>NC_054373.1:133959485-134312818 GCF_017654675.1 Xenopus laevis
GCTTACTTACTAGAAAATCATGTAAACATTAAATAAACCAAATCGGATTGTTTTGCCTCCAATGAGGATTCATTTTATTTTAATTTGGATCGAGTACAAACTACTGTTTTAAAATTACAGAGGAAAAGTAAATTGAAATCTAATTTAAAAATTTCTATAAAATGGAGTCTGTGGAGACAGCATTTCCGTAATTTGGAGCTTTCTGCATAACAGGCTCCCAGATAAGCGATCCCTTGCTGTAGTTTGTTTGTGAAGTAGGGAGCAGCAATATAGCCAGGAATTTTTTTTGCTGGCTTTTTTTCCATAGTATACAACCCCAGCCTTTCAAGGCCTTGTGCTTCATAAGCAGATATGTTGTTCATTTCCAGTTTTTGTTATGATGAATGCAGTTTTAGATAATGGCCATTTTCACCAGGGTTGTAATTAATTCTAGTTTAAGTATACAGTGGTAGGAAAAAAAGGGACAAACACAATATGTTTTTTTTTATCCTCTAAAACCTAGCTGAGACCTGGAAATCTCTAAAAGGGCTGAATAAAGCAGTACTAGGAAACAGTATATACAGTAACTGAAACTGAAATAGTCAGTAGTCAAATGCTGAAAGCATTCCTCTATCACACACACTATTTATAAAGTACATGTAAAAATGTTGTGGAACGGTTAGTGAACAAAGACACAAGCTGTATTAAAATGAAGCAGTGATTAGAACACATGCAATATAAAAAATAACATTTCTATGTTTCTTTCATAGGGAAAAAATAATTATTAGATATTATTATTTTCAATTGTGAACATGTGCTCCTTAAGCTCTTATCTTAAGAGACATAACAATTTTGCTTGATTGGAAATTTGCATAACAAAATATTGTGCTCAAAGACAATAATGAATGGCTGGATATTTCTTTGTTTAGCATTGGTTTAAATGAAAAAAAAAGGGATTTATTCTTAATCGTTTATACATGAAATGCATTTTGCTTAACAAAATTGTAATTTTTGAGTCATTTTTCGAAGCCCTACCCTTGAGTTCATTTTCTTTTTGCATTTTTCTTTAAATTTGTGCTGACTGCTTTGTTCAAAGGCTGTTGGCTGCACCGTTTACAATTTAATTTAGGGATAGGGATTAGTTTAATTGCTCAGATCAAAGCAGCAATTTGTATGTTCTGAAGCTTATTCATCTGCATACTACCAGCCAAGTTGACCAGGAAGGTTGATGAGTTTAATCAAGGGAAAGTATTTGCAGGCACACCGGCCTACTTTAGATAATATATTATTATACGTGAGTAGTACTATATCTCTGTTTCTGTAGCACTGACACACCTTTGTTTTGCAATATTTTGCATTTTATTTTAAAGAACAGCAACCCTTCTTTTCTCATGGAAAGTGGGCTCTGTAGAACTGTTGCTGATTAAATAGCTTTTAGTAAATAGTTGTTTATGAGGCTTTATTTATTATAAATCAATGAAAATCACATCATGTGAGTAGTCTTGTTAATCTGTTTATGACTGAGAATCCATGGACTTCCCAGTTCATAAGTGCATGAAAAACAAAAAAGAATTGAATTTGTTTGTGTGTGTAACATCTTTAGAGTTTGTGGATGTTAATACATAGTGAGTACACTTTATTACATAATGCACCACAACATAACAATGCTATTTAAATGGAGTGACATGGAGACAGGGGTCCCACATTATTAACCAACTGGTCAACTAGGCTCCCTGGGCCAAGAGTTACACTAACAAATGGAGCCCAATAGAAATATGTCACACCCCTTACTACTAAACTATACTAAAAGTCTGCCCGTGTTTACCCAAATCCTGCGCAATCTCCTCTTTTTGTCCTCTTAATTTTTTAGTCTCTGGTAGTCAGCCCCTGACAGAAGTACCCCCTACACCCCCTTGATGGTGCCCCAGCATGATGGGCCATGGTGAGACATCTGAGGCAAATGCCTGCATATAGTCAGGATGTTTTCAAGCTAAAATGTTTTTTGGTAGATTCATTTTTTTGAATTCAAAAGCAAAAGAGTAATGGTCCCACTGTAAATAGTCTTCCTCTCCCTTACTTACATTTGTGCACTTGTGCTCATTGTGAACCATAATAAGTTCAAGGAGTAGTTCACCTTATAATGCACTTTTAGTATAATGTAGACAATGTAATTCTAATTGCCCTTCAGTTTTTATGGACTGTGTTTTTTGAATTACCTGACTTTGAAATATGGATTATTTGCAAGCCTTAGTCCTTTTCTGCTCCTCTGCCCTCTCCTCTACAAATTGGCGTGGAATAGCCTTTTTATATGTGTCTAGCATTTTTTATTTCTACATTATCAGTAATGGTTCCAATGTTCCTCTCCTTTGTTGTAATTAAATAATATTATATTGTCATTATTACTAGGAGCATAGGAGGACCATTGGTTTCTGTGTACTAAGGTACAACTAGGCAAATAACAAGATTAATAATGTTAAATTGAACCTTTTGTGAACAGTTACATTAAAGTAAGAGCGATTTCTAGTTAATATGGCATTTTATTTCAGCCTTGTCATTAAATTTCATCCGAGTTCTATAAAATAACTTTACAGTGATTGTCGTTCTATAGCAATGCCTTTCACCTTTTTGGCTCACCTTACATTTCTGCTTTAATGAGAGCAGGGAATCTTAGAAGCAAGTGAAAGTGAAAATTTTAACAAAAGCATATTGCAGCCAGATAAAACAGCCTCAGTCTTGAAAAAATGTAGCTCAGTTGTTCCTCGGGAGAATACCAGAGACCAGTTTATCATGTAATTAAACCTTTTTTTCCATGAATTTTACATGTGCTTGAAATAATTTTGAAACATGAAGTGTATTGATTCGTTTTCTACTTGCCTCTGTGAAGTCTTGTAAAGATTTGAGAAAGAACAGGCCAGGGGCCCGGTGAGAAGTTGATAAGCACTTTGGATCCTGTGGACAGAAGCAGCTCATCATCACCACATATAAACACTTCCCTATTCATTAGCATCCCCTCCCAATTGATTCTTCATCAGTGCTTCTGAGACTTGAAAAAATTGCCTTTTTTTTGTTGTTGACCTAGTTACAAAAGATAAGAGAAGTAACTCTTTCTTATCTTATTTCTTGGCTACACTTAATTACTGCCATGCAAATAAGTAGGGGGTATGCATAATTACATAAATTTGGAGTAGTTTAAAAACATAGGTGCTACATTGCACATGTTCAATTGCCAGTAGCAACCAATCAGGCCCTTGCTTTCATTTTCCAGATTACAGTACATAGTTTAAAACAAATTGCTCATTGGTTGTTATTAGCACCTGCACTTGTGCAATTTATCACCTGTGTTCATAAATCCATCTCTTTATCTATTTGATTTTATTTTGTATACATTGGGACTTATTGTGATTTTCATATATCAGTAGTAAACAGGAGTTCTGGTAAAGACAACTTTTAAAGCAAACTTTTTTCCAGAATTCCTACTATTTGGAATAAAAAGGATGCCAAATTGGATTATCTAGCTAATTCTTGTCTGCTTAAGGGCTGAAACACACGGCACAGCTTGGTCCGATGCGATGAGAGGAAACGAATGCGATGACACGGATGCCTTGAAAATAAGGTAAATAATAGAAATATTGGACCATGACACGACTGTCGGATGCGAACGCTGTGCGTTGCGTCTTCATCCAACAGTCAGATGCACGCAGCGACAAGGTCCGAAATTTCTATTACCTTATATTCGCCGCATCCATCTCCTCGCATGCGCTTCCTCTAAGCGCGTCGGATCTCAAAAAGATGCATTGTGTAGTTCCAGCCTAATACACACACAGGGACACGCTCAAATAAAGCCTCTCCTCGATGAATTAACCAATCAATTCACATAGAGATCCTGTGCTTACAGCAGGTCTCAGTATTAATAGAGCGCATTTACCACTGCAGTCATGCAAAAAATAGACATGTTGCATGTATATACTCCACTCAATAAAGGTACTTGAGTACAAAGATATTCCTTGCAATTCTCTATAGTTGCTGTTAGCACCTCAGATGACTTCCTCTTCTAAATCCTCAGCAAGTGTGCCTATTGATGCAGAAGAACCTTTGAAATACTGGCACCTTTCAAGCTGGCAGTAATTTCAGGGTTCTCACTGTGACCTGCACCAACATGTGCGCAAACTTCCATCTACAGAATAATGCTCAGATATTATTTTGATGGAGAGCGCTGGAAATTATTTCATTTTTCAGCACAACTGCATATTGCATCAGATGCAGCTCCCCATTCATGCCTGCAATTAAGCTGGAATTGTGGGGAAAATGTGCTAAATTCTGTGTAAAAATACACAGTAAATTGCATTTGAAATTGCACCTTGCACCCTCCACTTGCATTCATAATGAGCCCTAATGACGGTGTCACTTTGACTATGGCTATAAAGTAGTTTTTTTACAGTTACATTTTTGCACAGCCCAAAAAATAAATTATTTTTGCCACTGTAAAACATCTTGTAAATATTAGAGCTTTGCTTTGCAGAGCTGGCTTAATAGACAGTCATTTATATATTTAAAGCAATGCAATCAAAAGACCTTCATTTTCAGCCCATTAGAGTGTTTATTTAGTGTGCTCATTATTTAAATCTTAAACTTAAGGCCCCTGTTATAAGTCAAAGTTAGTGCCTTCTCAGGACATGGCTATTTTCTTTGGGTAATAACCTTTCCAGTCCTGAAATCAATATATTCAAAGTCATGACCATGTAGATATAAAACAGAAAGCCTCATAAAGAATGCTTTATAGCTCCAAATGTAGTCTAAGATCTGCAAAATAATACAATCATACCAATGTGCCTTTGGAAGTTTATAATCTGCTGCTGCTTTGATTAAAGATCAACTGTCGTCACCTCTTCTAAAGTTAATGCAATATTACTACCTTTAATAACTTGGCAAACCAGAAAAATGTAAGCACATTCAGAAGGTCTCATTGCATATGCATTAACCATGCTGGCTGTTTACAAACAGACAACAGTCCCATCTTTTTTTAATGAATTGTTGTAAACGCAAAAGAAAAACAAAACAAAACCACATTTTACACTTCAGTTCCTAATTAGAGAAATGAACACTGGCTTCTCTTTATTTCATGACAGGATTAAAGCACTACTTTTATTAATTGCAATGCTTTACTCGTCCTTTGAATATAGTGTGCATGCAAGAAAAAAAAAGCAGCTGAAAATCATGATGTTGGATGAACCATCTTTTTATTGTTAAGCACAAGCTTGAAAACCTGCTTCAATTGCTTCCAAAGCTAGTGTTGTTAAAGCAATGCAATTTACATGGAAATTTCAGGCAGACCATCCAGTCATTTATTTCTATTCTTGTTCTCATTATCATAAACTGCACATACTGTATGAGGACTTCAAGCAACTGCATATGCAGCTTAATACAATGTCACCACCACTGAACTGATTAACCACTATTCCAGTCTAGGGGGAACTGCAAGTGACTGCTCCGAGGCTCTGTTTTGCAGTAATCAGCTCAAGTCCTTAAAAGATCTGGAGCATATATAGAACCTTCTAAGCCCTTGAGGTAAATTTACAAATTTGCCTTGACTTTTTAAGGCTCGCCCCTCTTTGAGAGGTGAAGAAGCAAAAATGTGAAGGGAACCTAAGGGAAAACAATGAATGGTTTTGGTTGCTCTGATAAAAGTATTTTGAGGCCAGCCAGGTTAAAAATGAATTCTTAAATTGTCTGGTGCCTTTTGTAGCCAAACTCCAAGATAGCCACATGTGCAGAAAAACAGGACAATCTTTCACAGATAAGCCTCCATTTAAATGTAAAAATCCATTTGCACCCAAAACACAACACTGGAAACATATCTCTTTGAGTGTGTGCAACTTGTTAGTAGCTCTGCGCTGGAGTAAACACATGGGGGCAAATTCACTAAGCCACGAAGCGCCGAACACTAGCGTTAATTCGCTAGCGTTTGGCATTTTCGCTACTGCGCAAATTCACTAACAAACGCTGGCGTAGTTTCGCTAGTGTTACTTCACAACCTTACGCCAGGCGAATCTTCGCTAGCGACGAAACTATGCAAATTCACTAACTTGCGCAGTGTAGTGAACGCTACCTTTTACGCTAGACTTCCTTCGCCACCTCAGACCTGGCGAAGCGCAATAGAGTAGATAGGGATTGTTTAAAAAAAAGTCAAAATTTTTTCTAAGTCCCAAAAAACGCTGGCGTGTTTTCTACATGATGGCTGATAGGCTGAAAAAGATCGAAAAATTTTTGGGGCTCCCCTTCCTCCCCCTACATTTTCTGACTCATGGCAACTTACCTAGACAGTGGGCACATGTGTAGGGCAAAATAAAATTTTTATTTGCTGATTTGAAGTTTTTCTAGGCATTTGTAGTGCAGATACGTGTTCCTCCATTGAAATTTGAATTTTGCGCCGTATACAAATTAGCCTTCGCTAGCGTAACTTCGCTTTATATATCGAATCAACGCTAGCGCAACTCCGCAACCTTACGCTACCCCTGTGCGCAACTTCGGATTTTAGTGAATTTGCGGAGCCCTGGCGAAACTACGCCTGGCGAAGTGCGCCGAAGTGCGCCGAAGTTGCGCCTGGCGCAACTTCCCATCTTAGTGAATTTGCCCCCATGGGGTTCCATGAGTTGTGGTTAGTCCCAACAGTTTCTTGTTTTTTTTGTAGTATGGAATGCATGGAAAATAAGCAAACAAGGGAAAAATCATGCCAATTAGTAATTTGGCAGCTGTTACTAATTGGCATGATTTTGCCAGTACTTGCTCCTACAGGTTACTAATTAGCCCTTTAGCCCTTAGCTGCAGTACCCAGTTGCTCATTGAATTTTTTACTGATTTATGATTTTTAGAAGAACCCTTTGCCTTTCAGTAAAAAAAATGGAAATGTTTAAAAAACAATGGTAATGTAGTTGTATGTATAATATTTGTTATGTCTTTCCAGATAAAAAAATAGATACTGCCAATGAATACTATGGGGCCCATTTACTTTGCTCGAGTGAAGGAATAGAATAAAAAAAACTTTGAATTTCGAATGTTTTTTTTGGCTACTTCGACTACGACTTCGAATCTAACGGTTCGAACTAAAAATCGTTCGAATATTTGACCATTTGATAATCGAAGTACTGTCTCTTTAAAAAAAACTTCGACCCCCTACTTCGCCACCTAAAACCTACCGAGGTGCAATGTTAGCCTATGGGGAAGGTCAGGCTTTCTAACAATTTTTTTGGTCGAAGAAAAATCGCTAGATCGATGGATTAAAATCCTTAGAATCGAACGATTTTCGTGCGATCGTTCGATCGAACTATTTGCGGTAAATCCTTTGACTTCGATATTCGAAGTCGAAGGATTTACATTCAGCAGTCGAATATCGAGGGTTAATTAACCCTCGATATTCGACCATATGTAAATCTGCCCCTATGACTACTCTTTTGAAACATCTATTCAGTACCCAGAGCTTACACTGTTAAAATGCAGCTCAACTTGCACATCACAATCAATCATAAATTTATAGGGTAGCCAATATCCTAAGAATGCTAAAACAAAAAAGTGTTCCAAAAGTCAATAAGTCAATACCCTTCAGAGTTGCATTACTTGTTACACTCCAAATGATACTGTGCATGCGGACCTTTCATTTTAGAGAGGATGACATAAAACATGCAATTTCCTGTCCATGATTCTTTACAATATTTATCTCATTTGTTAGAGATGATGGTGCTTTCTGCAAAATATATTTCAGTGTATACAGAAGAGATTGCTTCTATTAAAATACAAATGCTAATTCAAAAAAAGAAATAATTGTGTAAGAGCTACTTCTTTCATGTATTAAACAGAGAGCAGAGAATCCAGAGGAGTAATTTAAGATGGACAAGGACATGCCAGGATTGACAATTGAAATTCAATAATAGATTAGGAGTCTAATGAAGAGAGTTAGAAACAGATGTACTACAATGATTTCAATGCATCCTTGGGTAAAAGCATGTATTTATAAACTTTTTTTTTTAATTAGTAAAATTAAATCATGAAATACAATGTACACATTCTTAAGGTGCTAAGCATAGAAAACAGACTAAAGCTGTTTTTGTATTTAAATATTTAAAAGGATACTGTCATGGGAAAACATGTTTTTTTCAAAATGCCTCAGTTCATAGTGCTGCTCCAGCAGACTTCTGCACTGAAATCTATTTTTCAAAAGAGCAAACTGATTTTTTTTGTATTTAATTTTGAAATCTGACACGGGGCTGACACCCTCCCCCGAGCAGCCCATCAGAAGAACAATGGGAAGGTAACCAGATAACATCTCTCTAGTACATATACATAGTAACATAGTAACATAGTAAGTAAGGTTGAAAAAAGACAACCTCTTTTTTTTTTTTTTTGTATCTGCCTAACTGCCAGTTGACAGCAAGAATTCACCGGCACACAGGTAATGCAAGCAGGTTATACCTTGCTAAATGTTTATTGCAGCATGCATGCTGCAATAAACATTTAGCAAGGTATAACCTGCTTGCATTACCTGTGTGCCGGTGAATTCTTGCTGCCATTGGATCGTGAGGTTGCCGTTTCCTCATTTCGCTGTGCACCAGGGATCTCTATCGTTGGGAGGGCCAGGGTGTGCGAGTACTCACTGGATCGTTCTACCATTAACTGCCAGTTGATCCAGAGGAAGGAAAAAAAACCCATCTGAAGCCTCTCCAATTTGCCTCAGAGGGGGGAAAAATTCCTTCCTGACTCCTAAATAGCAATCAGACTAGTGCCTGTACTATGAGCTATCTACCATAACCCTGTATTCCCTCACTTGCTAAAAAGCAATCCAATCCCTTCTTAAAGCTATCTAATGTATCAGCCTGTACAACTGATTCAGGGAGAGAATTCCACATCTTCACAGCTCTCACTGTAAAAAACCCCTTCCGAATATTTAGGCGGAACTTCTTTTCTTCTAATCGGAATGGTTGACCTTGTGTCAGCTGGAAAGACCTACTGGTAAATAAAGCATTAGAGAGATTATTATATGATCCCCTTATATATTTATACATCGTTATCATATCACCCCTTAAGCGCCTCTTTTCCAGCGTGAACATCCCCAATTTGGCCAGTCTTTCCTCATAGCTAAGATTTTCAATACCTTTCACCAGTTTAGTTGCCCTTCTCTATACCCTCTCTAATACAATAATGTCCTGTTTGAGTGATGGAGACCAAAACTGAACGGCATATTCTAGATGGGGCCTTACAAGTGCTCTATACAGTGGAAGAATGACCCCCTCCTCCCGTGACTCTATGCCCCTTTTAATACAGCTCAAGACCTTATTTGCCCTTGATGCTGCTGACTGGCATTGCTTGCTACAGCCAAGTTTATCATCTACAAGGACTCCAAGGTCCTTTTCCATAATGGATTTGCCTAGTGCAGTCCCATTAAGGGTATACGTGGCTTGAATATTTTTACATCCCAGGTGCATGACTTTACATTTATCAACATTGAATCTCATTTGCCACTTAGCTGCCCAGATTGCCAGTTTGTCAAGATCGTGTTACAAGGATGCCACATCCTGGATGGAATTAATTCATATAAAGTGAGAACATCACTCAATAGTAAAAACCCATGTCCCACTGAGACCCCATTCAGTTACATTAAGTAGGAGAAACAATAGCCAGGCAAAATGACCTGAGATTACAGTGTAATCTATTACAATATTACAACTAGTGATGGGCGAATTGATTCGGCAGGCGCGAATGTGCGGCAAATTTGAGTGTTTCGCCATCGGCAATAAATTTGCGGAATTGTCCCAAAAATTCATAGGCGTCAAAAACCGTACGGAATCGATGCCAGCGACAATTTAGATGCCGGCAATGATTAACGGATGACCATTTTGGTGCCCATTTTAACACCGGAGAATCATCGCCGGCGTCAAAACCAGCATTTTGCAAATTTTTTCACCCGTTTCGCAAATTTCGCTGGAAATTCGAGAAATTCGTGACAAAGAGAAAAGGGACAATTTCGCTCATCACTAATTACAACTAAAAAAATACACTTGGATTAGGAATTAAATTTTATATGGTAGAGTAAAGTATTTTCAGTGTAAACAGTGTAATTGAGGAATAAAAACTACACCATTAGTAAAAAAAAAGCCCACATAGTATGTTGCCATGGTTCACATCTCATCCTTTTAACAGCAAAGCCATTTAAATTCATATACTGAAGTGCAGATTAGTTATCAGGTCAGATGAATGATGTTGATGTGTGACTTTTTGCAAACTATTTGTGCATCTACTGTACAGTAACTACGATCCAACCTTACAAGCATGTGGAGTGCTGAACTACTGTATTATTATATTATCCCCATTAATACCAGAAACTTATCATTGTCATGCTATACACAGCAAATTAGACATTTATTTAAATATAATCCAATGCAATGCTTTTCCGGCATAAATCCACCTACATTTCTAATTTGCCAAGCAGTAAGAGGATTTGGTGTACATCCTGTGTGGAAGCAAGCAACTCTAATTACAAGTAGTTTTTTTGTGATTTCTACAGCCTTGCAAGATAATGCAGCCATCAGGTTATTATTTTGGTATAAATAATGAAAATACTGTGATTGAGATTGAGAGAACCTTTCCCTTGCACAATTGGAAATAAAAATTTACTTAAGCTTCCTATTAGTTACTATATGACCTGTAAGGGTTTGGGTAGCTGGGATCAGTTTTCCTTTGGTAACACAGCCCACGGCACAAACACAACTCGTGAGAGTAGTCTTTTTTTGGCAGTTTATTGTTGCTTGCAGCAAAAATAAACAAAACAAACAATTCAAAATAAAATCCTTGCCACTTAATGGGCTTCTAACTAACACAGGTCAGTTTTCCTAACTAACCAGGAGAAGGCCTACCGCCTGTCTCCCCAAAACAAAGTCCAAACAGTATAGTGTGGATTCGCACACCCTCCTTTCCAATGGATATAGATATGCCTGGTGCACGTGGGTGGAGGCTCGGCAACCTCCCAATGCAACAGTGTAGAAAAACCTCACAGCACTCAGGTCTGCGTGAAAATTTCAATAATATATTGAAGCGGAGTGCAATGCAATGTTTCGGGGTAACCCTCTTGCTTGACAAAGGGGGTTACCCCGAAACGTTGCATTGCACTTTGCTTCAATACATTATTGAAATTTTCACGCAGACCTGAGTGCCATGAGGTTTTTCTACACTGTCCCCAAAACAAAGAACATACAGGAATATACAAAATCCCAAACCTTTTGGTGATTTCAATCCCTCTCACACAGGCAGCTTTAATGTGTATTTTCCCCAGCCAGGAGCTCTCCACTCTGGCTTGAGCTCCCTTTTTTAATTAACCACCTGAAATACCTCAGGACAACTCAAAACATCCAGGCTGGAATAGCAGTCCCGGAACCACTCTGTTAGGAACCTGGGGCATAAATAAGGTCCGTCCTGGACTTTCCCATGTATCCTAGTAGTGACCTCACCATAGACCCTATGTCCTGTTTCACACTGGTTTAATATCCTTCTATACCCCCATTTCTCCTATAAGTTCTTTTTTTTCTCCCACCCTATTTTCCTTTTAAATCATTTGCTTTCCAGTCTGATTTGCAAAAGATGCTAATTGTGTGTGTTTTCAGAATGTTAAAGACTTTGAACAGTCAGTATACAGTTAATTGCTTGAGGAATAATTTCTGTACAAACTGAAATTGTTCCTTGGCTTGGTGCCATATGTTTTCCCTGGAACACTAATTTATATAAGACACAAGAATGAGTATTATCCACTCCATTCTTGATTATAGGCCTTTTCACTGATTGAGTCATGTCTAAGGAATGCATTAGTACTGCAAAAAGAAAAAAAAAAGTTCCCTACATTTTAAACCTTTTCTAAATCCATATCTGGGAAAATTTCTTTATGTTTGCGGATGTATTTGTGCAACAATCCCCTGTACGAGAAGTTCACTCGCAGAGGTGTTACATTACACCTAACTAGACTATAAAGTTAGATTTTTTTCCAAATTCCATACTGTATTTACAGATAATGTAACTTAATGCAATCTTTAACTGTTAGGCTAATGTTAAACATGAGGATTTGTAGCCACTCTCATGTTTGTTGTTTTTATTTGTATATTTTGTTTCTAAAGGAAGAGCAGTGTTGTACATATATGTATATATAAACATGTATGGGATCCGTTATCTGGAATTATGGAAAGGCTGTCTCAAAAGGTCTCAATTTTACCTAAATAATGCAAATTTTTTAAAATGTTTTCCTTTTTCTCTTTAATAATAAAACATTACCTTGTACTTGATCAAAACTAGGATATAATTAATCCTTATTGGAGTCAATCCAGCCTATTGGGTTTATTTAATGTTTAAATTATTTTCTAGTAGACTTAAGGTATGAAGAGCCAAATTATGGAAAGATTCATTGTCCAGAAAAAGCCCAGGTCCCAAGAATTCTGGATAACAGATCTCATACCTGATACTTTTCTCGGGTTCAGGTTTTTGAACTTTTCTCAGGTTCTGGAACAGAAAGTCCTGCAGTACTTAAATTAACCAGGTTCAAAAAATAAAATCCTACTTTTGGGTTAAAAAATCCGGAGAAGATCTATGAAAATATCAGAAAGCCAATAGTTAGCACAATCTAGATTTAAGAAGATATCATACACAAACTGGTAGGATCTGGAAAACATAGACTTTCTAGTAAAGACAGCAACTGGTGGTGGATTAACAAGTACAGATATGGGACCTGTTATCCAGGATGGTTGGAACTTGTGGTTTTCCGAATAAGGGATCTTTTTATAATTTGGATCTCAATAAGTGTAAGAGCCTATTTATTAAACCTGGTCTAGTCTTTAATGGAAAAAATTTTTAGAGGAAAAAAAAATTGAATTTTAGAGATTTATTTTACTTTATTATTATGTAAATCCGTTTCCCCACATCATATAATGAAAATAACAAAGGACAGGTTTATACATGGTAAGTTCCCCTGTCAACAGTACATTCAGCTTGTTAAAGCTTTGGAGGACCGCAGGTCGGTGAGCACATGCTCAGATGCAGAACTAAGATAACATGTTAAATGCTAACATGTGAGAGTTGAGCTCCAGCAGTGGATCTGTCAGAAGGTGATGTTTTAAAGAAAAATTCCAATGCAATGTATTGTTTTTGACTATGGGGAAATGCTTAATGCTTCTCAAATCAAGTCTGGACCCCATGAGAGTTAAACCTTACTAGTGTTAAATTACAATGGAATTGCATGAGCTATGTTGCATCATTATTGCAAGTTAAAATCATGCTTTCTCTGGCTTTTTGTGAAAATGAATTTTCTGTTTCAGCTAAATCTGGAAGGATTAAAAGGACATTGGTACCATTTTGCAGTCGTTAAGTACAGTATAGCATTTAGTAATGATTTAAAACACCTATTTCCCTCTCTTGCTATAAACTCCTATGGTATTTTAATCAGTTCTTTCTATTAAATGTGGTATCTTATGCCCTACTGATCCACAACTTCCTGTTTTCCAAGCTACTGTACATACCCATTCTATTATTTAAACTGATTATATTACAAAAAAAAGTATTTATTTTAATAAGCAATTCATTCTACTTAAAGATGCACCTCAAGGCCATAAAACTACTATTTATATTTCAAAAGGAATACATGTTCTTTATCAAATAGTTTCTGCAAAAACTCAAATTGGGAGAAAACCAGCGCAGATCATGATGTCAAGAAACATCTGCAGGGACAACTGGCATTGGATTCTACATGACCTCAACATACTTAAGATGGAGTATTTTTAAAATTAAATTTTAAGCAGCTTTGGGGTGAATAAATCTCTAAAAATTCAATTTTTCCCCCTCTAAAAATCAAATATTCCCCTTTAAAAACTCAACATTGAACAATTTAATAAATAGGCCGCTAAATGTGCAAGTTTGGTTGCATCTCTCACATGTTCCTACTTGTAATATTCAAGGTGACTGGATAGTGATGAGAAAATCTGTCACTCGACCACAGGTGGGAAACAGTGAAAATTTGTGAAATGCATTAAAGTCAATGGGTGTTTTTTCCCGTTGACTGTGCAAATTTGTTTTTGTGCTGACCTTTTTTGCATATTGGAGTCTGTGAGCTTTTCTTTTACTGCAAACCTGGCAAAAAAATTTGTTTACCACTAGACCTATACTGGTCTCTAATGTACTTGTAAAGATTAACTCATGTACCCTAACGTGCATTTTCACCAAATAAACAGTTTAATTGTTCAATTCCTTTTACCTTTTAGTTGCACTTTTTCTACTCTTTCCAGCTCAATATCTCTCTTAAACACTGGAGTCCAACACTGCTCTACACTCTTAAGGTGAGGCCTTATCAAGGATCTATAAAAAGGTAAAATACTGGTTTCATCCCTCGAATGAATTCTCTCTTTTTCCTGCAAGGCAGCATTTTGAGACCATAAATCTTAGGGAGTAAGCCCTCGCAAACGGTGTGGAGGCAGGGTGTAGTGTAACTGTAACTTGATGCAGGGTGCAAGAATTGGGCGCCATTGGTTCTTATAACTTAACTCATTGAGTGTACATAAGAGCAAAACAGGATCATACATCAACAGTGGATAGGCATATACCCACAGCACCTTTGGTCAGTATTAGTCCCCACAGGGAAGAGAACATATACAGCAGCAATGAAGGAACACCCAGCTTTCAGCCTTGTCCCTAAGTGGAACCCAGGGGAATCTCTAGATCTCTAAGTCTGTACACTTAGTCCCTATTTCTGGCCAATTAATACCCGGGATCTTAAGCCCTCTGACTCTCCTTTTCGGAGCCTTAAGCTGCTCAGCTAAATAGCCTGTCTATCTGTCACTCCTAGAGTGACCTCTTAAGGGGAGTAGCCTATCCTTACTAGACCTGACCTGTCTAGGTTCCACTCGAGCTCTGCCTGCCTGCTCAGGCTAGAGCCAGCACAAGATGGACCCAGAGAGCATGACTACAAATTAAGTTGCTAGGCTGACTTTATCCAAGGTCCTGGAAGAGAGTAACATGAACAGCTGACCAGGTCATTCACTCAATTATATGGGCTAAACGTGACCGGCAGAGGTGTACTCACAGTTGTACCCTCTGAACTGCACAAAGGCACACATTCTAGGCAATCAGATTTGTTTTACCAATCTGGCAGTTTTAAGGGGGAATAAATAGACACTGGGTTTTCACACCAAAAAACCCACTCCGTCGCATTTTCTCCGCGTATTTCCGCCTGGCTTCTGACCTGCGCCTGGAGTCATTTGGTGTCATCACGCCTGCGACCAGTCACGCGCAGCGGTGCCATCTTGGAAGTGGGATACATTGGTGTCTTATTGCGCATGCACCAAGTACCCGGCATTGTGGCTGACTGCATTGGAGGCACACTTTGACCATAAGCCCGTCAGCTTCTCCGTGAGCTCACACAAGGACTCAAGCCTCGGCTTTGGAGCTTCAGCAGAAGAGAGGCAGTCTGCTGGACATCAGGGGGGAGCGACAGGAGGAAAAAAAGGCAGCCAGGGGTGGAAGTAAGTTTTTTATAGAGAAATTCCTGTCCAACCACGTGGCAGGGGGATTAACCCATTGAGTGCCCACTGCCATGTGAAAGGAACAGGAAAAGGAAGTGAACTGCTTCTTCCCCTGACATCACATCCCTCTCTTTCTCCACCCCCAGCTTTCCCCTGCCTTAACTCATTCCTTCTTATGCAATCACAGCTACATCTGATTTTGCCAGTCTTTAAACATAAACCAGTGTAATTTGGCTGCTGGTCATTCGGACCCCTTGTCATGTGCCCCCTGCGTTTATAACTCCAGGCCTTTCCTTCAAAATGCATTACCAAGCTTTAATCAACATTGTACTTTATTTGGCAATTTGCAAATAAAGGTGCTCACATTTATAAATAGTGCTTTTGTATGTTTTTATTGCCCAGCAGTATATTTTTTCATAAAATGGTTTTAAAAAAGGAAAGTATCTTCAGTCTAACATAGGTGTATTCTCACCATTTCCAAAGTTTCTTGTTGCTGTATCTGGTGAGATCAAACAGATGATTTTGAACTGATCCTAGGCTGGCTCACACTTTGCAATTGCAGTTGTATTTTGTATTTATGATATAATTCTGCCTGTAGCAGTGGGCTTCACTTTGTGGAGACTAATTTTTATGAGTTATCTTTTATGTTCTTAGGATAAGAATAAATAGTGCTATACTTTATTTGAAAGTATTTATTTGAAAGTAACTATATTGATAATAAACATGTTCCATTATGGTAGAACCTTCTCTTAAAGCTCATTAAGGCTTTTCATCTGTACTGATAATATAAATTATAAAGCAGTGACTATTCTTGGGAAATCCCTTCAGGAACACTGAGATCCATACTGCCCTTTCATTCCATGCTTTTATTAAGTAAATAATAAATTTAGACTTTTATTATACAGCCTAGGGAATTTCTGACTCCTCAATCAATATTAGTCCTTGCATGACTTTTTTAATATATGCTTTAAATTGTGCATTTAGCAAGATACATACGAATAAGTTGCAGGGATAATTGCTGTGTCAGTTTTCTTATATTTGTATATCCTGCAGTATCAGTGTTTTCCTTTTATTTAAACTTGCAAAAACACAAAATGAACAATATCAAATACTTAAAATATACCCTAGATTGTAATACCTTGTATAGAAATATACATCCTTGTAGATGTAGAGGGACAACTTTAACTATTATATAAAACATACTCAATGAAATAGGTAAGTACTGACTTTTCTCCCTGGCAGTGATCTTATAGACTCTCTACAATCTGAATTTCAGCCACAACATTCAACAGAAACTGTTCTAACACAACTCACTGTTGACCTGTTATCCACGAAAGAAAAAAAAACACTTCCCATTACTAGTAGTTCTAGATCTCTCAGCAGCTTTTCAGAGACTTGGTCACCTTTTCCATCTCCAGTTCTTCCATTCTCTTGGGGTTTGTGGTACTGCTCTGTTCAGGTTGCTCTTTTATTTTTATTTAAATCACTCTTTTAGTGTATCCTACAATGGAGTATCATTTTTCCATTACTTATCTATTTTGGGGGTAGTTAAGGCTCTGTACCCCTTATCATGTTCTCTCTATACTTACTCAAATCATACTGCCTCCATGCTTATGATACTCAGATTTATCTCTCATTTCCCAAACTGAACCCATATATATTCACTCAGTCCTTTTCCTGTTTGTCAACCACGTCTACAAACACTTGGATGTCCCAGTTCTATCTTAAATTATACATCTAACAAATGGTTCTCTTTTCTCCAATCCAACAACTATAACATCCCAGAAGTGTATGTTACTTTTAACAACTCCACTATCACCTGATATCTCAAGGCATGGTGCTGTGAGGTTATCTTTGATTTGGTCTTGTCCTTCACTCCTAATATATAATCAATAATTTAATTGTGTTATATTCCAAAACCATATTTTTTTATGTATTAAATACTGTGGTTGCTTTTCCCTTTTAGACAATGTAATTTCTCCAGTCCACAAAAAATGCTGCTGTTAGCCTCATACATCTCAGCAACATCTCTTTCTCTGCCATGCCACTCTGCAAGTTTCTACGCTGGCTTCTTCTAGCTTTCAGGATACAATTACAACTAAGGACCTCCATATTCAGAGTATTTCACAACTCTACTCCACCATACACCATACACATAATCTCTATGTACTCGCCAAACCTCTTGTTTTGCTGTGGTAGTGACATACTCCTCAACCACTCATACCTTCACATACATTTAATAAAGACTTCCTTAGAGTTGCACCCCTTTCTTTGGAAATCCATTCAAATGTCTCTCAAACTCTCTGCCTTTAAACAATCTCGTAAAATACATTTCTTTATAGAAGCTTATCCTCTTTTATCCCTAGCATTCCTCTATATTCGATAAGTGATAGCACTTCGCAGTGGAACATAGTGGACACCGACAAAATGAAAATCTATAAGAATAAGAATACTGTGTTTTAAGAGATTGTTTAAAGCCAGAGATTAGGAAAAAAGTGGCATGCTATTTCACTTGACTTATTCTGCTGACTACTTGAACTAAATACCTGTTACAAAATGTAAAAAATATTAAAGGGAGCCTGACATCTGAAATTAGCATGCATCTTTTAAAAGTGCACACAATTATCTACATACTCTGTTACCATATGTCCTGCTAATTGCTGCTAAGAGCAGTTACACTTTTAAATAAAAATAAAACATGAACCAACACAACACTGGAGTTACATTGTACATTTAAGGCAGAGAGACAAGTTATTGTAGGTGAGAAAACCAGCACAGTAATTAAAGGGAAATTATTTACCTATTTTTGACATGATCAAAGTTGGGCTTATGTAGAAAGGTTGCATAAACACTTTCTAAACTTCCAAAAATAAATGTGCATTGTTTTTACACATATTTGATTCCTCAGACTGAAAAGGAAACCATGATGAGAGAGTAAACAGAGATTGGAATTTGGATTGTGAAATGAAATTATGAGTGAAATTGGATCATATGGGAGACCTACAGGGAGGACTGTATCAACAGAAAGCAGATATCCAGAAAGTTTCGAATTACGGAATGGCTGTCTCCAATAGACTCCATTTTATCCAAATAATCCAAATTTTTAAAAATGATTTCCCTTTTCTCTGCAATAATAAAACAGTAGCGTGTACTTGATCCCAACTAAGATATAATTAATCCTTATTGGAAGCAAAATCAGACTATTGGGTTTATTTAATGTTTAAATTAATTTCTAGTAGACTTAAGACATGAAGACCCAAATTACAGAAAGATCCATTATCTGGAAAACTCCAGGTCCGGAAACATTCTGTATAACAGGTCCCATACCTCCACAAATTGTCTTAGAATTGTGCTTCCTACACGATACTAATTATTTATTTTAAGGTGAGCAGCCTTTTAGCTCTTCCCTAGTTTAGAACTACAAACAAATGTAATAGCTATGTGAGGCAATATTTGCAAAATCATGGATATTATAAAAACAGGATCCTTGGGTAAATACCAAATCATTTTGCTTTTTTGGTGTTAATGGTCCTAATTCACTGAACCAGTATAAACAAAAGTATATGTACCAAAGATTTTTTATTTAGATATGTTTTGGCACTTATACACAATCAGGGCCACCACCGGGGGGGGGGGAGATGTCTCCAAGGGTTTTTTGTGTCTTAGGGGGGCCCTTACTTGGTTAGCTGGGCCCCCCTGCTGTCAGAGAGCTGCAGACTTTGGAAGGGAGGGCAGAGCTCATGTGTAGCATCATCTTTACTGTAACAACTTTCTCAACTTTTCATTGGTCACTAAATTTTAAGCCGGGAAAGCTGCACAGGGATTGGATAGGCTGGAGGAGGAGTTCAAACTTGACCCATGCAATCCCTGTGTAGCTGTACTGGGACTTAGACTTCAGTGACCAATCAGCAGAAAGAACATGCAGGCACCTAAGCTTCTGTCCTCTCTTGCGAAGTTTGCAACTCCCTGACTTGTAGATCATTAATGTCCGGGCCCTAGTCTTCTTCCCCAATAACTGACAACAACCAATTAATTTGTGTGGAAAGGCAGCAGCTTATTTTATTATACATTTACAGTAAATAACAATCCCTTAAAACATACAAATTATTAATCACCGTAATGATATTCTTAACCAATACATAAACACATACATAAACCTTTGCTGTCTTTATTTCGAACCTGAGGCTAGTTCCTAACACACCCACATGCTGTGGCACCTAACCGGGCATAGCCCCACCAAGGCCTACTCAGACTTAAACTACCTCCTTCTTTTCCCTTTTTGGCTGCCCATAGTGCAGCCCACCATGCCCCCATATAGCTGTGACTACATAATCATCACTGTCACAATCTTCCCCTTGGCCCCTGGGCGGGCGGGAGGGACCTTCAGGTACAAAATGCCTGCCCCCTTTTCTTTATCCCACCTTATTATACCCTCTGTTGCCCCTTCTTCCATCCCTGCTCAAACTACAATCCCCATAATCTAACTCTCCATAGGCCTCCAGTCATGTCCCCTCCACTTAACTCCTTTGGCTTCATTTCAGGGCCCCTTGACAGCAGTGGGGGGCTGGAAATCAAGTCAAAAAACTTTCACCCTGGCCACCAATGTTATTTTATTATATTAATTTGTAATGGGGGAACCCTGGCCACCAATGTTATTTTATTATATTAATTTGTAATGGGGGAACCCTGGCCACCAATGTTATTTTATTATATTAATTTGTAATGGGGGAACCCCGGCCACCAATGTTATTTTTTTAACTTGTGTGTGTGTGTGGGGGGGACCCTGGCCACCAATATTTTTTTACTCTTGGGAGGGCCCTGCCACCAATAGTTTTTTTTAAACTTTTGTGGGGGGGCTGGCCATTAATGTTTTTTTTTAACTTGCAGGGGGACCCTGGCCACCAATGGGGCTGGCCTAGGGTAGGTGAGCACAGAAAATATTAATGTTCGGGGCCCCGCGATTTCTGATGATGATCCTGTACACAATGGTATAAAGTACAAGGTGTTTTGAATTCAACCAACATTTAGCCCTTTTTACATAAATACTATTAAATACAAAAGCCAGATGCATCATCTGATAGCTATCCACCATCTGACAAATATGCTGTAGGGCAAATGTTCAGAAAACAACTAAACCATTGTAATTTTCGTATCAAGAAGCAATCACTCAGGATATCTGCAACAAGGTCTCTCTGGACATGCATAGCCACCAGTCCACTGCTAATTAAGACTGGGATTGAATGACTCCTGTTCTGTTTTGTATGCTTGGAACCATGACAAAATCCTTTGTGTAATTAAGCCCTAAGCAGGGAGCTCTGCACTCATAGATAAGAAGATTTTGCAGTTAAAGGAAATAAACAATAACATGCATGTGTGTTCGTTCTGCGTTTATTAGAAAGAAAGAATAGTGAGTTACCAAAGACAAGGAACTGTTTCACCTGAAGCCTATAACCAGAATACAAAATGGCTGTGCCTGGACAAAGTATATACATGAAAAAAACACAAAGAGCATGATCATGAACAAAGTATACATAAGAGTAATTTACTGAGACCCCAAATAGAAATTCAAGTGAACCAAGAGGCACAAAAGCACACAGGCATTTATAGTAAGTGTTGTACTGAATGTCCATAATGCATATTTGCAACACCAATGCCCTTTAATTAAGACCCTATTGTTGTTATGTCTGTTGTCCTTATATATCATACATGTAGTTCACTTAAATGTTCTTAAATGCAGAAAATAACTACTCTATAACCTACATACACTTTTGAAAAAATGTGCAGTTTGGATTTTAAAGAAAGTCTGATCTGCAAACAATACTGTAAAAATGAAGCCTTGTACTTTACTTTGAAAAATGAAGAGCATTCATGGCAGTAGGTAAAATGTCACATAAAGAGCCAGGACAGAAGGCAATCTCTTGTCAAAAGTGTGTTTTTTTGTACACAACAGGGCCTTTGTTCTGCAGCATGTCAAAGAGACAGCTAAATAGATTTGTTGCCTTCAAAAATTCCTTTTATTATTTTTCTCTGTATACTGAAGTACAACTGTGCCTTCAATATATCTGTTAGGGCCACCTTTGTAGAGAAACTCTAGTCCATAACGGCCAGTGTTTGTAACAAGAAAACAATAGTGAGATTTCTTGAGTATCAATGAGAATAAAGCATAGCAGTTTGTGTTCCCATACTATGGGGCAGATTTATCAAGGGTCGAAGTGAATTCGAGGGAATTTTCTAAATAAAAAAATTCGAAATTCAAAGTAATTTTTCTGATATTTCGACCATTGAATAGGATACTATGAATTTGAATTTACTTCGACTTCGATTCGAAGTAAAAATAGTTTGAATATTCGACCATTCGATAATTGAAGTACTGTCTCTTTAAAAAAACTTCGACTTCAATACTTCGCCAAATTAAACCTGCCGAAATTCTATGTTAGCCTATGGGGACCTTCTAGACCATTTTTCTAAGTAAAATCATTCGACCATATGCTAAAATCGTTCGAATCATTTGATTCGAACAATTTAATCGTTCAATAGAACGATTTTACTTAGATCATTCGATGGCCAAATTTGGTGAAAAAGACTTTGACTTCGATACTCTAATTCGAAGTATTTTAATTCAATGGTCGAATTTCGAAGTATTTTTTACTTTGAAATTCGACCCTTGATAAATTTGCCCCTATGTGTCTGTGTGTGTGTGTGCATGTGTGTATGAGAGAGAGAATGTATAATGTACACCACCATGAGTTAATGATACAACCCACAAATCCCAAAGTTCATACTTTGGACACACACTGCACCTGATTTATCAGAACGTGCATGGTGCACAATTGTGACAAACACAATGCTGGAATTGTTTTTTGTGTTTATTGCATAACGTATACCTCTTTAATTAATAAGAGAGAGTGGATAATGAATCTCTACTATAAAAATAAGAGTCAAAGTATGGAATCTGTTAATAGAAAGAGTCTAAATTACGGCAAGGCCATCTCCCATAGTCTCCATTTTATCCAAATAATCCAAATTTTTTAATATTATTTCCTTTTTATGTGTAACAATAAAACAGTACTTTATTGTTGAACCAAACAAAGATATAATGAATGCTTATTTGAGGCAAAACCAGCCTATTGGATTTATTTCATGTATAAATACTTTTCTAGCAGACTTAAGGTATGAAGTTTCAAATTATGTTATCCAGAAAACCCCAGGCCCCGAGCATTCTGGATAACAGGTTCCATACCTGTATTAGAAGACACCAAACAGTTTTGTGACCATATAAACAACACGACTAAAGCCCAATTATCACAATGTCACAAAATATAATTTTTTTAGAATATATTATAAACAAGAACCTTGCATATCCTGTTAATTATATAGTGAATAAAGTAACCCCTCTTGTAAAATATAAGGATATTATAAGTTACCGAGGAGTTTCATGACCATATAAATATACGAGGCCGAAGGCCGAGTGTTTTTATACTGGTCATGGAACTCCTATTTTTCAACTGGGGGTACTTTATTTATTATAACACACAAGTTTCAGTGAGCCATGTGACAGAAATGACATCAGAACTCACCATTTATAAGGATATAATTTGCAGGATACTTATGGCTTTTGTGTATTATATCCTTATAATACACAAAAGCTATGAATATCTTGTAAATTATATCCTTATAAACGGTGAGTTCTGATGTCATCAGTTATAAACGGTGAGTTCTGATGTCATTTCTGTCACATGATTCATTGAAATTTGTGTATTATAATAAATAAAGTACCCCCAGTTGCAAAATATGAGGATATTAGAAGTTACCTCGGAGTTCCATGACCTGTATAAAAACACTCGGCCTTCGGCCTCGTGTTTTTATATGGTCATGAAACTCCTCGGTAACTTATAATATCCTTATATTTTACAAGAGGGGGTACTTTATTCACTATATAATGTACAGTCTGGTCATTTCCCTATGGGACCAGACTGTAAATTATATCCTTATAATGGCGTGTTCTGACGTCAGAATGCGCCGTTTATAACAGGGGCCCCAGGCCACCGAATTTGACGCTACACGACCAGAATTTCGACTCCGACCCCCCCCCACAAAATGTAGATTATAATGCATAATCTACCCCCTACTAAAAATTTATACAGATATCAGAAGTCACCTCGGAGTTATGTGACCTATATAAAAGCACTTATATGGTCACATAAAACCTCGGTGACTTATAATATCTTTATAAATTACAGTAGGGGGTACATTATCCACTATATAATACACAAAAGCCATGAATATCTTGTAAATTATATCCTCATAAACCATGAGTTCTGATGTCATCAGTTATAAATGGTGAGTTCTTATGTCATTTCGGTCACATGACTCACTGAAACTTGTGTATTATTATAAATAAAGTAACCCCAGTTACAAAATATGAGGATATTAGAAGTTACCGCGGAGTCATGAAACTCCTCAGTAACTTATAATATCCTTATATTTTACAAGAGGGGGTACTTTATTCACTATATAAACGGTGCTTAGAGATGTCATACACACACACATATATACATATTATATTTATATATATATAGTGAATAAAGTACTCCTCTTGTAAAATATAATGATACAATTTACCGAGGAGTTTCATGTAGGTCTTTAATTGGTCTATATGTATGTGTTTGTATATATCTGCAAATATTTATTATTTTTCACATATAAATACTAAACATAGTTCTATTCTCTTGTGCAAGTAAACATTTAGATTTTTCCATATATAAATAAGTATATATTTTTAAAAAACCTTCAGTAAACAAAGTGGAAGGATGCTAAATAATACAGCTAATGTGTTTTTTAGTTAGGGAAGAATTTCTTTGACTGAAGTGTCTTAGGTTTACAGATGATGATCTTACATGAAAATGGAAATGTAAACTATAACTCACTTATAGTTAAAATTCCCTAGGAACATAACATTCGACTGAGCCGACTCTGAAGCAAATTAATTCGGAAACTAAACAAGATGAATGCTTTGCATTGCAATTTCTGTTGTACTCTCTTATTACCTGCTCAGAATGCATTAGATTAACCACGATTACGGGTAGGGATAAACAGAACGGAATTTTACTTTATTGTATCCTCCGTGGTTAATGAAAATTATTTCTGTAAGCGTGGTTTCTCCAGTAAGGTATGACATGACAAAATGCTTTCTATTCAACCAGAATCAGGAAGTGGTGAATATTTTTCTCACATTTAAATGTAGACAATTGCCTTGGGTTGCATCTACAGTGCTCTAGGCCAATATTTACTATTTGGCAAATGCAATTCTAAATGAGTATTTATGATAATTGGATTTATAGAAACTATTCCCTTATCATGAAGTTCAACTTGGCATTGATGCCACCCACCCTCACATGAGGAATGCATCTAACAACTGAAATATTTTCATTTTGATGTTTTAGTGAATGGGGGTTTTAGTGAACCATACTCATAATGTTTCAGATTTTTGAAGAATTTTTGGAATTGTTATTGACATCAATCATATGTTAAATTCTACTGAATTCTATTGGTTATTTTCATTCTTACAAATAACCTTTACACTTTTAATTTCACTCTTTTTATAGCCTTAAAGATTTACTATAAAAGTTTACAGGCCGATACAATATTTTGAATCGTAAGGCAGATTATGGTGCATTTACTAATGTGAAAGAACACTAGTGTGATCAGAAGCAATTTGCTGTGGTTTTTAATCGCAAAACTGGATGCTGCCAAACCTGGAAATCAGTGGGCTGGGGGCAGCCCCACACTTCTATAGACCTGGGTCAGCAGTGCACACAAGGGATGGTGTCCACCAGGTTTTGCCCACTGGCCCAGTCCAACACTGATAGTGTGCTCTGAATTAAAACAAATGTAATTGTAGGTGCACTTTTTGATTACTTGGACTTAGTGATGGGTGAATAAATTCAGGTGCAAAGTTTCGCAGAATTTCCGTGCATCTGAATAGTTGCGGGCATAAAACAGTTGCGCATCAAAATTATTCGGACGCCCATTGACTTTAATGCATTCAGACAAAATAGACACACTTATAAAAATTGTAGCACAAAATAATTTTTACACCCATTGACCTCAAAAAGTTTAGCAAATTTTTTGCCGTTTCACGAATTTTGCAGTCAATTCTAGATTTTTTCAGGGAATCAAAACTGGACAAATTCACCCATCACTACTTGGACTCAATTGTGTCCAAAGTTTAGCTTATGGCATGTGCATCATTTCATCATTAACTCATGGTGGATTTCTCTTAACAGACATAAGGGGGGTTATTTACTAAACTCCGAATCTATCTAATTTTTTTGTTAAAAAAAAACCTCACAGCCAAACTTCTACAGTATGCCCGATTTGAGTTTATTTATTAATTAAAAAAACTTGAAAAGGATAAAATCGATTGAAAACCCGATCGCTTGATTTTTTTGGGGGGTTTTTGCCTGAAAACCCAGATTTTCTCTGATTTTCAGGCTAACCCCTGTGCAAACAACGACAACTTCAATTTGAGATTGGTGCCTGTCCCATTGGCTTATAAAGGACGTCGATAGGTTTGAGATGGCAAATTTTTGTATTCGAGTTATAATAAATCTCAAATAATTTGAGTTTTTGCCCCAAAAAGCCTGACCAGATAAATTTGAGGTTTAGTAAATAACCCCCCAAGATATCAGTAACTAAAAAGCTACTGTGTTTTTTTGTAAGGCCATGTTAGTATCTGCTCATTTGTTGAGGTCACCAGCTTAGTGAATCTTTATTCGCCTAATTGCTGGGCCATATCAGGTTGATCTAATCAGTTGGCATCTGGCTGAATGATTAGGTCATAAGAGGGTGGGACTGTGCAGCTTTGAGAATGCTATTGGGTGAGGACTGCTCTATGTGTTCCTCTCCAGTGGGATTTTAAACCTTTCCTGATATTTGTAGCATCCTTAATCAAATACTGACTGGACCATTATTTTGGCTCCATACAAGGACCAGAGGAAAGCAAACAACTTAAATCATGGAATAAAAGCTTAAAAACAAAGTTGGCTTGTTTGCAATTTCCATTGTTCCATCTGTAGAACACTATGGGTTAGATTTATTAAAAGTGAAATTGAAAATTCAAATTAGAATTTTCAATTTTTTTTTATCTAAACTGTCAAATTCGACTAGTGAATTATTCAAACTCAATTCGAACTTGTTAAAAAAAAAAATCAAATTTGATTTTATGGATTTATCAAACTCTGGCCCTTTAAGTATTCAAATTAAGCTGTTCTCCACCTAAAACCAGACAAATTCATGTTTAAATCAATGGGAGAGGTAAAATTTGTCTGAGTTTTAGATATTTGATTTCTTTAATAAATAACCCCCAATCGAATTTCGAGTTAAATTGAATTTATTAGAGTTTAAAAAAACTCACATGAATTCAAAATTCGACCCTTGATAAATCTGGCCCTAAATGTGGTAGTTAACATGATAAGGACACTGAGATTAAATAATTTAAAATAACTCAGTTCTGATATATGTGAAAATAATTGACATCAAAGAGAAAAGAAAATATGTTCTATTTCTCCTGAACAATATAAAATGAATTGCTTTTAATTATCCCAGACAATAATAGAAAATAGTTAAACATAATGAGTATATATATAAAGCACAACATTTGCAGCATGTGTGCTCAACAAAGCCAAGATTAGTCATGTTTTCATCAAGGGTTTTATTACCTGCACAAACAACAGGTGTGACAGTTTGTTAGAACCTGTTTCAGGCTGATATGAAAGCAAGCAATACACAAAGAAATGTTACCAGCAGGTTTGCAGGCCCCCAAAAGATTTAATGAAATCTCATGTTAACCCACTTAAACTATATATATATATATATATATATATATATATATATATATATATATATATATATATATATATATATATATATATATATATATATATATATATATATATATCAAGCATAATTCAAAGGTTACTAAGAAAGAGCCACAAAGCAGAACTTTCTGCAAATCAATGCTTTATTCCCACAACATAGTTACATAGTTAGTCACATAGTTAAATTGGGTTGAAAAAAGACAAAGTCCATCAAGTTCAACCCCTCCAAATGAAAACCCAGCATCCATACACACACCCCTCCCTACTTTTAATTAAATTCTATATACCCATACCTATACTAACTATAGAGCTTAGTATCACAATAGCCTTTGATATTATGTCTGTCCAACATGTTATGGGCTGCATCCCTTTATCAAGTGTAATAAACATTTAACAGTGTACAACATTTATAGGTGAACCAAGGAATGATGTGACCACCCCTGGGGTGTGTCCACTAAAATTAGCTTATGATTCCATTTCCATTCAACAGTGTGGTTAGTCCATAATGTGAGTCCATACTTAAATATGTCCATACTTTGATCCCAATTAGTGACAGTAACATTAAGGAACTGCCCTATCTGTACTGGAAACGGTAAAATATTAATACCTTGTAGAACAAAGAGAATGTTAGTCAAAGAAAACATTTTACATTCCAGCTATCATTCAGACCTTTTGGTTGCATTTTTTTTATCCAAAAGGCTTCTCTTTGCAATCAATGCCATTTCATGTCCCTCCTCTTCCTATGGGTTGTATGACTTCCACCACTGTCCATTTTCGTTTTGAAAGGTTATAGTTATCTGCATTAAAATGTCTAGAGACTGTGGTGTCTGTAGCTGTCCCTTTCTTATAATTATGTATGCTATTTCTGTGTTCTTTAATGCACATTTTTATTGCCCTTGATGTTTGGCCTACATAGCCCATGCCGCATGGGCACTTTAACAGATAGATTACATTATTTGTGTCACATGTGGCAAAGTGTCTTATTTCAATTGGGTCCCCATGTAGGATGTCTCAGAACTTCCCCTTTAATGATAGATGGGCAACAAATACAATTTAGGCATGCAAAGATACCAACTTTGGGTTTCCCCAGAAATCTTTGAGTACTTTTTTTAGCTGAGGAACAGATTTCAGGCTGGCAGGGGGTATTTCACAGGTTTTTGCCCTTAGTGCAAACCTTACTGGTTTAATAAGGTCATTTTCTTACAACAATACGGGCCAACATCTATGTACGATATGTTAAAATACTTCACTTCAGTTATTATACTGGCTCATAAATGGTAGGCATTCTTGGTAAGCCTTCACTTTGTATGTTAGTAGCTGTTCCCTTACAGTATATATATATTCTGTATATATCCCCGTATGGCTAGTCCTGCACTCAACTTGCATCTGATTCATTAAGAATTCTATTGCTTCATTATGGGGCTGATTCACTAAGCTCGAGTGAAGGATTCGAATGAAAAATACTTCGAATTTCGAAGTATTTTTTTGGTACTTCGACCATCGAATTGGTTAAATTCGCTCGAATTCGAACGAAATCGAACGAATCGAACGAAAAATCGTTCGACTATTCGACCATTCAATAGTCGAAGTACTTGCCCTTTAAAAAAAACTTCGACCCCCTACTTCGGCAGGTAAAACCTACCGAAGTCAATGTTAGCCTATGGGGAAGGTCCCCATAGGTTTGCTAATCTTTTTTTGATCGAAGGATTTTCCTTCGATCGTTGAATTAAAATCGTTCTAATCGTTCGATTCGAACGATTTAATCGTTCGATCGAACGAAAAATCCTTCGATCGTTCGATCGAAGGATTAGCGCTAAATCCTTCGACTTCGATATTCGAAGTCGAAGGATTTCAATTCGAGGGTCGAATTTCGAAGTATTTTTAACTTCGAAATTCGACCCTTAGTGAATCTGCCCCTAAATGTTTTACAAAGGGATTAAGTTTTACCTGCGACTTACTTGCTGCTTTAAAGTAAAACTCACAAACTCAGTTGACTTTTTATTGGCCACCAGTTAGATCACCTGACTATAGTTTTAAAGTGTGGGAGCTACAACATGGAGCTGGCCACTGCTCCTGTATAAATTATAACAAACAATTACTTTACATTAAATATTATTAAGTTCATCGCATATGTCCTTCCCATATTATGACATATACTGTATGGCTTCAATCACGGGCTGTGCTTAAACTACATATTTTCCTAATGAAACTTAATAAAGAAGTAGGCTTGAAATGTTAAATATTATGTTTTAGAGTTCTGCACCAGCCCAAGGCAATCACAACCCTTTAGCAATAAAGACTCGTGCCCTTGTTTTTGCCCCTAGTAGCTCCCCGTTTTCTGCTGATCCTCAATATTCTATGATCTGTGCTGCTGTCACTTGCCTGAGCTTATGGGCCAATGCACAATATACCAAATATAGAGAAAATAAATGCCATGAAACATGGCTGATAAGTAATGAATCCGGATTCCCATTACACAGCAGCTTCAAAACCAGTGCATTTATTATAATTTAATGCTTAGTTTTGTAACATCAGTGTATACTGTACGACAAATAAAATTAATTTTCTGTTGTTGATTGTGATGACCCCTAAATTTAGCTTATCAACAGCTGCCCTGAGCACACTGAGCATGTGCAATGTCACTGACACTCCCAAAAGGCATTTTTGTCATCTCACGTAGTATGCAGTAATTTGCCGTTTCCACAAAAGAATTACCTTTAAGAAGCCTTATAAGTGTACAAAATGTAATTAAAATATGCAGTTCTTAATTGTTACTTTTGCAATGTTATTTGGTTTATGTATTTTATGTCTTTTACTGCATACCTTACAATTATTTACCATAAGGTCCAACTTTAGCAGCAGCAGAAATGTTCCAGTGCAGATCAGCATTGTGATCGAAATTTGTGCAAGGTTGGGAGTCGGCCAGAGACACATTTTCATGGATGATTGCCAAGCTTTTCTCTATCATCATTACATTTTACCATTTTATCATATTGAAAACTAGTTTTTCATTTCTGCAGATTTCTTCACCTCTCTTGGAAGCATATTTATGGTCCACTGAACTGAGTGTGATCTGGTAAACAGTATATGATGTACACTGCTAGGAAGGGGCTAAGTAATATTCATGAATACTTTTAAAGCAATCAGTTCTGAAGGAAGGGTGATAATTAGTAATCTGTGGTAAATGCTCCTGGATTTGAATGTACTGCATCGCGCAATAATGAGGACTGCAATATGGAACAAAAGCAGTCCACAGTGTATATATCATTCTTACATTCAACTTACAGGCCCTTATGAAAGGCAAGTATTGGATTTAGAAGGGCCATGCATACAGTTTGTTTTTGCCAAGTTGTTATTGAGCTAACCTGAAATGCTTCCAATTATAATGGAGGGTTGAGGTAGGTATATGATAACAGGACGTGGCAGCTATAATGGGTTCATCAGATTTAAAGTAGAACAAAGCAAAAGTCACTAAGGCAGAAAACATTCTGAATCAAAATTATATCAATATTAACTTTGTAAGTAAAGTACTTTTAGCACTAATAGAAGTTGTCACATAACAAAAAACTGAGTTTATATAAAAAATGAAACTCAAGTTTGACCTTAGGTGAAAAAACATTGATCTCTTCAAAACAATTTATTTTTCCCTGTGGAATGATTGATACCAGTAGGGAAAAATAAGTTTCTGAATCCTCCATCAGGGAGTTAGGATTTGTATTGGTGTCAGAGCTCGGTGGTGGTGCTGCTCTGAGTGCTGTCAGCCTATTATAGAGATTGGTGTTTTTTGAACTGACATTTATCGTTTGATAAATTAAGTTTTCTACATGTTTTGGATAAAGCCAATCTTTATGGAAAGCCACGGTCCACTTCCTCTCCCCATTTAAAATGCAAAGTGTAGGCAAATACATATAACCCTGATTTGGTTGCTGTCCCTTTAAATAGCAATTAACCCTTGGCAATCCAGGGCCCTGAGTCCCTTTTGCATATGAAAAGTACTGGAAACTGGGATTTACAGAACTGTGCCTCCACCAAAAGAACACTGAGGAGCACACCTCAGGGGAGTTCCACTAAGAAAATAAAACACACAGTTTGCAATAAAACAAATAAAAACTTTATGTAAACTGTATTTAGTAACTGTAAATGCAAATCACACAGTATAGGTTTTACTCTGGGGAACTTGTGTGGACTATTAACCCCTGGCACAGCCTCTCAATGCTACAGTCCCACACCAGGTGGATAAATGCAGAATCACTCTGGTCAGTTCAATTTCTCTTTCCCAAAAGCTCTTATGTCCAAAGGTAGGGCTACCTGCCCCAAGGTACCTTTCCTTTTGAAAGTAGTAGTCGCTACCATGTTGCAAGTACACAAGCAAGACCTGTCCTTACCCTGGGGAAACACACAGTAGCCAAAATATCTACAGGCAGGAGATAGAGACTGGCTCTCCCTGATGCTTAAATACTTTCTCCAGCAGGGCTAAACACAGCCTTTCCTTTTCCTTCTTCCTGGAAACTCCCTTTAAGCAGCAGTGTCACTCTCCACAGTTCTGATTCTCTCTGGCTGCTGCAGCAGGGGTCCCTTTACATTTGGCTCCAGAGTCAGGCACTCCCCCTCCCCCAAGAATGCACTGGGGCATCCAGCCAATTGGATGGCTCTCCAGCCTGTAACTGGGCTGGATGATGTCACAGACAGAAAAATTGGGGAAAGATTTGTCTGATCCCCTACATACACATTTCAGAATCCAGTACAACAGTCCTGGGCTTGTTTTTTTCTTCTATAATTTGACCTTTTTTGAAGACTGAGCTTTTTTTTAAAAAAGCTGAAAACTTACAAAAGTTTAAAAAGGGATAAATAAACTACAGTTAAGGACAGATTTATTAAATTACTTTTTGCTGTAGTATATTGCAAAATAACGCAAAAACAAAGCATAAACAAAGGTACTTAATCTGGACCACACATTAACCATTGTAAAAATGGGCTAAGATTTGGATAATAATGGGTCATTATATCAAGATGAGAATATATGTGGCTATATAGTTAGACTTGACCATGATGGGGGGACAGATACAAAGACAAGCAGCAAAGAATAAAAAAGTGTTAATAAGATTTAGAAATCTGTCAGAGTCACCGAGGGGCTGAATAAATAATAAATGTTCTTCTACTAATGGCACAAAATAGGAAATACGAGACTTTAATTGGGAATTTGGAGCCAAGGAAAATGACAAGAGATTATGAGGCTGTTTCAAGTAATACCTAGGTGACTGGGGATATTATTTTAGCAGAATAACCTCTGAAATATACTCTTGTAGAATTGCCCTGTATAATTCCCCACTACAAGTTATTTATGCATGAAAATCACCATGTTTTTACCCACAGTGCAGTGTTTCTCCAAAATTCTTATTGATCGTGTCTAACGCAACGTACATGCGATTCACCAATCTGGCGAAAATTTTAATTTGCTATGGTGAATTGCACAGGTACAGTTGTTTAGAACTGTTTGTCTGTGAATTGAGGCACAACCTCCATTACAACATTAGAGCCAATTTGACTGGACACAAATCATTTGTGTGTGTAGGTGCAGCCTACAAATGGAACCCTGGAATTACGATCATGTCAAGGCTAGTGTTAAATCCAGGCTGCCCTCCATGCACACAATGACATTCAAGTTCTTAGAGCACGATGAACAGCCCCATTGGTGCCACTGCAAGATGTAAAGTAACATGTAAAGGCACAAGGATCTTTATGAATGGCATCAGAGTGATCAAAACAAAACAATTTTGCACCCATTTTAGCATTTTTCACAAGTTTGCATTGTAAATGAGCCATACATTATGAACAGCTACATCTAATAATGCCTAGATAAGGCAAACACACTAAATACAAATAATACAGTACATAGTAAAAGAGGAAACTTTACAAGCAATAGTGAAAATGTTTTGTCAGTAGCATTTTTGCACTTGGAGCAACAAAATAGATTCAATATGAAGTCTTTTTGGTCTAGAATTTAATTTTTTTTACACAGATATTATCACAGACAGCAGTTTTTCTATACAATTAAATAGTACCCTGTCAAAGTGATACTGGAGGGTGAGTTACATTATCCCCTGTGAAACCAATTCAACCCAACTTCCCTATGGATTTCTCTCTGCCATTCCACTGTATTTGATGGGAAGAAAAATAATATGATATATGGGTTTTTAGCTTAAGCTCTACATATATAATGTAAATTGCCTACAGAAAAGGATGTGTATTCATTCTAGGGCAGCATGAGTAAGAACACCTGATTTCCTTGATATTTAACTAATGGAGTAGAAAAGTAAAAGTGTTCTGTGTGTACGGTATACTTTAAATATGATGTAAAATGATACTTTTATTCCACTAATTTCTGCTTTATTTACCAAGTTGTTTTCTTCATAGAGTATTCCACTTAATATCCTGATCCTCTCACTAGTCATAGTCATTGTCAGATTTTATTGCCATCTCAATTGTATATCAACATACACAGTGGGATGAAATTGATACCACTGAAACCTGTAGTTCTTTAGTTCGTCAGACTTCACACTGATATAGCTTATACCTACAGTTATACACAAGAACAGTTCCCTACTTTAAACATGGTTATACAATGTCACCTCAGAATTATGTATATTTAGTTAAATCCAACTGATATTGCACACAATACAGGTATGGAATCCATTATCCAGAAAGCTCTGAATTACCCATAGATTCCTTTTAAAGTAAATAATTCTAATGTTCCCTGTTCTCTGTAATAATAAAACAGTACCTTGTACAGGTACTTAGATATAATCAATCTTTATTGGAAGCAAAACCAGCCTATTGGGTTTATTTTATGTTTACACGATTTTTTAGTAGACGGAAGGTATGAAGATATGAGTTATGGAAAGGTACATTATCCGGAAAACCAGGTCCTGGGTATTCTGGTTAACAGGTCCCATACCTGTATGTACTGTATATATATATATATATATATACATCCTTGATAAAGACCCCAACGAGGGTCGAAACGTTGGAGACACTGTGAGTTTTGAATAAACCATTTTGACTTTCTTGGAACACGGAGTGCTGGTCCTTTTTTGCCATTTTTCTATATAACCATAATTGGCCATGCACCCGGCATAAAAACGCATGTGAAGGAGTGCGGGTATTTTTCGATAATCCTGCTATATATATATATATATATATATATATATATATATTGTATATATAAAAATATATATATAATGATTCTTAGTGATTACTCCCACCGCTGTATTTCTCCTCTTGGCCTGTTCAGTGTCAGACTGGGACTCCAGGGGCCCACCAAAAACCTTAAACCAGGGGCCTACTATTATTCTTCCTCTCCTCGCTTAGCCAAAATTCTCCTAGTTTCTTTTCTTTACATACTATAATCTGTTATTCTATCTATGTATCCTCTTTGTTCTTATAGAGATAGGTAATGGCCATAAAAGACAAATGTTTAGCAGCATGAGGGCCCACTGAAACCTGGGCCCACCGGGAGTTTTCCTGGGCCAGTCTGACACTGGGCCTGTTAATGCTTTAACATACACAAGGGAGTTGCAATAATATTGTATATCCAAAATAAGTTTAATCAGTTAGTACTAATTATATCACATTGTCTTTCTGAGAACAGGTCAAGGTCATGAAAGGTACAGACAGAAGCCAGTAAATAGCCATTTTAAACTCTGTTTTTGTATTCTGTATTGAATTCTATTGATTAGCATTACTCTCTGGATAAAATTGATTTGTTTCATATATATATATATATATATATATATATATATATATATATATATATATATATATATATATATATATATATATATATATATATATATATATATATATATATATATATATATATATATATATATTCATAAGAACAAGAATTGCAGTACATTGTCCTCTATCAACTGTTATTGAAGACAGAGGGCTTGGCTGTTGCACCAATTGTCAGATATTATTAGCAAAACATATACTCCTGCCCTATTGATTTTGAGATGACCAATGTCAATTCATACAATATTCACAATGACAAACACTGATTTTGCACCTTCACCTTTTTTCAATAATTGGAGAGTTTAGTCAGCATGCACATTCTTCATAGGACAGCTGAATTGTTTATATTGTATCGAATAGCTTAAAATAAAAAGATAGTAGTTGGCTAGTCAAATGCAGCTGTTTGAGGTTCAAAATTTGAATGGAAATATCTACTGAGTTCATGCTTTCCTGTTTTCTGTCTCCACCTTCTTTTGCTTTACCAATTTTTTTAACTTTTCTCCCTATAATCTTATTTTATTTAGTATTCCATTTATCCATTTGTCTAATTTTTTTTCTCTTGCAGAATTATTTCTTACCTTTGTCCACTTATATTTACCATTTGATAATCCCTTAACACAGTGGCATCACCCTCTGATTAAATGATGCACTGAGAGTCTTAATGCTAAATTGCCTAATATGTAATCCTTCTTCATTTCAAGTAAAATGTATAATACCATGGATGCCCATACTGCCCTGTCATACACTCCCAAGTGTTCTGCCTTCAGCTTGATCAGCTTTCTTTGCTCTGAGTAGTACACTGACACAATAGAAAGATCTGATGTTGGTTAGAGATTTCCCAGTCTCCCCAAGCAGGGGGGCATGGTGTCGGTGTTGTGCTGAAAACAGAGCACATGGGACTGAGTTGCAGAGATGCTTATATGAGTAATCACATTTTGAGGAAGGAGTGATACATCTGAGATTTTTATAATAACTATTGGAGGCAGCCAGGGGTTAGTGAAGGTTCAGCAGCAGGCAGGAGCACTGGGAAAGAGAAAGCATATTGTGGGAGCCAGGGTACATTTTATTGCTGAATGAATACAGAAACTTTGAAGAGAAAAACAGGCACTCTGAGATTTTAATTGAATTTGTTTGATTCCAAAAATGCTTTCTGCACAGTCATGAACAAAAGGCAACACTCTTTTTCACTGCATACCTATTGCAGGACTATTTCTGGTCTGTATGTATGACATATCATACTGATTCATTTTACTTAAGGTGACACCTTCATTTTGTATCCCTATGAAGTTACCAGAATGAAGTATTAAGATCTGTACAGGTATAGGATCTGTTTCCTGGAATGCTTGGAACCTGGGGTTTTCCAGATAATGTGTATTTTATAAATTGGATATCTTAAGTCTATAAAAAATAAATAAAAATAGTGTTGTGCCACCAATATGGATTTAGCATATGCTGTAACATAGTTAACATCAAGTGCAAGGTCCTGTTTATTATTATTATTTGCTTAATAATGCTTATGGCATTCCTGTAATTTGAAGTTTTCTGGGTGATTAGTCTATTTATATTTATTGTTTTTAAATGTTTAAATTTAAACTGAGCCTGGGAAGATGGTGGAAGTTTATAAAATTATATTAGAAGTAGATGGTTGGTATTTCTACCTTGGATACATCAAGGGGCAGATTTAGGAGTACACAGCCAGTATATGTGAATGTGTTGGGATACTGGCTAGCTGGGAATTAGCAGCCAGAGGGAATGTGCTCTTGACTCTTAGCAGAGTGTTCTTAGTCTGGCATAATGTAATAACCAAACTGAATGTAAATGTTGAAACATTTCAGTGGTCATTAGGGATGTAGCGAACCGCCGAGTATGTGTTCGCGAACGCCGTTCGCGAACAGCGGCAAAAAATGCGAACAGTTCGCGAACTGTTCGCGAACTTCGAACATCCGAAAATCGTTCGATTCGAACGATCGTAGGATTCTTAATCGTTCGATCGAACGATTTTCGTTCGAATCGAACGAAAATCGTTCGATTTTAGCGATCGAATGGTCGAATGGTCGAACGATTTTGACGCGAACGCCTATTGGCGAACGTCGCGCGACGTTCACGAACTTGCGGCGGACGCGAACAGCCGATGTTCGCGCGAACAAGTTCGCCGCAGAACAGTTCGCTACATCCCTAGTGGTCATTGGGGCTGGCTGATTTAATAACCAAATGTCATTGTAAATGTTATAAATTTCTTTGGTTCTGGGATTGTTTAATATAACAACCTCACTGAATGTATATGCTGAAACATTTCAGTGTCTCTGGGGCTGGCTAAGGTGATAACCAAATTTGAATGCACATGTTATTAATTTTTCTGGTTTTGATACCAATCAATAATACAACCAAACTGAAGGTATGAGTTAAACAGCCTAGTGATTTGGTGTCTTAGAGGCTTAAAGCTTTATCCAGACAGTGGTTATGATTATATTTGCTTATACAGCCTCCAGGTTTGTATGTAAGCATGGGTAACATACATCACTGTTTGGTGGCCCTGTTTCATGTTTGTTTTATATAACATTCAAATCAAGTTATTAATATGGATTACTCTTGTCAATATGCTATTTGTGCATCAAACGCTTGTTTAATGTAACAGCTAAAACTTGCTTAAATGTAAGAGCCAAGTCAGATATAGGTATTATAGACATTTTTAAATGCAGCAGTTATGCTGTGGGAAAGTAATAAACTTATATAAATACAGCAGTGAACAATGGCTTAAGGGCCCAATCTATATATGAATTATAGATGCATTTGCACACACAGGTCTTATATAAATGGAGTGGCAGAAGGCAATTCTTTTATACAATGGCTATATCAGTATTATGTATATGTATTATACACTTGTGTAATACAGAGTTAATAACAGGTATCTTAGATGTGTTTACACTGGTCTGAGAGTAGTTGTTAATTCTGGTTTAAATGCATACAGTTGTACTGCACATGTGCATTAATGCAGCAGTCAAGCTGAAGATGGGTATTATACAGTTACTGTATTGTAGCAACTGACTTATATGCCACAACCATTTGGTGTATATGTGGTCTATATTTCTCACATTCAGAACTATAGGTTGGCTGAGATGTACTGTAGTAATCAGCCATTCACTAATTACAATCGGGGTTCTCTGATCTGTGCCTAATGTGCCTGCTTATTTTGAAAATAAGTGGTATACTTTATCCTGCCTTTGAGATATGGTGGCTTTGGACTGGATATATGGATAGTGATTCAACAAGGATTATAAATGTTGCCATGGATAAAGCCTCTGATGTTAAACACTCAGTAGTTCTATATGTTCTGCAAATAAAACTAGGGTTTATTCATATAACTTATAATGATATTCATCATGGTCATTAACTGTGGCTTCTGGGGTTCAAGTCATCATTTTGTTTTTGTCTAGTAGACAGTGTGCACATTGGTTTAAATAATTATAATAAATAAACACACCATCAATGTGGCTGCAGCTGAAGTATCAGACAATCTGGAATAGATTACATTCTGGAATAGATTACATTCTTGGATCCAGATTTCATATTGTGGAACTATTACCCACCCATTTGGGAATATTAGCTTGCTGTGTCCTGGTAAGTATGACAAGGAGTTGGTCAGGGAAAATTGTATCATACTTACCTTGATTTTCTTTTCCTGGACAACTGCATGTCATAGTGTAGTTTCTCATACATTTTTCAGTAGATTGAAGGTGGGGTTGAGCTTTTAAAGCTTTGGGGGGGGGTCCTTCTGATGCAGCACTGGGGCAGGGCTATCCTGGTAAGTGTGACATGGAGTTGTTCAGGAAAGGAAAATCACAGTTGTATGATACAATTTTCCCTTTTATGTCTTTTTGGTTTAAGTTCATTTAAACACAGGTAGGGGATCTACATGAATAGGCAATACAAATTGTGTGATTCTACCAGGCACCCTTGGTCATCCCTGTAGAGAGGTGTAGACCTGTAGTTATCAAGCAGTTGCAGTGGTAAATAAAGTCTACATAAAGCCTACTTTCAGCCAGCTTAACGAATGTTATATTTTGGCCTTCCTTTGTAGCCCTAGGCGACCACAGCACTTAAGTGGTCCAGGTCTGTGACCCTGAAGATGCCCCAGTAGATCCCTAACCCAAAGAGCATATGCTCTTAGCTACTGTCAATTGCCTAATCTGAGGGACTGGCGCAAAATACACAGTAAGTATAGAATATAAAAGTAATTATACAAGGCTAATTAGTAATTAATACAGTTTCACCTCACATAGCATCTCAGAAATCGGTGTATTGTGTATGTAAATGTTGTATTCAGATGATGTTGTTTCAGCTTAATTTTCTGCTTGGTGATTTTTGACAACACCTAAACTTTTTTAACAGTTATTTAGAGCACACTGAGCATGTGCAAGTGTCACTGACTGACTAACTGTTACAGGGCTGCTGAACCTCTTGCCTGGTACAGCACATTCAGTATATAAAATACAGCATTTCTAGCCATACTTATTCTTAGGATTTAATTCTCCTTTTCACTTTACAAAAAATAGTTTTTTTAAAAAGCTAACTGGATTATGCAGTGTGGTGGTGCCATGTGTCAAATATAGATGAAAAACAGAAGCAGAATGACAAGTTAGCTACAGGTCCCATTTAAAACAATTCTGTACAGACAGGTTTATAGATTGGGAGGGAAATCAGAATTGCCACATAATGAAAAAAAATGAGAGAAAAGCTACCTATACCAAAATGTTCTAAAAACCAGGTGCATGTCAAGCTAAGGCAACCTTTAAATTCCATTTATTAACAAAAGAATGTCTCCTCTTCTGGACATCAGTGACAAATACAGCTGAGAAAAAAAACGAGGCGAAAACGAAATTCAAGCATCTGCAGTAAAATAAATTGGAACACATTCAAAAAGATGCTCTATTTTGGTTTCTTATTTTAGTTCTCTGCTGATTCATGGCAGTTACACAACTCCAATTTACTTGACTTGATGACACCTTGCCTGACACCTGTTTGATCAGGACAGGTGTGTCAGCTGAGGTTGCACACAGAATAATATGCTTGGGCTGTCATACAAAGCATTCTCCACCGGGAAAAGTGTCAGAAAATGACAGATAACTGCATAACTATGAATAAGGGCAAACACCTTGAAATATTCTTCATCCATATATCTGTATTTTAAATCTGAAATTATAAAAGCATTCCACAAAGCAAATGTTCTTTTCTGATCACATTAAGAACATTAGGATCACTACTGATATAGGCCAATATGTCCTGCATGCGTTAATTGTGTTAGACAGAAGAAAGTAATAGCTTACAGTAAATGTGAGACGGGATCCACAAAGCATACAATAAAATGTTGGTTTTGCTTTATGTTAGTTATATACGTCCATCAAACATGTATTTTAAGACAAGCTATATTTGTGCTTCTTGGTATTAAATGGTAAATATATGTTGCTACCCCCACCCTTGGCTTTAGATTTAAGATCAGATTGTTAAATCAAGTGGTCTACTAAGTTGCAGTAATTACATTAATTTAATGAATCTGTAAGATGATATGTCAGTATAAGCTCTTGATATCTTGTATTCACTTGGAAACAGAAAGCCTTTGTTGTGCAAATTAAGCCTACTACTACCGGCTTTGTACTGTGCTCATGATATGAAAAAGAGTACTGAGCAATAATTCCCTCGAGCATTACCATGAGCCAAACCAAGGCAACTTTCCAGTTTCTTTCCCTAGTGTTATTTCCAGTTTAGTATGCCAACAGAAATCATCTAGTTAAAATGACTCGTAAACCAAATATTAATCATTTGCAGAATAACTGAGGCATAATTAAAGGAGAGACATATCAATCAGATATTACTTGCTTACATGTACATTTCTGTCTTCTTGTTTTTCATGTCTTATTAAAAGGAAAGTATTGCCCATTATTGTGATCATTTACAGAGTGAATACAGATTGACATTAGAGGCTCTATTATGTTTTCCCATGGAATATATATATATATATATATATATATATATATATATATATATATATATATATATATATTAGTGACACAGTATTTTGACCTGGCACTTCACTGCTAATTGGTCATCTTTCATCTACATGAATGTCTAAACTGGGAAATATAGAAAAATATCCACGTAATACAAGACCATATAATGTAAAATTTATTATAAATGATGATGTTAATTTATCATCATAAGGAATATATATATATATAATATGAAAATGAATGCAAAAAAGAATCTATTCAAACTATTTTATACATTCTCTAATGTTTACCACCCCCCTTTTAAAACACACCCACTTTAAACCAAATGAATGTTATCACAAAAAATGTTAAGACCATGCCCATATTAATGGTGGTAGCACATAAATATAAAACAAATGGTTGGTACTCACTGCAGGGATATCACTCATAACTCATATATGAAAACAGCATCTTGGGGACCACTTAGCAAGTATTTCCAAATGCTAACATTCATGTGAGGTTCACCTACTACAGGTAGAGCATGGAACACAGACAGAGCAGGCAGAGTATGGCACACACAAGCAGAGTAGGGCAGTATGAGAATGGCACACACAGGCAGAATAGGGCAATCTGAATATGGCACACAGGCAGCATAGGGCATTTAGAATATGGTACACACACAGAAAAAGTAGGGAAGGTAGAGTATGGCACATACAGGCAGATTAGGGCACACACAGACAGCATAGTGCATGTAGCGTAGGACACACACAGGCAGAGTAGGGCATACACAGGCAGCATATGGTAGGAAGAGTAGGGCACACACAGGCAGAGTAGGGCAGCAGAGTATGGAAAACACAGGCAACATTGGGCAGGCATATTATGGCACACACACCCAGAGTTGGACAGGAAGAGTATGGCACACACAGGTAGCATAGAACAGGCACAGGCAGAGTTGGGTAGAAGACAGTGAAACCTCCCCAGGCCACTCCAAAATGAAAAGTCATACTTTACTAAGTACAGTTACACAATGCCAGTGCTTCTCCAACAATCTGTTGTGAACAATATGGGCACTGACAGTCTGTGAACAACGCAAGGTATTATACTGTAGTTATGAACAATCCATGGAATTACAAATGTGAACAATGCAAGGCTTTAACAGCCTGAAACTGAAGTATAAACAATGTAGGTGCTGGTTAATCTCGATTTTTAGCAGCCAGACTACAATGGAGGTCCACACCAGTAGGACGTAGTTAATGGAATCACTGGCACTCGAAAGGCAGGTGCAAGCAGGGGCAAGCCCTTGCGTATTTATTAGCAGAAAAAGCAACGTTTCGGGGTCAGACGCCTTTATCAAGGTCTGACCCCAAAAAGTTGCTTTTTCTGCTAATAAATACGCAAGGGCTTGCCCCTGCTTGCACTTGCCTTTCGAGTACCAGTGATTAGGGATGGGTGAATTTTTTCGCCTTGTTTCACCACGAAATGACGCCCATAGACTTGTATAGTGGTGTGCGTCAAAAAAAAAAAAAAAAGCCGCACTTCTTGGTGTTTCCAGCTAAGATATAATAAGATACAGTGTTTTTCACTGTAAAAATTCTCCCTGAGAATTTCCCCCTACAGTCCTCTATAATTAAAAGCATCTCTGGATTCTCTTGCTTATCTGTTGCAATATATTTAGCTTCTGTCTTTCCCTGAATCCCATGACTGAGTTCTTAACTAACTATTTCCTATTTATTATCTATCTACTGTTTCCTCTACAGGTCAGTTCAACACTGTATACTGTATATATATTAACCAGTAATATAAGCAAAACTAATACATGGCGTTAAAGCTAGATAAGATTTACATGGATTAAACCATTCCATTCCAAACCTGCTTCATACCAAATATATGCATATATAGAAAAACCTCTTACTGGCCAAAGAGGGAAATATTACAATATAGAACATGTTTACACCTGTAGACATATGAGGGTCTGGGTGGTAAATGTAGAATACAGGTGCATTATGCACTGTTTGACTCTCATTGAGCAACTACTGTATCTTGACCTTTTATGGGAAACAAATATTTTGCCATAGGTTTTTTTTTACATTATTGCTTTCCGTTATGCTAATGTCATTTCTCCACTCCTCAGTTTTTGTCTATTCCAATATTTTTTACTTTTATACCTTCCAAAAGTTTAATGTGCAACTTTGTTCATCATCGCTGAGCAACACTGCTTGGACCTGCATTCAAAGGATGTGTGTATACAGTGGCAAATAAATTTTATGGTAGAGTTGGCCTAATTGCATTACATGCTGTTTGGGTGCTCTTTCACAGGAACATATTGCCTTACATGCTGTTTGGGGAATTTTTATTGGTCCAAATTCTACACCCCCTGTAATAAGATTCAAAATCAATATAAAGCAAACAGTGCCAATCTAACAAGCTTATAAAGGTTATAAGCCTCTGGGTGAATTTCTCTTTCCAGCACACTGCCTTTTATGAGAAAATACAACATTGTAAATTTCTAAAGAAACTCTTTTTCACAAAATGCACGGAGGTTTATACGAGTATCTGACTTTTTATGCTTAACCTATTGACACAATCCAATATTCGAAAGTCAAGTTTGGTAAATGTGCATGGGATCTGACTTACTCTTGGCCTTCCTATTTGAACAACAATCTCTCCCCAAACAGTAGATATTTTGAAAAATCCAATTTTAAGAAATGATTTAAATGCAACCAGAGATCTCATCATCTGCTTCCCAAGCATTTTCCATTTCATTAGAACATGTTTTGTTTCAAGCAACAGATTGCTTTGCATCAAGTGATACTTAGTGGATGCTTGTATTTTGCCCGTTAGTTTGATTGCAGAAAATTAATCTGATATAAATCAAGGCAAAACTGGGAAAAAAAAATAGAAAAATACAAACAAACACTTTCTTTAATATGTGTTGTCTGCTGCAATGTCAGTGATGAGCTTTAATAGTAGTTATTGGACATGCTGGTAGCAGTAAGTGGGAACACTAATGGTGCTTTATTTGAAAGGAGTGAAAAGGAGAAATCACTTAGCCTGACCCTTGTATAGTCCATAAAGCACAAGTTAAGTCTTATTTCTCCCACTATACTTTTGAAACACTTAGCCCTAATAAGAGAAGGTTTACATTGATGTGTGCGGTAAGTGACAGCTGCCGTCCACAAAATGTTTTAAAGGAGTTATTTTAGAATGGTAGTGCAGTCAGAAGCATTTGTGATGACATTAATGTTATTGACAGATGACAGCAATATTTTCCTATTTTCTTTAAAAAAGATGAACTTTTGCTATTTTTTTATGTATTGCATTTCAGCATGCGTAAATGTTGAAGGCAGATTCCTGTAATATTACTGCCAAGTATATCAAATGTTACAAATCCAAATCAAGGTAAGAGTTGTATTGGTATTAAAGTGATATCTTGAGCATCTAACGCAGCAGATTTGCAAGCTCTCAGTGGGACACAAAGCTCTGAACTCATCAAAGCTGGGCATCCACACCAGGAGTCATCATAGACTGTGATGAATCCCCATCCAAGAGGCTTGTTTAATGAGACTTCTGGGCCATCCCAAATACATTTTGGAAGTTATTACCCAATCCAATGAACCAAGAAAAAAATCTACTTCACAAATTCGACTTTACAAAGTCAGTGTTCAGAGAGATGCAATTTCTCATGCTTACTTACTCTTGGCTAATGATCAGTTCTGTTCAGTGACTTCAATTATATCTGCTTGTTTGCAGCATACTTGGAAATAATGTACTTGAATGCTTATTTCTACAGTATATGGTTTCTTCTCAAACTAATAGGCATCATTCTGTTACTTTATAATTAATTGTCTGTACAATACTAGCATAATATATTTGTGTGTGTGTGTTTTAATTATGCAGATTTGTTTCCAAACTGTGTTTTATTCAATGCTGTGAAGCTCCAGTGTGTTTATTGTCTGCTGTTACTGAGCTAGTGTTGTTTGTGAAAGAATAGCTGGTAGGTATAGAGTTTAAGTCGAGATATATACAGTAATTTGTACAGCTTTTAAAGCTACTTGAGTGCTGGGCAACTTTATTGTTTTTCAGTAAAGTAATCCAGCATGGGGCTCCGGTGTATTATACAATATATGTCTTCCACTGCTCTGTTTATTGACTCAGAAGAAGGCAGGTTTGTATATATGATAATACTAAAGCTGGCCATACACGGAGAGATACGATTTTTTTGGCAATTTCGGCAAACGAGCGGATCTCTACCCGATATGCCCACCTTGGGCAATATCCGGCTGATCCGATCGTGGGCCCTAGGGCCCAATGATTGGATCCTAACGATGGCTAACGTGTGGTCTGATCGCGGGACTGCATCAACAAACAGATGCGGCTGCGATCCAGCAGGATTTTTAGTCCAGTCCAATCGACATCTGACCGACTTTCGTCCAGATATCGATCAGGTAAGCCCGTCGGAGGGCCCCATACATGGGCCAATAAGCTGTCGACTCGGTCTATCGGCAGCTTTTATCGGCCTGTGTATGGCCACCTTTAGGCCTCCAGCAGACAGATAACTTGTGGTATGCCTACCAACCTCAATGTTACATTGCAGCAATATTCAATTGGAATGATACGCACTAGCTATTGGGCTCAGTGATGGGTCTCCCATGTACGACAAGGCAAAATGAAAGACATTTAAAAGATTTATATGCAGCGCAATAACAGAAGGTTTTTGTAAAGCTAATGCATTCTACTGTAACTGGGAGAGATAAGCAAAGAACACAGGACAGGGTACGTGATACACATGTGAGGAGGTCCCATAAAACACAGCATATGCTCTTACCCCAGGGGAGGAACCCTGAAAGAATAAAGCTATTAAGGTGGAGACTATAAATGAAAATGCACAGCAGCTCTATACACAATCCAATAACACAATCCTATATTGAAATGGACATTTGCTTTGTTTTTAAGTTGTAGAGCCATATTACGTTATAGAATCAGGAGTGTTTATCTTACCAAAGCTCAGCCATTCCTTTTCTGACATATATAAGAGAAAATATTAGCCATATTATCTGTATAATGCAATGATGATTCAGTTATTTTTGCATGAGTAACTATCCAACTACTATGGAACTACTATGGATTGTAAAGAAAGAGCTGTGATTGTGTGTGTGTTGGTTAAAGCAAATACTTGTAAATGACAACAAATCAAAAAGCACATACTGCAAATAAAAATAAGAAATAATAGGAGCTGGTCTATGAAAAACTGTATACATGCGATTGGTATTTAAATGGGACTGCTGTAGGAGGGTGGTAAGTGTGGGGAGCCAGCACTACGACCCTACAATATTAAAGCCATTATCATGTTCTGTTTACATTTTTATATATTTTAAAGGGAGTGCTTGACATCCATGGAACTTTTTGTTTACATATTTTGTTTTTTGTTTAGTTTAAAATATAGCAGTTATCATTATATTTCCACTACCAATGTCCTAATCAACAATACCAAAAAATATAACAAAATAATGTCACAAAACAACAAAATATACAGAGAAGCAGTTCTGTGTGCTGTATGCACACAACAAATAAGCCCTGTTTATAAACAGTTTTTACTTCCCTTCAAATATAATAGAAAATGATGCAAATAATATTTGCCTCAGCTCTCATAATCATGGTGGAGGTTACATTTTAAATAGAAGAGACATGCAGATATGGAATCTATTATCCTGAAATTCATTATCCAAAAAGTTTAGAAAAACAAAAACGCCATTTCATGCCATTGTTTAGTAGCCCTATCTTTATGACAGAAAGACCCCCTTTATCCATAATCTCACCAGGTCACAAGCTTTCAAAATAATATATATTATACAAGTTATATTGTGTAACAAATGTGTAAGATATTGTAAATAATGACCAAAATATGGGAGGGGATTAGGACTGACATCCCTGAGTGACATTTTTCAGTAGTATTTAAGGAGTAGGGTAATTGATATAATATATAAGTAGTTACTTGTTAGTTTGTCCAATAAGCGGTGCTGAAAAAATTTATATAAAAGGAACAGGTCATTACTTACTCTTTGGCTGATAAGAAGGATAAGAGTATGAGCTGGAGAGCCGGAGGCTTGCCATCTCAGAGAGGTACTAAGAAGAACATTAGAGAGGTTAAGTAGTGATAGCGTAGATTGGTCAAGCTTGCTGTAGTCGGTGAGAGTTAGGTGTAGGTTATTTAGCCCAGCAGGCGGTACCTTGCCCAGATAGGGACCCCAAAGGGAGTAGATAGGGGCTTACACCAGTGATGGATGAATACATTTGCCAGGCATGGATTTGTGGCGAATTTCTGCATTTCGCCACCCGCGAATAAATTCTGGAAACTGCAGCGACAATACGTTGCTGAAAAATCTGCTGCATCAAAGAAAAATTGTTGCACGCATAAAAATTGTCGCTCGTCAAAATTGTTCAGACGCCCATTGACTTTAATTATTTTTAACAAAATAGTCATGCAATTTAAAAATTGTCGCTCGTCAAGATTATTTTGACGCCAATTGACTTCAATGTGTTTGCCGAATTTTTGCCAGGCAGATTCCCCATCACTAGCTAACACCGTCACACAAGACAGACCCTGGTGCCGTTTGTGAACGGTTATGGTGTCCCTTGCTCAAGGAGGAGGCAGCCAGTGGGGTCTAGTGTTTGGGCTCTAAGTTCTGGTCTAGTTGACTAGGAAAGATTGTATGTGGCTTGTAACACTGTAGAAGTTGTATTGGTGATCAATAAACTGTTTCTGAGTTCAACTGTGAGCATTGTGAAAACTCATGCCTAGTGTTTACTATAATCCCCAGTGTTGTGACAGTGGTGAGAGTCGCTACAAAAGAAAACAAATGTGCTCCAGAACATTAATGTAAAAAGCTCACTAAGTAGAACATCTGGTCCAGGTGCACCAGCCCCAGACCCCCATCTTCAGGGAGCAGCAAACCAAAACAGGCAACAGGAAAAGCAGGGCTATCTGGCACTCAGAGGAATCCACAGGGCCAAGAGAATAAGTTAAAAAATGTTGTCAAAGTTTAAAAATATATATTTACATCTTCATATGCCCTATTGGGCCCTGCTTTTCCTGTTGTGGGGAGTGAGTCAGCCAAGAGATGCAGAGAGAGAGACTAGATACCACATTACAAGCACATTCTTCTTGCAATGAACCTAGCATCCATAATCTCTATTATTTTCCTGTACATGGCAACAGCTGATCATGAATATAAATCCATTCTCATAAACAAACACACGAGTTCAAAATGAAAACTACTCTGCACCTAAGATCTGAAGTTTTATATGCTCCGTCAGCAAAGCTATTGTCTGTTGTATATATGTTTTTGTTAAAGTTTCATTTGAAATGGTATTCAATAATTAGCTTTATTTACCTGTGAGCTAGGGAGAATAATATTTAATTCATGAACACTTGTTTTCCTTGCATAGGATGCAGTGGAAGCCAGAAAAGGGCTTGGCCCGATATTCCTGCTTTTGTTTGCAGCCTGCTCAAAAAGGATTATTGTGCACCATGTCAAATGTGTTTGACAGTTCCAACAGGTTAAGAATTAATGAGAAACCATTGTTTCTTGGGGAACAACAAATTCTGTTTTTTCCCTAAGATTTTAATTTCTATTAGTCTTAGTAATGGAGATGTGTCATTTTATCACAACCTTAAGGGAAAAAAAAACATATAATTTGCCTAAAGCTGTCTCAATCTCCTGTATCTATATTTGATTTTTTAAGACGAGTTAGATAAATGTAGATTTCTGGTTGCCAGTGAACAATTGCCGGTCTGTTTATTGCTGATGACAGGTGTCCAGGCAGATGTTGTTGTTCTAAAGCTGCAAATGACATTGTCTATTTTTTCCATGGGACATGATGAATAAATTAAGTAAACCTATATTACCTGGCTTGACATTTAAGATTGGTCCTCACCTCTTAAACAAATACATCTTCTTTGTGAGAGAAAATTACTTGTTAATAACACAGTGATTTAAAGGCATACAATCCCTTTTTTCCACAGATTTGTTTTCTTTAAATTATTTACACTTATTTTAATTCATTATCATTTATGATTAAAGGAGAAGGAAAGGCTTTGTGCACTTGGGGTGCCAAATGTTAGGCACCCTCAAGTGATTGTATTGACTTACCTGAAACCCCGGGCCGGTGCTCCTATCAGCAGAAAACTGCACTGACTCGGGGTTATACCAGTGAGCACCTCTGGTATAACTTTAAAAGTTGAACTTTAACTAAAAAGTTGTCTATTTCGTTCAACTGAGCATGTGTTTGCCCTGGGAAATTTTAAGAAAGAAGAAGCCAGAAGAGGATTTCTCTGTGATGCTCACTGGTATAACACCGGGCCAGTGCAGTTTTCTGCTGATAGGAGCACCGGCCTGGGCTTTCAAGTAAGTCAAAACAATCATTTGGGGGTGCCTAACATTTGGCACCCCCAAGTGCACAAAGCCTTTTATTCTCCTTTAATTAATCTGCATTGTGTAACTAAGTGGAACAGGCATGGAGAGAATCCTCTGCTAAAGTCCTTGAAAATCAGCATTGATGCAGAGAATGTTCAGATACCTTTACAATGAGCCATTTCAGAATCTTGTTATCTCGATAAAATTCAATAAACTGGAGAGGATTGGCCATTTGCAGTGGATTTCTTGGGCCAATGTTAACAGCACCTTCCTTTTCCAATGTGTGACTTGCCTGTAAATGCTTACAACAAGATAATTCTTTCCCTTAAACCTACAATGCTGTATTTACAGTCAAGGATCTACTGTCATAAGCAATCCATAAAGAGAATGTTATTTTGGTATTTTCCTATGTGTTTTGGCTACTAAAAAGCACAGTTGAAACTGTCAGATAGATAACTGACAGATAATCATGCCCATGGCAAGATAAAACAAACCTGACTAATAAAAGAGGGGAATTATCCTTTTAAATACATTTTAAAAGTCTTTTTTTGTGCTTGTATCACTTAAACAAATATGTATTTGCTAATATTTTCTCATTTTTATGTACGGTTTATTAGAAATGTGCTTATTGATTTTACTAAAAATCAGAACAGCATGCCTCCATGATCCCACAACTGTGTTATCTGAACAAGCAACAACACTACAAATAATATTGATTGGTTGGTAACAAGATTTATTACCTTGTGTGTCTGCAGGATGGGTTACAGATATGGATTTATTAATCTTGCACTTAAAATGTATATAAAGAGTAGTTTTATTTTTCTTTAAAAAAAAGTCAAACCATTTTATCTTCTATACGTTTCTATTTTTCTTTGTTATTTAGTAATCTTCTGGGCAGGTTCAGTCATGTAAAATGCGGTAGCTTGATGTATATACCTAATATAGGCTTCCATACGTGCACTAATAGTCTACTAAACTGTTCCTTTAGAGACTATTTTTATTGACTGCCTGATTACAGTTACAAAGTTGTAGTACTGTTCTATTATTTTCTCCCACTTTGCTTTTTTAATTCAGGTTCATGGCATTAAAAGAAGAAGTACAAAGCATCAAAGGAGGTCACATAACTCATCATCTCACACTTGTGGACTGCAAGAAACTGCAGGAGTTGTTTAACAGACTCTGTAGGCCATGTCTCATTAAAAAAATACCCAGGCCTGTCTGATTCCAAGTCCATATTCAGCTTGGAATAAGGAAAAAAGCAGCTAAGCATACAGCAGATCATCTTGTTCGTGCTTTATGGGCAATGTCACCACCAGGTCACTAGCTTCTACATACTAACTCAGTTACAATCTCTTTCAAATGTTCATCTTCAGGTTGGGTGGTCTATGCCAGGGAGCACATCTCACCCAATGATTAATATATTCTTTGTCAGGTTGGGTTTCCACTGAAACATCTTCCTGATCAACAAAAGAGCAGATAACATAAAGAAAAAAATAGCATCAATATGACTGCTGAGGAATTCTGGGATCTGTAACCAACAAGATCAGTCTGCTATTTTAGCAAAAGCTCAATAGGTAAATAAGTGGATTGCTAAAATAAATAATATGTAAACATGAAACAAATAATGACTAACACAATAAAATGCTTCTAGAATATGATTTTTAAATCGGGTGATAAGGTTCCTTGAAAAGAAAAATAGGCTTTTAGGTAACTGTTAAAGAATCTTTTCACATGTCTGAGAACACTGTTTTAATGGAGCACTATATTTACTTTAAGAAATTCATAATTAATGAGCTTCTTCTCTTTGTTATGTGCTCTCAGCAAAAAGTAGCATTATCTAATCTGAGAGATTGAACTCCTTCTTCAAATGCCTTTATTAACATCTTTGATTAGTTTAAGAACGTCTTTCTCCTGGATACAGGCCTTTTTTCCTTTTCCACTTGTTAATGCAAGAATGGACTCATGAGTTATCATATTTATATGGCTCACTACAACTCTGATTTATTAAGGGGTCAGTAAGCTTTTCTATTAAGTGCTCCATTGTATTTTGTGATCAGGGTTTGCTCCCCTAGATGGAATAAAATTACAATTTTAAAACTCGGATGAATTAAACTGACCCAAAAACTCGAAACAAACTGATCGAATTTGATTCAAATTTAAAAAACTCAAATATCAGGAAGGCTGCAAACAACTCCAAATTCATCTCTGGACCTCTCCCCTTTACTTAAACAGCAATTCAACAGGTTTGCGAATAATCAAATTTGAGTTCTTAAAGGGCCAGAGTATGATAAATCTTGAAAATCTGATTCAAATTTTTTTAAAAACTATAATCAAATGTAAATAATTCCCTATTCGAATTTGAGCTTTGACCATAAAAAATAGTAGAAAATTACAATTCAGATTTTCAATTCGACCCTTGATAAATCTGCCCTTAAAGTTTTTTTATTTTTTTCCCTTTGAAAACGTTTCACCACTCATCTGAGTGGCTTCTTTAGTGAAGTGGTAGGGATTTCCCCAGCATTTAAACCCTTGAGGGTAGTAAAGTCACAGATATCAAATCATAATGGTTCCATTGATCTTCAGTAAGGTGTTGGCTGAAACTCTCAGATGTGTGAAAGTGTGATTCGGTCACAATACCATGATTTTAATTGAGGCAGGTGTTAATATTGTTATGAATTGTTGGAAAGCTACCATGTGAGTATGTCAAAACAGCATTGTAGGTTGATGACAAGCGGTGTCGAAGGCCCCCTCTATTCAGGGATGGTTTTCCACTTTGGCATAAATGGCCTCTTTCACACCTCTTTCAAATAATCTGTCCTCTCTATCCAAATGTGCATGTTGTTGTCCTCAAAGGAGAGCCTTGAGATGCAGATAGACTGCTGAGTATAGTCCTGAGACATCCAGAGACATCCTTACCCCGGCGGCTTCACAACAATTCACACTTCCAATCATGTACATTGAAAGATTAACACCTGCCTCAATGAAAATCATGGTACTGTTGTAACTGAATCACACTTTTACACATCTGTGATTTCCCTGCCACTTCAGTTGAACTGAAGAGGCCACTTGGATGAGTGGTGAAACATTTTAAAGGGGAAAAAACTCTAAATATCCAGTTGCCTTTGACTTAATTCAACTAGATAGGCTAGGAATGTTGTACGTTATATTTTTGGCTTCTGTAACAGCCCAAGGCAATCATAGAGATTTAGCAGGGAAGATCTGTGCCTCCAAGATGTCCAAGTAGCACCCCATCTTCTTTTCTGCTGATTCACTGCACATGATCTGTGCTGCTGGCACATACCTGAGCTTAGGGGCCGACTCAAAATATACAGTAAACATACAAATTTAATATAAGGCACAGACACTTTCCAAGATGGTAACCCCATGTGACAAGTTTGAAGGCCTGGATCATTGCTGCTATTGAAAAGCTGAAACTTTAGGTTAGTGCAATAAGTTCAGTATATAAAATATGGCATTTTTAGCCCGATTCATTTTTAGGGTTTAGTTCAGCCAAGTTAATGTAAATGATATAAATATGCCAGAAGAGCATAGCACAGACACATTTCCCTATATCCCAAGTATACCTTGTGCTTAGGGTTACCATCTTTAAATTCTGCAAAAATCTAACAAGGGGACGGGATCATGGCACCAGGGGTGAAGTAGTGATGTATGGGGGTAGGATTATGACATTTGGGGGCATATTTGTGTCTCATGGGGGCAGGGTTTTAACATCACATGTGGTTATTGGCCAGATTATTGTTCAGGTTTCACAAGGCTGAAACTCAAACAGGCAGTTGTGGTCTAAACAGCCCTGAGAAAAACGTAACTGTTCAGGTCAAAACCGAACAGGTGGCATCCCTATTTGTGCTGATGATGAGCTCATGCACAGTACAGTAATTTCCCAGCCCAGGGTGGCACAAGGAATACCCTGGCTCTGTAGGAAAGCACCACAGAACAGTTTGGTTTCAAAAGAGGCACACAGGCCCAAAATAATGGATCAAATGTCAAAGGATGTGCCTTACAAACTGAGATTCCCATTGTTTCTTAATTATCTTCTCCTTTAAGCTGGTTGACCACAGGAGTAAGATGAACAGGTTGGAAGGTTGGATGCAGATTTATGCGAAGAGACGTGCACAGCAGTTATTTCTCAGTGACAGTGACATGTTCCTATCATTTATAGGAATGTGTCAGTATAGATTTATGGCAAATAAGAAATGAATCATTACATAAATATATATGTAAATATATGTAGACAATACTAGCTAGCAATACCAAATTGGCTTTTACTCAAGATTCTGCTTAAAATACAAGAACATTATGCACAGATTTTTAGTCCTAGGCACTCGTCCAAGTAAAGAACCCCAGAGAGGGAACGAAAACTGGACAAATCTGGATAAAAGCAAAACAGCCCAATGTGCCTGATAAAAAATTCACTCTTGAAAGGAACAGCACCAGTTGCTCACCAGTAAAATTAACCAAAAAAATATCCAACTGTGTAGTGAACCTATCCCCCTTTGACTTCAGGGACAGTACCTAATAATCTATTTGACAAGCATTCAGTGTCGCATCCTAATTAATCATCCATGCTCTAATTTAATGTACCCGAAATAAAAATCATTGCTTCCTTCAGCTGGGCCATTCTTCAGCTGTAGAGTAGTGACTGCAGTGGTAGTTTATAGGTTAATTTGAAGCTGGTTTATACAAATTTAATACAAATAAGTGCAAGGAATAATTAAAGTAGTCATGGACTGCCAAGTAACTTGTCTTCTCACAGAAATTAAGACATGCTTTAATGGCATTTCTTTTTTTAGATATTCTATAATAAGGTTTCTAATTCTTGAATATGATTTTCTGAACTAACTACCTCTGTGAGTATATTCGTACAATGCAGCAGTCACAGAAACATGAAGGCCTATTGTGCTTGGCCTCTCATTATCATGATTCACATGGCAAACTTTCTAGTCTGGTGCCAGGTAAAAGCAGCGAAACATAACAAAAAGCTGGTAGGCATGTACTGAACAAAGGGGAGAGGGAATAGGACTTTTTTGTACATTAATATTTCTCCATTGATTTTTCACTTAGCTTTCTTCAAGCTTTGCTATTAAAATGTAATGACAAATTTACAAAGATTTTCTTTCTCGATTGCTGTAAGTCAGATGACTGGTTTTCTTTGCTTTAAGCAGTAGTAGCTGAACTTTATTTTATATTAAAGGTACACTAACCTCAAAACATTTTTTTCCTTGCTTGTATTTTTACATGAGTACATCTTATTGACATTGTAATTTGTGCTCCAAATAGGCTTTATCATAGGTTACAAGTTTTAAAAGCTTTGTAATATTGAGCTGGGTATTTTCCCTGAGAGGTGACTCTAAATGAATGTAGCCAAGAGCTCTATATTTCTAAATACCACCAGCAAACATAAGCTTTGCTTCTATCCATCAATTATACTTAACAAATCAGAAGCATATACAGTACAATGACTATTTCATGAGTGGCATAATTTTTAAGGGGCACTATAAAGGTTATGTATGAAAACATATTACAAAACACATATACTGTACTATTTAAGTTTGTATATATGTATCTGTCTTCTAAGCAGAGTTTAATGAAGTATCCAAAGTACCCAATTAAACAAGAAACAGCCAAAATAAACTATAAATTCAGCAATTCACACCTACTTTTATTATAATCTAATGTGTACAATGGAGCTGTATATTTCCTCCATAAACAAGCAGCAACAGCGAAAAATACATATTACATGTATTCTTATGTTATTTGTTTAAAAGGCAAGAAACAAAACACCACGGAGGACTGTAAGACCCATTTTGCTTACCAATAACGGATACACTTTTGAGCAAAAAATGTTTTTAGCACAAAGGCCATATGTCATTCATTGTTCTCTACACACCAAGAATAAAAAGTATAATTATACAAATATTTATTCTGTTGACAAGAAATACATTATTTGCAGATGATGGTTATTTTTACTTCTCAGCGCTGCTGGCATTGAACAGACCAGTGCATCAAATGTATGGAAATATAAATGGTGTGAATTTGTTATAGGGTGCCTGAGAGATGAAAACCTCTTGAATGATTTGTTTTTGGATTATAACCCATCATATGAATTTGGGAGTATGATCATAAAACAAGTTGGCCAATCACAAGTGGGGATGCATAGAAAAGTAGCTGAAGAAATGCATGTAAATCATTAATACATTACATTATATGTTTTTTTTCTAGACATTTGTAGTCAGCTTATCTATAATAAACTTAATGAATTGTTAATGATTACTTTTAGAAACAGTAAATGGTGTAGGCAACAATGGCTTCTATGGCACCATATGTTGTACAACTTAACTTCAATAATTGATGTATATTTTTAAACAAAAAATCTGGTAAGCTTATGCTCACCTAGGATCCCATTTCTTCAAGACAGCAGGGCCAAAACATATCAGGGCTGCAGCCATACAGGTAATGCTGCCAAAACACTTCTGGTCTTAAAAACGCCCCCCCCCCGCGCACACTGCAGGGCTATATCATATCTTGTTTGGATGTGTGCTGCATTAATTCCAAGGTCTTACAATGCTGTAATTAGCAACTGTCACTTATGACACTGTGTGACTGTTCTGTGAGGATTAAAGCTAATAGAAATTGCCCAATTTTCATTAGTAAAACAAAGCAGAGTAACATGTACTGCTTGTTTTTGATGATCACTAGCTCACATGTTACCAGTAAAAGACACCCAACACTGGGCCAGATTCAATTCAGTGAGAAAATGGTTTATAACATGAAAAACTCATGAATGACATTCAATTTGAGATTCAATTAAATTCTTAAAACTTATCTCGCGGTTTATCACATGAAAACTGAATTATAGTCTATGGGAAAAAACTGGAACTGAATTTGGAGAAAAGTTTTTACTCCTCAAATTGAATCTGATCCATGCTTTTCACATGATAAATCATGAGATAACCTTTTCCCTGAATTGAATCTGGCCCAATGTTTGGCCTTGTAACAATGTGCGGCCGAGAAACTTGCAGTCCTCTTTGTTCAGTATAGTAGTATGTGCCTTGTAGACTTTGGAGAGCAGCCAGTAAAATTGGGAAAGACAGTTCTATTGTGATTTCCGGTGGGGTTAATTATTAGCTAAACAATTTTCATGGCTCATATAATTTACATATATGTTTGTTTGAAGCATACCTTTTCTAATTATTTAATAACTTTCAGTTTTCAAGCAGTATCTATTTAATTTTATCTATTGAAGGCTTCCATCTTGACCTTACTTGTTGGTACTACAAATGCAGCCCTATGGAAAATCCACTTTTATGCTTATTCTCCATTGATTTATCACTGGTACTTTCTTTTCTTAAGACTGTCCTAAACCCTCTTTCTACTGAAATATGCCTGTTAGACTGGACCATATTATTCTATTACTCTGTATCTGTTTTTTTAAGCAAATTATAGGTTTGAGAGACCATTCAAAAGATAAAAGGTGAGTGACAAAATCAGTCTATGTTTAATGGAGCAAGAAATTTTGTTTAAAATAGAAGCTTGTGCAAAAGAACAGATAGCAAGTCACATTATAGTTTTCACAGCTCTAGGCCCTAGAAATACATCCTTGCAAAAATGTACATTCCCGGCAAATATCATTCACGTATAAACATCTTAGAAATGGATGAACCAATCTGTTTACTTTATTAAAAAAATGTAAATGCTGGGTATCAGCAAACCTATGCTTCTGCCATTCCTTTTCCAAAAGAGCAGTTTTACTGGTGAAATGTCCAATATACTTAGTGAAATAGCTGCTTCACATTCCTGAAACTGTCTAGACTCCTGTCTATAATGACACAATGAAGAAAATGTTAAATCTTTTCTTCTCTATTGAAACTATAACAAAATCATAACTTTTTTTATTTCTTGATTTGTGACATATAGTGATGGGCGAATTTGCGCTGTTTCGCTTCGTCGAAAAATTCGCAAATTTCGCGCGAAATTCACGAAACGGCGAAAAATTCACGAAACGGCGCCGGGGTCTCGTTTTTGACGCCGGTGTCTGTTTTTTCGGAAAAAATTTTTTGACGCCGGCAAATTTATATATCCAGATTATTTTTTCTCTGACTGCTTGAGACAGATGGAGTATTTTACATACCCATGTTATAAATCATAACAAGACTAAGCTGGCGACCAGTAGATCTTAAAAAGATGGGTCGGGACTTTGACAATTGTTTGATGTAAAGTAGGGGTTTTAGGTTAATGGAATGCAAATTCTCTAGAGATGTGATGGGAAGACATGTTAAGAATATGAAAAAAGGATATCATGTAGATTAGATGCTGTGCTTGTTATGGAAAGAAAGGTGGAAATGGGAAATCACTTTGAGCCCTTTTTATTGCCCTACCCATTCAGTGAGCATATTGACCTGCCAATGTTAATGTATGTGACATATTGGGGGCATCATGTTGTAATATATTGTTTATATGAGAATGTATAGTTCAGAAATGTTGCCATATATACATTACATATGAATTTACATAAGACTATTCCAAAACAATATTAACAGAAATTGAAGCAGGCCTGATATTTATAAATAAATCAATAAAGGGAAAATATATTCTGTCAAACAATTAGCAATAGCCTTCCCTTGTAGTCCATAAGGCCAAAGCAATTCTAATATACTTCCAATCAGTTATTAACCATTAAATAAATCCAATAGATTAGTTCACTTTTTAGCCCCAAAGTCAGTAATGGCAGCCCACACTCCCCTGCCTCATTTGTTTTCGTTTAAGTGCTATAGAGAAATATCTTAAATCTATGTTCGTTGTTGAGAACAATATGTGGATTTAGAAAGATATACAGCAAAGAAGGTTATAAACTCAAATCCTAACTCTTAAGAAACAATCATGTGCAAATTCATTAGCAGCAAAGTCATGTTCAGATATTGGACTTCATGAGTGGGCATTTATTATTTAAGATCAGCTTCACAAACATGTACAGCAGATGCATTATATATATATATATATATATATATATATATATATATATATATATATATATATATATATATATGAAACCTCTAATGCATTTCATGACTACATTGACCACTCTGTACATGACTTGTGGTGCTTTCCCATAATTGCTAACACCCATCTGTGAAATGTCTTAGTTCTTTTATCACCCATTCATGTACAAATGTATTACTCGTTGATTTTGTATTAACCCAAATAATCAAAATGAAAAGCATCTTGAGCAATAACTGTCTTATGGTTGTCCTAAACAGAAACAGAAAGGTTTGAATAATAAAAAAAGATGAGAGCATTCTAAATGGTAAATAGAATCTATGACTTAGCGCGCAATATGTTTTTCTGTCAATAATGTTGTCTGGGTAACAGCTAACCTGTATTGTGCTGACAATTAATGATTGCTGGAGGTCTGCTTTAGTTTATGTTAGTCATGCTGTTTCAATGCATTGTGGAATAAACAGAGCTTAGAGCTCAAGTGTTATTATCCAAATCCTGCAGCATTCATTTTTAAACTTGCTATTACATGTCCTTATTACCATGTATAACTATATTATGAAAACACCTGAGAGACAGAAAGTGAGGGATATTTTGAGTCAGTGTCTTATTGAAACATACAACCTTTAGTTTCTTTATTCACTGTAGGGCATGGGGAGTTGAGACCTTGTGGAATCTATTATTACTTCTACCTTCATAATATTTAATATACTACTGACTAAATAAGTTGCAAAGTGAGTGGATAAGTTCTCCCTTGGAGGATCCCTTGGCCGTTGAATGAAAGAGCAACTTTATTAAATTGACTCCAGTTAAGGCAAAATATTACAGCATTAGCATTCAGGGGTCCAAAGGTACCACCAGGGGAGACTGGGTTTTGAAGTTTCTAGTAGGGATCAAAGAAGAATCAGAACTGAAACAGGGAAAGGAGAGGACTGACACTTACAAACTGAAATAAAAACAATTGCTGCACTGATAAGAATAGAAAGCAGGTAGGTAGGCAGTAGGTAGGCAAAGCATACAAAGCACAGGTACAGCAGGTATAACAAAAAAAATCTATAATGAAAAACACAATAGGTTAAACTGGTCAGAGTCCAACATCCAGGCTAAGATCATGACCAAGGTATGGAGTTTCTCTCAGTTTAAGGGCCTATTACAACACATGAAGAAAAGCAAAAGAGTTGTCTTTAGTCCAGTAACTAGCAGGTGAACCTACCAGGTGAACTGATAACTAGGAGGACATTTCATAAAGGGCATGCAAGCAGGAAACATGTTGTGTAAGCAAGAAAATACAGTATAATCATGGTTAAATAAGTACATTAAGCCTGTTATAAAAAAGGCCCAGAGAGAACTTGTGTTAATAAACATTTTTGCAGCAGCTTGTACTGAATTTTTGGTTTTCTTTCCATAGCAAATTCAGTTGCATTATTACACCTGTGGTGGGGGTGTACACTGAGATTGAGAGACGTGTGCTTTGTCAACATTGTGCAGTCACCTTCACTAATCCAGTATTAAAAATAATAGTGCAGCATCTGGGACTCATACTTTAATATGGAATTGTCTTGTCACCTGACTTAGATTAGGCTCTAACAAGTCAATTATGTACAAAGACCTTAGAAAAAAAATAACATTAGTTAATCAAAAGATCAGATGCCCAGACCTTTGCACATTACACATGCTGCAAAATATGGGGGTTTCCAGATAATGGATCTTCCCGTAATTTGGATCTTTGTACCTTAAGTCTACTAAAAAATAATGTAAACATTCAATAAACCCATTAGGCTGATTTTGCCTCCAATTAGGATTAATTATATCTTAATTTGGGTCAAGTACAAGGTGCTGTTTTATTATTACATAGAAAAGGGAAAATTTGGATTGTTTCGATAAAATGGAGTCTATGGGAGACAACCTACCCATAATTTGGAACTTTCTGGATAACGGGTTTCCAGATAACTGATCCCATTCCTGTAGTTAAAAAATAGTAAATATTTTACTTTATGACTTTGTAAAATATTTGAATAATATAATATGTGACACTGTTGTTGGCTTAATTAAAGTGCAGTGTGACTTATGTGCAGTGTCAATTAGTTTTTTTGTTTGTCTCTAGCCCAACCAGGAGCGCTGCTGCCAAGTCGAAAAACTCGCCTCAGACAGCAGCAGCCGCAAGTTACCAGAGGCTGCAAAAAGCCACTACAGGTAACTTCAAGAGCCATAATTGCAATTTTTAAATCAGAATTTTGGCTCTTCTACTGCAAAGAGTGCTATTGCTCTCTCTGCTAGCTATGCAGGCTTCCGACGTGCTCTGATGCAAGAAAACTAATTGAGTGGGGGTGGCAATCGTCTAGGCCACCTCAAGGTGGCACTCAATGTCGAATAGGCCCTGAGGCCAACAGAATTTGCTTAGTATGCACTTTTTCAGCCTTACTAGAGATGAAAATCTATCTTCCACAAATAAAAGAGGATTAGGTGGACTGGAAGCTAATAAAGCTATGGGAAAAGTTAAATAATCCTTTTGCACACCACCAATACCATGAGGTCAGTGACACCTCTCATGCTTTACAAACCAAAACACAATGAGGTCAGTGAAACCTCTCCCCCTGTTATATTCCCACATCAGCGATAGGGTAAGCAGATATCCTCTTATTATACTATTATTACTACATGAGACCCAACCTTTATGCACAGGATAAAAGTGGACATGCTATATAGTGGTGGGCGAATAAATTCTCCAGGCTCGTTTCTCTGTGGGGCGAATAAATTCATGATACTGCGGTGAAAATTTGCCAGCATCAAAAAAATTTTCGGACGAGCATTGTTCACTTGCTTCAAAACCGCCACACGTCAACACTATTTGAAAACCCATTGACCTTAACACCGGTGGCAAAATTGACCCGTGCGGTAAAATTGCCGCAAATTGACGCAGGCATCAAAATTCGGTGAAGCGAAATAGGAAAAATTCGCCCATCACTAATGCCATACAAATATAGTTATAATTCCTTCTTCAGTATTGAGAAACAGGTTTTTTGTCGTCTTCACTTGCAAAACACAGCAACTGCTGTTAACTTAGTATAGTTTCTCTGTTTCATTAAAAAAATGTTAATTAGAGCATCATGTTCAGAAAATATCTAACTAGAGCAATGTCATCACAATCTAAATCTAAGATCTGTACCTTTCTTGTTCCCCCATATAATGGTATGTTCCTATGTACAATGAAAGTTTGTAAATCAAAGTTCATTTTTCTATTTTCTGGAGTTGAAGATAGTGTTGAGAAACATGACACATGTAATACAGACTATACTCTAAAGGGCACATTTACTAAGTTCGAGTGAAGGATTAGAATAAAAAAAACTTTGAATTTCGAAGGTTTTTTTTGGCTACTTCGACCATCGAATTGGCTACCTTCGACTACGACTTCAACTTTCAATCGAACGATTCGAACTAAAAATCGTTTGACTATTCGACCATTCGATAGTCGAAGTACTGTCTCTTTAAAAAAAACTTCGACCTCCTACTTCGCCACCTAAAACCTACCGAGCATCAATGTTAGCCTATGGGGAAGGTCCCCATAGACTTTCTAGCTAATTTCTGAGCGAAGGAATTTCGTTCGATTGATGGATTAAAATCCTTTGAATCGTTCGATTTGAAGGATTTAATCATTCAATCAAATGATTATTCCTTCGATATTTTGATCGAACAAATATCGCTAAATCCTTTGACTTCGATATTCGAAGTCGAACGATTTAACTTCGAGGGTCGAATATCGAGGGTTAATTAACCCTCGATATTCGACCATTAGTAAATGTGCCCCTAAATGTATTTAAATGTCCATTTCAATTATTATATGTGGGAGATGTCACTCAAAGAAATACATGACTGAAAATGCTAAGAAAGTTCCACCTAAGTGCAAAGAGAAAATCCTGCATTATGGGTAAAAAACATGGTGTGGCTCATTTATAAACACTGGGCAATTTAGCTCCTGACAGTAACATATAGGAACCATAAGGGATTAGCATGTTTAAGTCCACTGCAACAACAATTAAAGCAAGCATCTGATTGGTTGCTATGGGTTACTGTCCAGTACATTTTCCTGCAAGGCACCAAAGTGAGTAACCAAGGGTGCCCGGGACTGTGGGGAGGTACTGGGAGCAGAGGGAACCCTGGGAATGGCTACATGGGATGGAAGGATTGGTTGATGGCACTAAGGGAGAGCTGTTATAAAAAGGGGAAGCTGCTTACCCTCCTCCTCTTGTGACATCACGGGCACCTGGAGCGCTCTGCAGGCTGGCAGCATGTCTGGTCTCCCCTAATGGCGGCCGATTATCCCACCCCCCACCCGTTGCACTGTTACACTGATATTGTTACATTTATGTGTTAAAAAAAAAAATTCAATGGATTGTTTTCCATATTAAGAATGTGTTATATAAAAATAATATTATTGTCACAGCTCTTGGTGGGTAATTGTTTTTCGTCCTTGCCATTTGGGTATAGTCAGTAGGTTTTTCCCTTTACATGCCCACCTCAGCTGCGGTGGCTAGCATCTTTGGTAACCTGGGCTTGGTATAACATGGCAAGGACAAGATTATAGTTTTTTTTGAAAATATGGTTTTAATAAAAGCTGTGGCCGACCTTCACCCTCGAAAAGGAAAAACTGAGTCTTGTGTTTTATCTAAATGCTAGCTCACAAGTGACTGCCTCCCACAGTCCAGTGTTACTAAATAAGTTTTATTGATTTGTGTATGAAATGGCAGTTGTGTTTTTAAATTAACTCTTAGATGTTTTTTGGATCCACTAGCTTAATTCTTTGAGCCTGAAAGGTCTCAATAAATAGAGTATTATGATGAGCATGTTTTTTTTTATAAAGTTTTCTGCTGATCCCCATGTAAGTTGGATGCAGTGTTCCCTTCCAACAGGCGTGTTGCATCAGATGAAAAAATGTCCATGTAGTTTACACATCAGATTTTTCTATCAGTCCCATTATATTTTGACCCATGTGACTTCATCTGACTTGGAAGATGCATTAAGGGTCAGACTGGGCTGGCAGGGCATCCGGGAAAAACCTGGAGGGCCCAGGCACCTGTGGACTCTGCCGGTCCAGACTCACTCCCTACTTGAAACACTGCCACTCTCCCTATCTCCCTCCATAGCCCCAGTTGTTGAAGGAATGAAGCATTGGGTAAGAGTGGGGGGGGCAGAGGGAGATTGTGACTGGGATGGGGGGGGCAGAAGGTGCTTTGCAACCGGTGGAGCCTGCCTAAGGCAGCAGGCCCGGCGGGCCACAGGCCCCCCCAGTCCAGCACTGTATATATTTGGTTGATAAAACACCATCCTATAAAATCTCCTGTGGAGTTTAACCCAAAGGTCATGTGACTTTTAGCTGCATATAGGGTTTGTTAAAACTTTAAATGTTGCTGCATTCATGTGCCTAAAGGTGCCCATACACTGAGAGATCCGCTCGTTTGGCGATGTTGTCAAACGAGCGGATCTCTCCCCGATATGCCCACCTTGAGGTGGGCAATACAGGCTGATCTGATCGTGGGCCCTAGGGCCCAACGATCGGATCCTAACGGATACCAATGGGCGGTCGGATCGCTGGACCGCATCAATGAATAGATGCGGCCGCGATCTGACGGGATTTTTTGTCCCATCCGATCGAGATCTGGCTGACTTTTGGCCAGATCTCGATCGGTGAAGCCCGTCGGGGGGCCCCATACACAGGCCAATAAGCTGCCGACACGGTCTGTCGGCAGCTTTTATTGGCCCCTGTATGGCCACCTTAAGTCTTTATTTCCAATATGTGGTGGGTTTTACTTACAGGTATGGGATCTGTTATCTTGAAACCCGTTATCCGGAAAGCTCCAAATTACTGAAAGGCCATCTCCCATAGACTCCATTTATCCAAGTAATGCATCATTTTTAAAATGAATTCCCTTTTCTCTGTAATAAGAAAACAGTATCTTGTACTGGATCCAAACTAAGGTATAATTAATCCTTATTAGAAGCAAAACAAGTCTGTTGGGATTATTTAATGTTTACATGATTTTCTAGTAGACTTAAATTATGGAAAGATCCATCAGGAAAACCACAGGTCCGAAGCATTCTGGATAACAGGTCCCATATCTGTACTTTACTGTGTATATACCTATGTAAAACACTTGCAAATCTTCTTAAAGTTGGAGCTGGGAGGGGTCACATATTTTTTTACAAAAGGTACTTTTTTAATATTCATAAAAATAATAAAAATAAAATGACTACACCAGGTGTGTTAGTCACAGAATGGCTTTAAGCTTGGGAAGAGCAATGTAGCAGCCAGCCAGAGTAACTGAATAATTTATCATTGTCTTACGCTCTTCTGCTGCCAAACTGTTATTTAGCAAAGAATATTATAATATTATTGACTATAGCCTTCATTGATACATTCCATTCCCTTAAAGGTGTGCTGTGCATATGGTTTGCATCTCCGGCAACTAAGAGAGCTACATCAAATGCTTAAGCAAGAGATCAATGACAACTTTAGTCATATATAAATGAGCACAGCAGAAGCTTTTTGCTTGATGTTTTATTTGGGTTGAAAACTTGCCCAAAGTGCAAGGAAACCTGATTATTTTCCCAGTTGGCTTATATATTCCCTTACTAATGACACAAAATAGACTGTAACAGTTTTCTCCAAAACCTTTTCTAACAATAGAGAAAAAAGGGATGGTCTGTTGTACTTCTGTTCAGTCTAAAATGTTATCCTGCGGTGCTGCATAAATGTTCAGAAGGGAATCTACAAACAGACTCAGTTGTGCGAATGCAGCTTTGATGTGGTTGTGATGTGAGCCAACTTCATTTATGAACTAACCCCCCAAGGGTCTCCTTTGCTTATGCCACTGCAGTAGCTGATACAAATAAAATTCAACTTAAATTTGGTGGGAGGCCAAGGTAATTAAATGGGCATTGCTACAAACATGGGGTCATGTCACTTACATTTGCACAAATACACCTTTTAAATCAAAGAGCATTTTTAGTGTGCTGTTTTGCTCTATACTGTACCTTGCTTAAGTTGCACAGAGCAGGGCTAAAACATTTCCAATTACTGTTCCTTAAAGGAAACTTTATTACTGAGCCTGTGGAATGCTTTTTCTCACTACCCTTATTGTTTATCTATAGCTGGCTTTACACCTTTGGAAATTCAATAAAAATATTAACATACAGCGAAAGCACTCTGTTGTAAGTTTTGACGTAATGTATTAGTCTTGGTGACCTGCAATGAAAATTAGCTGCCGTTAATAAAACCATTTCCTAATTCTCATTAAGGATGTGTGAGATGTAATGTTTTTTGTAGTATGTAGTTTTGAAAGATTTACTGTAATAACAAAGGAGAACTTCAAAATTCTAATTCAGGATTGAAAAAGGATTTCTTTGTAAGTATATTTGTTCTGCTGAAAATGCTCTTTTCAGATCAATACGCCCCCTGCTTTATTTACCCATTACCACAAGCATAAGGCAAGTTGAAAGGAGCCTCCATAGATTATAATTAATTTGTAATACGCTTAAACTAATATAATAGTGTCAGTTCTTGCGCAATCAATGTTGCCTCTGTTTTTCAAGTCACCTGTTATTTCCAGCTAGTGCAAATATCAGTGCAAAAAGATGTAAATTTGGAGCAAATGTTTTTTTTTTGTATTTTCGGGGGTGATCCTGCAGCAGCCCCAATGCCACCCCTCCCCATCTCACTCCATACTTAAAACTTTAGCAGCGGAGCGGGCCAAAGGGGGACACATCACTAGTGCAATGAGAGCTATAATGCTGTCTGCACTAGCAGAGCCAAATTTCCGGGTTAAAAAACAGAAATTTGGCTCTTAAAGTTACATTTTTGCCTTTTGCAACTGGCCGCTCAATGTCGTCAACAGGAGCAGCCCTGTGTAGTGATGGGCAAATTTGTGCGGAACGTATTGAAGTCAATGGGCGTCAAAATAATTTTCGGCAATTTTGACACCCACGACAATTTTTATACACGTGCCTATTTTGTCCAAATGCATTAAAGTCAATGGGTGTCCGAATTATTTTAACGCACGACAATTACATTTTTGCCACAGTTTTGCAAATGTATTGGCTGGCGGAAAATGTGGAAATTCACCGGGAATTTGCGCCTGCCAGATTTATTCACCCATCACTAGCCCTGTGCATTTTGTTGCATTGTTAAGCACAATAAGTTAAAAAAAAGGCATAGTGTTAAATTGAGTCTTAACAGGATGTGATTTGACTTAGGAGTCAGAACCAGCAGTGTAGAAAGGAAAAGACAAGTATTGCTTTAGACTGCAATCTCTTTTACAAATAACTAAAGAGCAACTGAACATTTTATTTAAAGTATAGTGAAAGGCTGGTTTGTATTACATCATTATAACCAAATGGGGGGGGCACCGGCCCCAGCCCTAGACCTTCAGCCCAGAGAGAGATAACAACAAAAACATGGGCATTCAACCACTATAGGATTCCACAAAGGCCACAAAAATGAAAGTAACCAATCTTTCTTTAAAAATACACTAAAATAATCAGCATCTTTGTCTGCCCAATAATGCATTATACCTTACCACTTTTCATTGTTAGGATGTACTGAAAATTACATAGTCAGAGTACACACAATGCCCTTTGTGCAACCATATAAACTGGTTTATTTACTCCCTGAGAAAAATATCAGCAATAGTTACTTTCTGTCCATTCAAATATCAAATGACATTAAAGTCCTGCTCATTTAATGGTTGGGATTTGAGTAATACGTAGCTGTTTTCAACTTGTCTCATGCTTTCCTCTACAATTTAAAAAAATAAACCACAGGCATATAGGGATGTAGCGAACCGCCGTTTTGGTGTTCGCGAACGCCGTTCGCGAACACCGGCAAAAAATGCGAACGGTTCGCGAACCGTTCGCGAGCTTCGAACACCCGCAAAATCGTTCGATTCGAACGTTCGAAGGATTTTTCGTTCAATTCGAACGTTTGAAGGATTTTCATCGTTCGATCGAAGGATTTTCATTCTAATCGAACGGTCGAGGGATTTTAATCGTTCGAACGAATGGAAATCGTTCGAACGAATGGAAAACGTTCGATTTTAGCGGTCGAATGGTCGCGAACTCAAATTGCGAACGTTCCCAAACGTTCGCAAACATTAGGCGGACGCGAACGGTCGAAGTTCGCGCGAACAAGTTCGCAGGCGAACTGTTCGCTACATCCCTACAGGCATAATGTCGTTGAATTTGCTGATTTCCAATGTAAACTAAACAATTTTGCTCAGAAAGAAATACATATTTCTTCAAATAACTACATTGAGCCTTTAACTCTGACATTAAATCAACCATTTAGTGAAGAAATCCTAAAAGTGACCTATTTCTTCCAGGTTCATAATGAAACAGGGCCTGGTGTATACACCTATCTCTTTAAAGTGTTTCAAAAAGAGTTAGAAACAGCTTTACAGACACTTAGGGGCACATTTACTTAGCTCGAGTGAAGGAATAGAATAAAAAAAACTTCGAATTTCGAATGTTTTTTTTTGCTGCTTCGACCATCGAATTGTCTACTTCAACCTTCGACTATGACTGCGACTTTGAATCGAACGATTCAAACTAAAAATCGTTCGACTATTCGACCATTCGATAATCGAAGTACTGTCTCTTTAAAAAAAACTTCGACTCCCATAGGCTTTCTTAGCTTTTTTTAGTCGAAGAAAAATCAATCGATCGATGGATTCAAATCCTTTGAATCATTCGATTCAAAGGATTTAATCGATTTTTCATTCGTTCGAATTATTTGCGGTAAATCCTTCGACTTCGATATCCGAAGTCGAAGGATTTACCTTCGGCAGTCGAATATCGAGGGTTAATTAACCCTCGATATTCTACCCTATGTAAATCTGCCCCTTATAAAGTCACTCAACAAATAGCTTTTCCACAAGACAACTCAAAAGGGATCCAGCAGTGTTGCAACATTTCAGATCTATCAGGTTTCTTAAAACAAATATTTATGCCAGAATCATTGCCACTAGGCTTTAAGATGTACTCCCAATTGTTGGATTTGTGAATGCACTTCAAGCTTTGAATGATATTAGAGGAAGCTTCGACTTAATACAGATAATAAAACCTGATAAACTACAATAATAACACCTCTATAAAGTGCTCATTGAATTCAGTATGCCCTAGTTCTCAGTGCAACTATTTTGGTCTTGAAGACCAGACTCACTGCTAAGTTACACATTCATGGATACCTTTCAGATAGCTTTAAGATAATTAATGTCACCAAACAAGGGTGGCCTATAGTGATGGGTGAATAAATTCGGCAGTTGCAAATTCGATGCGAAGCTCCCGAGAAAATTTGCCGGCAAATTTAATTTTGGACACGCGAATCGTGAATACAATCACATTATGAAAGACTATACTAGACTCTCCTGGATGAGTACAATAATCACACACACATGAAAATTAAAGAAATGTATGTTCCATGGAAATGATACAGCCATATTCTAGAGCTTTTTGGATAATGACTTGTGTTATAACTTGTGATAATTTCTATACCCATTAAAACCAGATTTCCAGCTGAGTTTATTAAGTAACTTCTTATCTAGGCTATTCATTTCAATAGCTAGTTTAATATAGGAACAAATACTTGAATTCATGTAATAAAGATGATTTGCACTTAATAAACCATTTATTCAGTGTCAGGATGATTTTAAGGCTGAACCAATATAAGATATGAAGTGCTACAGACTTCAAAAGCATGCTCTGTTCCAGGTTTAAAACATATAGTCACCTGGAGTGGCACATTTTCTTAAGATGTATTCACTGGAGGGTCTATTATCGGCTAAGATTTTGCTTTATTAGGGAGAATTATGTTCTGATCCTTCCAATTACGGCTCTGTCTTTTTTAACATCTGGAATACATGATTTGTTATTCGGAGTATTTTTAACTATTGGTATGTTGTGCAAGAAAGTGCCAGTGGAAGGCATTGTGCATGATTTGTAGGAATTACTTTTAAACCCTATTGGAATACTCCTCCTAAATAATCAAGTAACTATGTGAATTTGAAATAAAAAAAAACTGATTTACAGCGGACAAAGTTTCTTCAACTTGCTTTTATGGTTAGTATGTGACAAGTCCTGGTGTACAGTATTTACCACCCTTGCTGTAGCCAGGGCTAGATACTCAACATACACATAAAGCCACTTGGATTTATGTGTTAAATGCGTCATGACTCTGGCTTAACTGAAGAAACTGTGTAATTCAGGTCCTAGTCCTCCTGCAAGTTTATCCCTTATTTATGGGGGGCAATTTTCCTCATCTTCTAGTGATGTGCTCATTTGAATTCAGGTTTTTCAAATTATGCTACTTATGAGGCCTCTTGCTTCAGGTTTCTGGAATCCAAAAGTGGCTAATGTTGTTCCCTCCCTCTGCCCATACCTTTTATTAAGAGGGAGCCTTCCTGTCCTATTAGAGCCTACAGAAACCCTCTATCTCCTAGGGTGTGCCCAGCTTGATAGGGTACACTTCCTTTAACCTAAGCCCTTAATAGATTTGTTGATATGATTTCTTTCCAGAAGGAAGAATAACTTAAAATGTCTTCACAAATACTGTACAGTAGCTCCGTAGTTATTACTGCAGCACTACAGCCCTGGGTTTAATTCTAACCCAGGTACTAGCTGTAAAGACTTGCTGCTTTTATGATTATTCACAGTACATGATCTGTGCAGCTGTCAGTTGCGTGAGCTTAAGGACCAACTTACAATTTACTGCAAATATAGGATATAAAAGTCACAACATAAGGCTGATTAGCAATTCATTCAGATTTGAATTATATGGCAGCTAAAAAGACAGTGTAATTTGCATCAGAATGTAATAATCAGCCTTGTAGCATCAGGTTATATGACAGGCAAACCTCATATTCTGTTTGATGATTTGCAGCAACCTGTAAGTTTAGCTTTTCAACAGCTGCTCAGAGTCTCACTGACACTCCTAACAAAATGCAAGACCCCTGTGCACAACTTTGAAGGCTTAAATCATTACTGTTCTAGATTTTAAATAATGCTGCCCTTTATGTGACAGCCAGTGAAACCAAGGTGATCTCAGTCCATAATGTATCATGTGACATCACCATATGGTGCTTTAATGCACCTCCTTCATTGTTTGACTGCAGAGCAGGAAACTACTTAATACAAAAGACAGGGGTTAAAGGAGAATTCAACCTTTAATTAAAAAAACCCTACTCCCAACCCTAGATAGACCCCCTCATTGCTCCCCCCAGCCTAGGTGTAGCCCTGGGTAAATGCCCCTAACTCTTTTCTTACCCCTCAGTGCAGATTCAGGGCATCGGAGTTCACAGACGCCATCTTCCGGCACTTTGGGAATCTTTGGTCTTTTTCCTCCAACTGCTCAAGCGCCAATACACCATTCTCATTCTGAAGATTACTGAAGAGAAGAAGATGGCCCTAGTGAACTCTGATGCCCAGAATCTGCACCGAGGGGTAAGTAAAGAGTTAGGGCAATTTACCAGGGGTAGCAACTAAGCTGGGGGGAGCAGGGATCAGGTATATGTAGCGTAGGGGGTAGAGTTTTTTTTTTATTAAGGGTTTAGTTCTCATTTAAGGAAAGAGAGGAAGAGCCTGTGCATCAAATGGATGATCAGGATCATAACATCATTTCTGGCTAATTCTCTGTTTTTATGTTTATTTTGAAAGGATAACGTGATAAGATTAACAGGTTACACTTCCATGGACATTAAAAAGGTGGCAGCAGGGCCCTTGGGCCTTGTGGAGAAAGAAAAATAGATCAATAGTTTTATACTAAATAATCTCCTGCCAGCTTCTAATTTTCATTTTACCTGAGGCATTTTACACATATGGAGTCAAATTAATTTTAATTTAAGTTTAGTTCCCTATTTCTAGAGGAAAAGCAATATTTTTTGCAAAGTTCTTTAAAGGAGAAATTAACCTGTGGGAAAAAAAACCCTACACCCCACCCCAGGTAGCCATCCCTCCTCCTTCCAGGCTAACTACCCCCTGGGGAGTTGCCCCATACTCCATACTTACCCCTCGGTGCAGATTCTTCCAGCGAAGTTCCACGCGTCCATCTTTTGGCTCCTCGGTAAGCTGACTGAGAGATCGTCAATTTCTGAGTTATTCGCAAACCGGCAACCATGTAATTCGCAAACCGACAATTCGATTTTTTTCCAGCAGAAAACTTGACTAATTCGAGTTTTCGGGTTTTTCACTGATTCAAGTTTTTTCCATTCTGTTTTTTTCTTAAATCGGAAACTGTGAATTAATTTAAGGTATAAAAAAACTCACAAACCTCTAAAACCTGACCTTTGATAAATAAACCCTATAATGTGTGTTCCATATTAAGCCTCATGAATGACATGAAATCTACATAATCTCCATAACAACTTGACCTGGTTTACTGCAGTAGGCTAAGGGTATAATACATCATAAATTAATACTTGATATAAGCACATCTATATTTCATGTATGACAGAACACAACTGTATAAGCACAACTACTAAATGCTACACTTTTTAAAATAATTGTGATAGTGGGCCTATGTACTCATATTGAACCAAGTGACTAACTAGCTGGGCAGATAGAATGTGTTCTAATTAATAGCTGCTGATTATTCATTTCCCCTTTCCAAAGGAAAAATACGAAGACCTGTTTACCCTTGTGTTTGTGGGACTAACTGCAATATGAATACTAAATACTTAATTACTCACACCTAGTGATGGTCGAATCTGTCCCAGATTCGTGAAACACATTGAAGTCAATGGGCATCAAAATAATTTTGACGTGCGAAAATTTTGACGGGAGCGACATTATTTTATACGCGCTAATCTTTTGTCCAAATGCATTAAAGTCAATGGGCATCCGTATAATTTCGGCGCACAACAATTTTTTTTGTCACAGTGACTTTCTGTATGGTGAATTTTCGAAACAGCTGTTTTTCAAAAGCATTTGTGCGCTGCAAATCTTTGCCTGGTGAATAAATTTGCCCATCACTACTCACACACCTATGACTAAGGGATAACTCCCGAAACGCGTTAGGTTTTTCCAGCAGGAACTCCAATAAACCCCATTTTCAGAAGTGCCGTCTGCCTTTCGAGTCTTTGTCATACCCCTTCCCCCACAAATTTTACAAGCTTTTGAATGTGAGGTAGTTTATAACACCCTTCAACACCTGGTTATGTTATTTCTTTTGTTTCCTTTTACCTTTTCCCAAGGTGCCATTTACAGCAGTTTGACTAATGAAGGCAAAAATCGGAGAAAAACAGCTAGAGGTTAGAATAAGCTTGCCTGCATTAACAGGAGTAGGGATGTAGTGACTTAAATTGAGATTGGCGCTAGTATGATTCTGCAGAGTTGCCTTCAGTACTTTACATTAGAAATACATGGAACGGATTCTTTGTAATTAGGAAATCATTAATAATTATGAAGTTTTGCAGTAGAATGTTTGTTTTTTTCGATGAATAGACTTACATTGTGCTTATAAACAAATAACATCTGCTAGGTTCCTTGAAATTTATGGATAGAACCCAAGTTATAATAGAAAGCAAGATGAAATTCACCAGGCAGCAAAATATTATAGCTGATGCTCTTGCATACTGTTCATGTGCAATATTTCTTCCCTAGAGAGGAAGCGCTATGCCTTAGTTAAATAAATTCATATGGGACGGAAGTGTCTCTAATTGATCCCTAACCATTTTAAGGAACAAGATGATTTGAGAAGAAAGTAATTATGAGATTTTTTTTTTCACTCAGTCATTAAAGTACTGCAGACAAACAAGCAAGTAAACAATCCTTTCCCCTGTACGTGTACAAATAAATGAGGAGAAGAAATGTATTTAAGGGCTTGTGATATACATCCCATTTATGATTTCCTAAATCCTCTTATAGTCGTGAGCATCTAAAGACGTGTGTTAAAAAGATAGACCTGCATTTTAATGCTGATCTCAACTTTCCACTTGGGACCACTAAAAGGTCTATCAGCCAAAAAGGCCGGGCTCAGCAAAACATGGGATCATTATTGCTGCAGACTTTCCAGTCCTGCTTTGTACTGCACTCTTTAAAAAGACATTTGTTTAAGGATGTGATGGTTTCATTCTGACTGTAATGCATAATCATTCATCAAAGAATAACAGGCTAACAAATGTTAGGGAACAAGAGGCATTAGCACTTGCCCAAACTCAGCTTCTGTACATAGTGTGTAGCCATTAGTAGAGGAAGACGTTTTATGACCTCAATGACCTTGTAATCTTTATTTGTTTAAAACATTTTTTTTACAAAGCGTGTATACATTTTAAAATGTTTAAAACAAATATTGGCAGTACACCTAGGGGCAGATTTACATAGGGTCAAATATCGAGGTTTAATTAACCCTCGATATTCGACTGCCGAATGTTAATCCTTCGTTAATCCGTCGAATGAAAAATCGTTTGATCGAACGATTAAATCCCTCGAATCGTTCGATTCGAAGGATTTTAATCCATCGATCAAACAATTTTTCTTCAACCACAAAATTGATAGAAAGCCTATGGGAACGTTCCCCATAGGCTAACATGGCACCTCAGTAGGTTTTAGGTGGCGAAGTAGGGGGTCGAAGTTTTTATTAAAGAGACAGTACTTCGACTATCGAATGATCGAATAATCGAATGATTTTTAGATCGAATCGTTCAATTCAAAGTCATAATCAAAGGTCGAAGTAGCCAATTCGATGGTCGTAGTAGCCAAAAAAATAATTCGAAATTAGAAGTTTTTCTTATTCTATTCCTTCACTCGAGCTAAGTAAATGGGCCCCCTAATATTAGGATTAATATAGATGTATCTATTTATGTTTGAAATTATAAGGGCTTATTAACGAAAACAGATGCAAGAATGGTCGTGCTATAATGAATGCAATAGTTCCACATATTGGTACTTGTGTCCAAACGCAGTGTGACAACAGTATTAGTAACTGTTAGGAAAGGGTCTTGTAACAGTGGAAACATTGAAACTGCTGTAAGTCCTTCAGGTACCCCCAGTTTATATTATACAAAGTTGTATTAAAGCTGTCCAATAAATATTGTTATTGATTCATTCTTCCAGAAAGCTTATTTTAGGGATATTCAGATCTTCACCTGTACATTAAGAAAACACCTAGACAACATTTGTAAAGGAATGGTTTAGTGAGCATCTGGCTACCCAGAAGAATATTATACATATATATCCTTTAGGAATAGCTCATATTCAATGTTTTCTAGTCTTAAAAGCATTGCTTTAAACAGGGTTAGCCCAGATCCTAAAATGCACAATCAATGCTGTTTATTCACATTGATCCAGCATATTTAAATATGTTGTTTTACACAAATCTAGCATCTATTTTTCTAATTTGCATATGGTCAGTAATATGGTTTGGCAGCTCACTGTTTCCCTGGTGACTAAAGTATGGCTGGCGATGCCTATCAGAGTTTAAACACAATAAAATGCACTCATTTTGCTCTGGCTTATAGCTATAAATACCATTCTGGGATCTTGAAATAAACACAGGTAACCCCCCTGCATACATGAAACAGTTGTATATAAAAGGATTTGAAGAAAATCTTTGTGAGATCAACTAAAAAGAGTTATGCACATAGGGTATATATATTAAACAACATAAGCAAACATTTTTTGCCAGCAGTAAACATAGTGCTTGCATTTGTAAAGGGCAGCTGTGGTCACCAAAGTTTAAGTCCATCATGCTTCATTCATGGTGATCTTTGTTGAATCGTTGATTCAGTGGACTCACCAAAAAGTTGCAGGCTGGGCTCCGCCAGACCACTGACCCATATAAACGATTAAATAGAAAAATCTTTATCGGAACAGCTTAAAAAGTACACATGCTTTTATACTTTTTAAGATGTTCCAATAAAGATTACTCTTTGTAATTGTTAATATGGGTCTGGCTCATCCTGCAACTTTTTGGTGTGTCGAATTTCTCCCCTTGCTACAGGACCAGGGCTGCTGCATGTGCACCACTGACATCACTTGGTAAGTTCCAACCTGTATAGCAGACTAGAAGTGACTGCTTAATGTTATGAGATCTGTCAAATTGATGTGCGAGGGAATGGGGTTCTTTTGCCCAATAAAAGAAAATATCATTCTAAGCAACATATACATTCATTACAAATTTTCTATGGTTTTTAGGTAAATTGTATATGGATTGCTATTGAAAGCAGCGCTTCTCCCTTTCTATTCTCTGTCCTTATGGCTCATATTGCTGATAAAATGTAAGACAGGGGTGTCCAAACTTTTTGCAATGAGGGCAAGATCTAGTGAGGTGAAAATGTGAGGAGGCCGACCAATAAGCCTGACATTCTTTGAACCATTAACATCATTTAACTCATTTAAACAAGGAATCACATAGCCGTGCAGTAATATTTGGGCACATTAGTGAAATGATCTGCCACTTGGTCTATACTGCTGCCTGTGTGCTGAAGGTGTTAGCAATAGACTCGTACTGGCACGTAGTGACGCGCCGCTCTCGCATACTTCTTTAGGGCGGGCCTCATTATTATTAATTTCATGACAAAGGCTGCGGACCGGACTTAGGACATGCTTGATGTAAGACAAGCCAGTTGATTAACAAACCTGTCATTGCTGGGGAATTAAGACTTTTGCAAATGTTTAAAAAGTAACAACCAGGAGTTAAGAGAATTCTGTTTTCAATAGCAATTGATTTTACAAATAACTTTAAAAGCAATGAACATTTTTAATAAATGTATATTGGACAGTTGCTTAGAATTATGTTTTTTTTTTATTAGACACATTTTTATTTTGGGGTTGACTTTCCCTTTAAGGCTTGTGCACCTGGGTCATGATGATCTATACCGGGCGTGCATATTAATTGACCCCAAGTAATGGCATTTTTGAAAAAAATAAATAAAGATCCAGTGGACTCCTTTATTCCACATGGTAGTAGCGTCTCAATATTGTGTCTGTGCCTTCCTTAGTAGGGATGTAGCGAACCGCCGATAATGTGTTCGCGAACGCCGTTCGCGAACACCAGCAAAAAATGCGGACAGTTCGCGAACAGTTCGCGAACTTCGAACATCCGAAAATCGTTCGATTCGAACGATCGAAGGATTTTAATCGTTCGATCGAACGATTTTCGTTCGAATCGAACGATCGAAGCCATTCGATCGAATGATTTCATTCAATCCAATGGCTTCGATCGTTCGATTCGAACGAAAATCCTTCGATTTTAGTGATCGAATGGTCGAATGGTCGAACGATTTTGACGCGAACGCCTATTGGCGAACGTCGCGCGACGTTCGCGAACTTGCGGCGGACGCGAACAGCCGATGTTCGCGCGAACAAGTTCGCCGGCGAACAGTCCGCGACATCCCTATTCCTTAGTTCTACAACAAAAAATTACTCCTTTAAAAATGTTGTACAATGGTAACTATGAATATCATAATTATTCCTCTTTATTATTATTTTTGTGTTGACTCCAGAGCATAGTACCGATTAGTGATGGGTGAATTTATTCGTCAGGCGCGAATTTGCGGCGAATTTGCGCGATTCACCGCCAGCGAAAATTCGCGCCAAAAAAACGGACGCCGGTGTCAAAAACGGGCGTCGGCGTCAAAAAAATGGGCGCCGGCGTCAAAAACGAGACGCCGGCGTTGTTTCACGAATTTTTCGCCGTTTCGCAAATTTCGCGTGAAATTCGCGCAAAATTCGCCCATCACTAGTACCGATTGTCTTCTCTCCAAAGAGATCATCCTGACAGAGGCCTGGGAGTCAAAATAGGCCCTGGACTTCAAAGTACAACAAGAACCAAAAAGCCCCCAGCAGACCACTAATAATGAATGTCTATGTTATATTACAGAAGCCCCTCTGGCATTTTCCAGAACTCACAATTACAATCCCACATAACATGGCAATAATCAGCATCAAAGAGGATGCACACTGAAAACTGACCCGTGGTCCTTGATTAGTGTACATGCTCCTGGTTTCTGAAAACCAACTTGGAACCTGGGACTGGCAACCCAAAATGCAAAACTCTCTTCTTTGTAACCAGTGCAGGGGGAATAGATATTTTTTCACTCGGAAGTGATACTGATGGGCAGTTGTTAAATTAAAACACACTAAGATAATTAAGATCCCCATTGAAAGTTACACTCCATTTGTTTTAATTAATGTATTTATTTTAAATCAAGGCAATTAAAAAAATTATAGAAAATAACATTTGCCGACACCTGTTAGCATAGATACAGTATAATTTAATAATATGCCTGGAAGACATTGAAAAGCTTGAGAAACAATAACTAGTAAATAATAGTATTTAGGAGCCAAAACCTCTCCATAAATATTCCTTTATCAAGCCATTGTATATGCCTTCTGCCTGATTTGCTTGAGTATGCTTGTGATGAACAAAAAAAGCAAGATAATCTATCAGCACAATCTCTTTACCTCAGATTCAGTGGTGGCAGAAATAGGGTCACTCCTACTGAAGCGTATTGCATTTGTAGGGCTATTTCCAAAATACATGATTGTGCTTCACCATTCAAACAAACAAAATAAATGATTATGGAGGGTGATTTTTCTACTGTTCGTTGTCCCAGTTCCAGTATTATTTTTACTCCAAGCAAAAATAGCATGCATTGAAACAACTCTTTACATAGTAATAGCACTATTTCATCTTTCCTTATAAAATTCAGTGTATTATGGAAAATGATGGCTGGAAGTCTGCAATTTTTGGTCTTCACAACTTACATCTAATGTATTGTGTTACTGACTCAAACTGTGTTGAATGATTGGATAAGTAAAGTAATTACCGCATTTACCAATATGAATTGCAGATTTTTTTTATTTTATGACCTGTGGCATTTATGAGCATTATTAAAAAAAATGGCATTTGAAAAGTTCCATTTTACAGATGATATGGGAAGGAAAGGTGTGTCAAAGTTGCACCAATATATTTCTTTTTAAAGAGTGAATGTTCTTTGTGAATGGTAAAGCTGGCATTCCTCTTCCTGACTATCAGTTAAGTAATAAAGACATAATACAAAACAGTTCCGAGTGATCATGAGAAAGCCTCGAATGGTTGTTAAGAAAATTAATCTCTAGAGAGTCTCTGAGATTTCTGGCTCTTCATTTAGAATGTGTCCTTGTACTACACACAGATGCCATGTTGGGGTTAATACATTCTGGCTTTAATCAAACTACTTTTTATTCGATGTGTACAGCACTGAAATAATTTATAGTGAAGCTGAAATCCCATAACAATCATTAAGAATAATGTAATTAAATAACTGATTGAGTTTGTCCCCATTGTAGTTTACAATGGTCAGATAATCAATGTTGTTTGGTGTTGATTTTAGTAGTGCCCTTGTTGAATTGCAATACAGAATATAATGAAACTTTTTAGTGCTTTGAAATTGTTTATGGCAGGAAATACTAAAAAAAAAAACAAAAAAACATATATATATATATATATATATATATATATATATATATATATATATATATATATATATATATATATATATATATATAAATATATATATATATATATATATATATATAGATAACATAAATATAAATACATAATGTCAATACTTAATGAAGAACATTTACTTCAGGATGCTAATAAAAACAATGTTTGTTTTCCTCAATAAATTTTTAAGCAATAAATGTGGTTTTTACACTGTCTCCAGTGCTAACCTAGTTCCAGACAAAGGAACATAAACTGTAGTTCAAAGAATATATATTCAGCTCAAAAATTAGGCCCATAGACTTCAATGGGTGAAAAAAATTGTTACAGAGCAAAAAAATGAAAGCTCATACGGGCAAATACAATAAAGTCGGTAACGGAAAAAACGATTCGGAATTGTGAAATAATTATGCCTTGACGCGAACAAATTTTGCTTTGCACAATTTTAATATAGCTTTTGCGAACCCGGAAACTGTTTAGCGACCACTTCCAACAGTGGAAGACCGTTTGCAAATTTGTAAATGTAATAAAACTTCTTACTGAAAAAGTCGTTCTGTTTGCTCCAAAAGATTATGACGCCTTCAAGCACTTCTTACCGTATATACTTGAGTATAAGCCGACCCGAGTATAAGCCGAGGTACCTAATTTTACCTACGAAAACTGGGAAAACTTATTGACTCTAGTATAAGCCTAGACACAACTACAGCCCTGTCTCCCAGCAGCGCACATTCTGCCAAAGCGACCCCCCCAGCGATCAACCGGACTTCTTTGCAAAGTTGATGGTGACAGAGAATTGCCAAACGGATTACTGTGTGCATTGTCCCACTGTCCCACTACCATGTGCAGAGGGTGCTGTGTGATATTGCCATCACTGTTAATCTTTCATAAACCAACAGAGGGCGCTGTGTGATATTACCATCACTGTTAATCCTTCATATAACCAACAGAGGGCTCTGTGTAATATTGCAGTCACTGTTATTCTTTAATATAACCAACAGATGGCACTGTGTGATATTGCAGTCACTGTTATTCTTTCATATAATCAACAGAGGGTGCTGTGTGATATTGCAGTCACTGTTATTCTTTCATATAACCAACAGAGGGTGCACTATTATTCTTTCATATAACCAACAGGTGCTGTGTGATATTGCAGTCACTGTTATTCTTTAATATAACCAACAGAGGGTGCTGTGTGATATTGCAGTCACTGTTATTCTTTCACATAACCAACAGAGGGCGCACTGTTATTCTTTCATATAACCAACAGAGGGTGCTGTGTGATATTGCAGTCACTGTTATTCTTTCATATAACCAACAGAGGGCGCACTGTTATTCTTTCATATAACCAACAGAGGGCATTGTGGGATATTGCAGTCTCTCCCCAAGTGAACTGTTGGTATAGGAATGATTAAAAGTGACTGCAATCTCAGTTACTGCCCTCCGACCCGAGTATAAGCCGAGGTAGACTTTTTCAGCACATTTTGGATGCTGAAAAACTCAGCTTATACACGAGTATATACAGTAAGAGTGCGCAATTAAAATTCACAATGTGCAATTAAAATTCGCAATGCAATAACCGCTTAATGAACAATATTACATTGCGAGATGTGGATTTGTCTTCTTATTGGTGCAAATTGTTTTGCTCTTTGCAACTTTTATTACATTTCCCCGATAGACTTTAATGCATTTTGGTGAATTTTTTGCAGTTTTGCTAATATTTGGTGAAGCAAAATGGCTCTTGTGAGAGGAAATGATAACACTGTACACATACACTAGAAAACATTATATACATGCAAGACTGCCAAGACATACCATTAAACTGGTAACATGAATGGAAAAATGGAAAAGACTTTCAAGGTTTGGCTACACTGTACACATCCACTAGAAACATTATTCACATCCAAAGAGCAAAGGACAAGAGGCACCCCTTATACTTATACAACTGAACTGCCAGTGATGTTATGATGGCAGATTTTGTAAAAGCCTTTAAGAGTGGCTTAGGTGACTTCTTGGACAAACAATATTAAATACTTTAGTGATTTGATTTCAAGATCTACAGTTTAATATAGGTTTGTGTATGTATATTATTATGGGTTTGGGAGATTGGTGAGTCTGTAGAGGGTCAGTATCCATATATATATATCTGCACTGGAGGGCTTGAACTTGATGGACTTTTTTTCTTTTTTCAACCAATATTTACTATGTAACTGCTTCCTCATTGGTAAGGTTAATAACATTTAGAAAATTACACTGTTGGGTATTGCAGATCTACATTGGACTTAAAGAAAAATGACACTGTATTCACATATATACAAACTGAACATTTAAAATACTTAGATTTGTAACTTGCAAATTTTAGAGGGTTGAGGAATTGGTAGCCTCAATGGAGAGCCATTTATTTGGACAGCATATTGTTTTTGTACTTTGTACTGTTGCATAATAAAATATAAAAAAACAAGAATTTCCAAAATGTTTTTCTGATCCCTATATGCATTAATATGTCACCCTTTAGTCTTCAGTTGGGCATATTTTTTGAATAAATGTCATAGCAATTGCATCCTCCTCTGTCTTGTTCTTCTTCCTTTTATGACTAGAAAAAATGGTTTATAAGATGGTAAGGACACAAGTAGACAGGTCTGTTGAGGATTCCCCTTGTCAATCAAAGAGGTTTAGCTTTAGTTTGAATGTCTTTGTTCACTGCAAAAGAGAACATGATTCTTTGATTGAAACTAAAATGTAGAGGTAAAATCATTGATAGCCTTTGGCATTTTTAAGAGTGTGAAGCAGCACAAAAATTAGTAAGAAATATTAGCAAGCCTTGAGGTTAAGTGGTCTCAGTTTGAATCTCAATGTAGAAAGTTGGCCATAAATCCCAAATGGAAACTCCTGCTTGACCCTGTAAAAGTCATTTAATATTCTGGTGTCCTAGCATACTCAGTATGTTTAACATGGTTTCCTTGAATGCTGTAAGTTGTGTACTTAGTAAGTATAAATCAATTGTTTGTATGGGTTATTGCTATCAATTGATGAGCACTGTGCATAGGTCCACGTGTTTATGCACTCAAATAAAATATATGCACAGTACTTCACATTAGACATTTTAATTGTGCAAATTCATCACAATGTCTCAGCAAACAATAACATCAGTATACAAATGTTCATGCATAATAAACCACATGGCAGTGTCTACCCCCTGTCTGCATACCTTGTGTCAGCCACTCCCTCCTGATACATTTTGCGCCATTGGGCGGTTCATCAGTAAGCACACTGTGACTCAGTAATTAAAACTAGGCACAATTGCTCCAGTATAATAAGAGAAATGGCACATGGGGAACTTTGTCACAAATGCAATATTAAAATCACAGGGAGAAAACAAAACACATTGGAAAACCTATCCATGAAACTGCATTATCCCTATAATCCCTATAGCTAAGATGGTGCACCCATGTTACTGTTCAAAAAAGCTCACAACTTAATTTTTGAGCAATAACAAGAGCACATTTGCAGTGATACAGTGATTACAATGTTATTCAAGGCATTTTGATGGATTTGTCTCCTGCCAGTAAGCAATATTTTGCACCAGACAACAATTCATCCTGTGTTCCCTTGCCATAAGCCATAGTTGATACAGGCAAATAAAAAAAAAACACATCTCTGATTGGTCTCTCTGGATTATTCCACTGAGTCAAATATTCCAAACCAAACACAGAGGGGCTGATATAGGAACATCTGAGCATTGTTTTTTTTAACTTGCTGTCAGTATTCTGGCATTGATTACTTTGTGTGGGATGTTTTTTTCCAAAATGTTTTTCAAACAATATGCCAAGCCCAATATGATATGATTTTTTTTAAAATAAATCTGGTGCTGATACCTGTTGGTGAAATTAATTTATGAAAGATCTTCCATATATGTTTAATGAGCATTAATAAACATGAATGAGCGATATGTGTGATGCACTTAGGGGCAGATTTATCAAGGGTCGAATTTCGAAGTAAAAAATACTTCTAAATTCGACCATCGAATTAAAAATACTTTGACTTCGAATATCAAAGTTGAAGGATTTTTCACCAAATTTGGCCACCGAACGATCTAAGTAAAATCATTTGATCCAACGATTAAATCGATTTTACTTCGATGTGTGAAGACTTAGAAAAATGCATTAGAAGGTCCCCATAGGCTAACATAGCAATTTGGTAGGTTTAATTTGGCGAACTATTGAAGTCGAAGTTTTTTTAAAGAGGCAGTACTTCAGTTATCGAATATTCGAATATTCAAGCTATTTTACTTCGAATCGAATTCAAAGTAAATTCAAAGTCGTAGTATCCTATTCGATGGTCAAAGTATCCAAAAAATTACTTACTTTTTTTACTTCGAAAATTCCCTCAAATTCACTTTGACCCTTGATAAATCTGCCCCTTACTCTATACTTTCTTTCTTTTATACTTTCTTTCCCTGTTTTTGTTTTTCTATACGCAGTTGCTCCTGTCTACTGCACCCAGGTATTGTGAAAATTAAGCTGGCCATAAATGCAAAGATAAAGTCATATGAATCTTCTTTTAGTATGATTTTTGGACCGTATGTGGATTGTCCCAACATTTAGTCGTTTATTCGATCAGACAGGTTAGAAGATTTATGTCGGTAATATCTCTACATGTATTGCCTGTATGACAATATCAATGGGTGACTGTCACTACTATTTGTCAGACATAACTTTTGTGCCACTGTTGTCAGTGAATTAATGGCCAGAACATTATGTTACTTTTATTACTTGTTTAGTGGTACGTTTGTTCCATATAAGGCTATATCTTCATGTCTTTGGACAACTTTTGTGTGAGAGTTATAGATCAACTCTATGACCCTTTACCTTTATTGTTCTTTGAGGTCCATAAAGCAAGTCTGGACCTTGAGAGCAGCAGGATTTAATTGATTGTTGTGTTACACTAGAATCATTTTCCTAGTTAGACTAGGAAATATTGTATCACAAGAAGTGATGGGCGAATTTGTCCCATTTTGCTTCACCAAAATAATTCTAAAACTAATAATTTGTGTAATGTGAATTTTGATGCCCGCATAGATTCTGATGCTTGCATCAACTTTGACACCTGCGTTAATGGGCGTTCAAATAATGTTGACATGCAGTGGTTTTGACGCGAGCGACTTTTCTGACACACTTTCAAAATTTTACGAATTTTCACTGCAGTTTTTCGAATTTATTCGCCTGTGCCGAAACACGGAAATTTGCTGTGAATTTGCATCGGTGAATTTATTCGCCCATCACTAATTACAAGGGCTGTTTTGGGTTTATGCTTTCTAGTAATGGTCAAAAATGAAATAGAAAAATAAGAGAATTAGCAAATGATATATGAGGTGACAAAAGTGGGTTTACATTTTTTCCCAGGTGATGAGGTTTTTAAATATTTTGGAAAAATAAAAATATTGTGGTAAAATAAAATAGATGTAGAAAAAAAATTTGAGCAAGATAAAGAACTCATGTGAGCTGACCCCTTAGACTCGGGAATGGCACTATACTGTAGAATTTAACTGTGAGGTTGATGGTAACATGGGCACAGGCTTATCTTTAAGCTTATATTTTTAGCAGCACATTTGGCTATATCCATATGATGGAGAGATAGGGAAAGTACAGACTATATGCCTGGTAATAGAGAGTTTGATCTCATTTGCGACAAGATGCAGAGTACCTAAATTAGATTATGGTATTTGACCCTAAGTCCTGGTGTTGTTGTATTGGAACTAGTTGCAAATCACATTTCTACATATACAGTATTTTTCTAATAAGTTTCTAATTCATGAATAGTATGTGTGAAGTCACACAAAAAAAAATCTGATTTCAACTTGCATAAATTTTCGGAAATACACTTTCTGCTGACTTCAATGGCATATCCATAGGTTTTTACGTGGAGCATATATAAAATGAAAATGATTAATAAAATCAGTTTCATTGATTATAAAATGTTTTTTGAGCAAAAACTGCTGCAGCTCAAAAAAAAAATAATAATAACAAGCAATAATAAATCCATCCCTGATGTACATTTTATTGATTGGAAATTAATGGTAAAGAACTGAATAAGAAATAAGTAGAATAATGCAGAATTGTTGGTACAGTATATACTTATCCACACTTACAACTTTCCAATCACAGTACATGTTGTATCCATATTTATAGCTCTTTTTCTGTGCTTTTTTTCACACGTAATCATGCAATTATGTAAATGGCCATTCAAACAATCTAGTGACCTTCATTTAGAGAATTTTCTGTTTTGTTATTTTATCAGAATAAAGAAAAGATCATACAGCTACAATTTACAGTATAAATAAACTAAAGGCTGGACAAATCTTTATTTTTTATTACGATCTATATTGTTTGTTCAGATGTTGAATGAATAGCATGTATTTGTACAGTATTTTCAGGAATGTTAGGTAGTATAGACTCTCAATAATGATACCAAACAAAAAGTCTTGTGATTCTATTTTCTGGACCTAAAGTTTATCTGGCATAGTACAATCCAAAACATGATTTTATTACATTTCTGTATTTATATAATGAAGCAAGTTTCCAATTTCTGTATGCCAGTGTTTATAATTAGAGAAATATTAGAGAGTAATACATACATATATAGAGAGTTTTTTCAGGCTCACTGCTGACAAGAAACAGCAGTGAGCTAGAATGGGGGTTAAAAAGAGGGTTTTACAAGGCCATGGGTTAATTAAAGCTTTATTAATAAGAAGTGAGGTTAATCAGAGAATATGACTGATATGAGATAACACAGCATTAATAAATATGGGTAGAGTGTGTGCATTGTATAAGATGGATTCACCCCTCATCAATAAGGACTTGGATTGTGACACAATTAAATTGTTTATCTTTGGTTTCCATGGCAAAATGTGGTTAAGAAAGCTACTAGGTCACAGTATTTCTGCATAATCTCTCTATTGACTGTAGAAAATGATTTTTCTATGAATGATTTATTAGAGTTATAGGCATCATTTTCTGAGCTGAAAAAGGTTCCATTACCTATTATATTTCTTTCCTCCTCTAATTGTCTACTTGAGCATATAAAAACATTTCCTAAGAACTTACAATTTCTGTGCATTTCAATAATTGATTTCAATATTCATTGTCTTATTTATATCTACTGTACCTGCTTTTAAGAAATTGACCTCTGATTTCAAATCCTCTGCATGTGACATTTCCTGTGTACAAAATAACTATATTAGGATTATATGGTGGCAGGGGTGAAAGGAGCCAAAGCTGACCCTAATGTTCCCCCTCCAACATAGGTATTCTTGTAGCATTCTGCACTGCTGGCTTCTTGGGCAATGGAAGTGATTTACATTGGATTGCTACTCTGTATCTATTTCAAATGGTGTCACCTCTGAAGTGGTTGATACTGGCCTCTGTGCCCCTGTAACTGCAGCAAATATTTTACATTCTTTTTAGATGAAAAAAGCTTGCAAGCAAGGCCTTCATCCTATTGTCTGCTAACAAAATGCAGCCATAACTGTGAATATAGAATGGTGAAATGTTTGTCTGTATTTGTAAACCTTTATGCCTGGATGGTATTTGTATCCTCTTATTTTATAAAGCACTGTGGGAGACAATGGTGCAATAATAATAATAATAATAATAATAATGATAATAATAATAATAATACTGGTATGGGATCTGTTATCTGGAAAACCATTATGCAGGATGCACTGAACTACAGAAAGGCCATCTGAAATAATATGATCATTTTTAGAGGGAATTAAATCATGCATTTAATGCATATAAAAAAGGCTAGAAAATTTGCTAAAATTTGAATAAAAACTTAAACTATCCAGTTATAAAAAAAAAAATCTGATTTTGGGGTAAATTTTTCTGATCATGGTGCATAGACAATTAAATTAAAATGACGGCCAGGTACATTTTTACAGCTCACCTCTCTGGAACAAGTCAAGGTTATGGATAAAAGAAACAGTTCAGTGTAAACATAAAACTGGGTAAATTAATAGGCCGTGCAAAATAGAAAATGTTTTCAATATAATTAGTTGGCCGAAAATGTAATTAATAAAGGGGGAGTGAACGAATGTCTAACATTATAGCCAGAACCCAACTTCCTGCTTTGCGGCTTTTTTTATTGGTTACGAGTCAGTAACCAATCAATGGCTTGAGTGGGGGCATATGGGTCATAACCATTTGCTTTTACGACTGACCTGCATCATAAGTACAAAAAGCAAACTCACTGAATAGTTATGTCACATGTGGCTCTGCCTTAAAGTCTAAATTTGATTAAGAGAGATGTAACTAACTATACTGAAAACATTTTTTATTTTGCACAGACTATTTATCCAGTTTTTATTAACTGTTCCGTTAAAGGACCAGAAATAGCAAAGCTGAAAATTATAAATTTGTCTACATTTATCTGTTTGTACACTTTATTTATACTGACCATGGTGCATACCAAATTGACTTGATGTCACATTCCATAAATACCAATTTCCTTAAGTAAATTGTATTGGCAGTGAGTGAGACTCCTCCGAGACCAAATAAAAGTAGCTATGAATGAGGCATTGGAGGGCCATTCTCAACAGAAATTTAGTTTGGATTTTGAGCAGAGATTTATATCTGCCGAATCCATTTTTGATTATTTATTTTTGATTATATTGTCTAAATTATAGTGTAGAACTATGTGTTATTTTGGTAATCATTTCTGCTTATACACTGTGGAGTGATTTGTGTTCATTTGATATATACAAGTTTAATGTTAGCCACTAGGTACTCTACTACACTTTATACTTGTCTGATGAAGGTGCCTTTGAGCACTGAGTTGTTTGCATGTGCCATAGTTTTTGAGACACATTGAAGTGGCTTCATAGCTATGAATACTTTGTGCTCCAGCATCACCGTCTAGTTTCTTATTTGCAATACCCAAAGCACTTGCTATAAATATTCTGAGTATAACTACAAAACCTCCTCAACTTCTGTTTAACTGGGCTTCAGAAGCACTTCATCAGTATTCCATTATAAGTGTTAGGTTCTGCTATGTGATACATTACACTATTGCGCCAGCAAGATTCTCTTCACTCGGAGAAGTAGATTTATTGATCACTGTCTAATTTTTGTTTTGGATTTTAAGCCTTCGGTCTGTTTTAGACCTATCTAGTAGTTTCCATTTCAGGGATAGTGATACCTAATTTGTAGATAAGAACATTACCTAGCCGTGACCTTGATATTTTTACATTATTGTCCTGCCCTTCTCATTTCATGTAATGGAATTCTAGAAGCTATAGAAAATTACAAAATTTAAAAAAAAAATAGAAATAACAAATATATTTTACCAGTAAAATTGCTCATTTGTGCAGGATGTACTTTTTTTTAATCACTGCGTTAGGTATAAGGTCAACTACAGTATATTTGTTCATCTTTTTTTCCTTAAATGAAGTTCCTTGTCTTTTGCGTTAATTGTAGCTCTATATAATGCATATGTATACATGTTGTCAGTTTAAGTGCAAGGGTCTAATACCCCATTGATACCCTAAAATTAAAGAGCAATGCTTGGAAATAAACACAAAACAAATATACTAAACTACAGTACTTTATGGTACACCCTTCATCAATGCTTCTAGTGTTTATTCTTGGTGTTTGTACTGCATGAATAAATTGTAAGTAATAACAATAACAACACTGTAGTCTTTTCAAGCACACCTAGACAGCTAAACTCTAGGTTAGTGTTCAAAGCCACAGGCTTTTATATGTTTCCTTTCAACAAGACTTGCTATTTATATAATTGTATTTATATAAGACCAACTGTACAGACAGTGCTTTACAAGATTACAATGGATGGAAAATATAATGAAGTAACAAAGACTGGCAATAAGAAAAGCCAACAAAGAGTCACTGGTCAACCACAGAGCACAGTCTGTTGCAAAAAATAAAACATTGTGGTACAAATGTATGCTTTGGAATGGTATTTTAAAATGACCTTAATATACCACATGCTTGGAATGTTTATTTAGTGATGCTAGAAACACTTTTTGACAAATATGCCTAATTACAGAAAAAACATAGCAAATACAGTTGAAGAGCATTTGTAGTTACAGCCTTAAACCTTTTTATTTTTTGTTGTACTGAGGAATAAAATACTGTATATAAAAACAAGCAAGCGTGCAGCTGATCCTTAGATGAAAATTTATATAGTTATATATTTAATTTGGCATGAAAAAATGACACAAGCCCATTAACCCCTCCAAATGATCCCCACTGCATACAATAATCATGAAAATCCTTATAATACACAGAAAATCTATAAAAATCCTGTAAATTATATCCTTATAAACGGTACTTAGCGATGTCATCTGTTATAATATGCTTAGTGATGTAAATTCTGTCACAACTTTGTGTGACATTTGTGTATTAGAATAAATAATTTTTGTAAAATATATATATTTGAGAAATCACCTTTAAGTTTCATGATCTGTTTAAAAGCACTTGACTTTTCCATGGTCATAGAACTCCTTGGTGACTTCTAATATCCTTATATTTTACAAGGGGTACATTATTTACAATACAAACTGTGCTTAGTGATATAATCAGATATAGGGGCAGACTTACTAAAGAGCAAAGTGACTAACGGTGTAGACAATTTGCCAGCGTTACCGCTTTCAGGCACTTTGCCAATTTACTATCAGGCGCAGGCGTAACTTCTAGCGAAAGAGAAAGACGCTAGCGCTCATTCACACTCTATTGCCAGGCAAATTTTCGATCTGGTCGTTACTCCGCACTCACTAAGATACGGCTTTTACTGAACATTATCTCTTTCGTCAGACTTGCCTTCCCCATCTCAGACCAGGCAAACTGCACTGGAGTGCATAGATCTTCCTCAAACTTCTGTTACTTACGTCATATTTTTAGTGGAAAAAGATTCAAAGTCCCAAAAAATGCTGGCGTCTTTTCCTTTTTTCAGAGCGATAGCCTGCAAAAGTCCTTACATTTTTTATTTGGGTAACCAGGTTCCCCCATACATTTTCTAACATATGGAACATAAACTATACAGTGGGCTCATGTGTAAGGCATTATAACAACTTTATTAAGGTTCCCTGTGTTTTTGTAATGTAATGTATTTGCTGCAACATATACGTCCATAATTTCCTGCCGTATGCAAATTAGCCTGAGCTACGAAGTATCGCTAGGCATAATTGAACACTAGCTCATCTTCGCTTTAATTTGCAAAGTTATGCTAGCAAAAATTCACCATCGTTCGGTGCCCTGGATGCAAATTCACATTTTAATAAATTACCATTGTCTTAGTGAATTTTCACCTGGTGAAGTGTAGCGATGGGTGCGAAGCAAATTTTTGCAGTTTTGTAAATTTCCCCCATAATGGGTGCCCATAATGGGTGCTTAATGATGTAACTTCCGTCAGAATGTGAATTTTGTCTATTATAATAAATAATGTACCCCAGGTTCTAAAATACGAGGATATTATACGTCATCTGAAACTGAGGATGACAGATCCCATTCTAGTACTTATAATTAGTGATGAGTGAATCTGTCCTGTTGCGCTTCGCGATAATAATTTTAATGTGCGCGTCAATTTTTACACATTTGACTTTTTTGTCCAATTTTTACAAGCGCAACTTTTTTGTCTAAATGCATTAAAGTCAATGGGTCTCAAATTTTTTTTTTACATTCAACTATTTTTACTCACACAACTTTCTTTTTAACGGTGTGGATTTCACAAAAAAATTGCTGGTGGCGAAGTGCGGAAATCCATGACTGGTAAATACATTCGCCCATCACTACTTATAATGCCAAACTCAAGATCATTATTAAATAAATTAAAAAGCATAACCTAGTACAGACCCCTCAGGTACTCCACTAAAAACACTGGTTTAATTAGAAAATGTTCCTTTTACCACCACGCTTTGTAATGTACCCTTCAGCCAGTTCTCTATCCAAGCAGATATATTATGTTCCAGGTCAATATTCCTTAATGTAAACAGTAACCTTTTGTGTGGTACTGTATAAAATAATATTAAAAAGAGCCTAAAATATATTTACTAATGCACTCAAATTTGAAGAAAATTGTTATTTAATGAGGTGGTTCACCTTTAAGTTAACTTTTAGTATGTTATGGAATGGTTAATTCTAAGCAACTTTTCATTTGGCCTTCACGATTTTTTTTTTTTTAATTTTTAAATTATTTGCCTTTGTTTTCTGACTCTTTTCAGCTTTCAAATAGGGGTCACTGACCCCATCTAAAAATAAATGCTCTGCAAGACTAAACATTTAGTTGCAGATTTATCAAGGGTCGAATTTTGAATTTGAAAACCTTCGAAATTCTAATTCAAAAAGTCCAATCGAAATTGAATTTAAGTTTTTTTTGGCCAAATAGGTCAGTTTTCGATCGATTTGAATTGTAAGAATCAAAGTAATAGTGAATTAGAATCATACTCTTCAAAGTTTTTCCCTAAAAAAACTTTGATTTCTCAAAGTCCACCAATTGACTCCAAATAGGTTCTAGGAGGTACCCCATACGCTAAAATTCGACAGGTTTTAGATGGCGAATGGTCAAATTTTTTAAGAGACAGTACATGATAAATTTCAAAATTTTAATTTTGGAATTTTTTTCAAATTCGAATTGAATTTGCACTATTCCCAAGTAGTACACAAAAATTAGCTCGAAATTCGTTTATTTTTATCAGAATTTTCACTTCGAGCTTTGATAAATCTGCCTGTTATTGTTATTGCTACCTTTTATTACTCATCTTTCTATTCAGGCTCTCTCCTATTCATATTCCAGCTTTTTATTCATATCAGTGCATGGCTGCTAGGGTGATTTGGCCCTAGCAACCAGATTGCTGAAACTATAAACTGGAGAGCTGCTGAATAAAAAGCTAAATAACTCAAAAACCACAAATATTAATAAATGAAAACCAAATACAAATTGCCTCAGAATATCACTCTCTAGGACATACTAAAAGTTAACTCATAGATGAACAACCCCTTTAAAGTGTAGTCATGTATTTTTCTCTTGCAGCTTATTTTACAGTGACAACAGTGCTGCAATTCTTACATTGGTTCATTCTACTTATTTTCCAGTGGTCTTCAGGCCTTCCTGGCACCTGAGCCAGATGACCTGCACTTGATCTAGGGAGAGGGAGCAGGTTTGCTAGTGCAGAGGCTCTATCTACAACAAAGAACCTGAATGTTTGCCTTCTTGTCATAATTATACCTAAGACAATGGCATGTGGGTTATTTCATTGCCAGCATAAATTTGCCTACCATGTTGTCTTAAAAATACCCTTGTATTCATGCAATTCGTAGTTATCACATGCAGGATAGATCTATCTCACAAAGACTTGATAAAACCATAGGGATAGCCATAATTCCCTGTGTCCCATTGCCCTAACACAAGGTTCTTGTGTGAAATCTTTCTTTTCTACATTGTAGTTAGTGAACGGATGCCCAATTTTTTTAAAAGAACTAATTTAAACTGGGGTGTTTTGAGTGAAAAATGCTCTTTAGATGAGTAACACAATTAAAATATAATTTGGTAAAGGTTATAACTGTTTTAGTTTAATTTTCATAAAATGAGCTATGTAAAATTTATCTTTGGCTACATGATACGAGTGATCTCAAAAACATTCTATGTCCCATTGAATTGCAAAGCTATAGTCTTTCTTATATTAGTGTGGTATTCCTGTTTATAGACATAGCCAATATGAACAGGACTCATAAATGCTGAAGACCGCTAATATTATCTAATGTTTTGTGAATGTTTCCGATAAATGTTACCTCTGAAACTCCACCCCCCCATAGCATATGAAAACATAGATACAACATTCCCAATATGTACAAACATGTATTCAGAAGGCATATGTATTAATTTGTCGCTGTTTTAAAACAGTCTAATAAACTATGTTTTTCTTAAATGTTCTATTTGTTGATTATGTTATTAGAACAATGCAGCAATGAGCACATTTCTATGGTGTTTTTTATACAACATTCATGTCTTTCTAATATTGTTTGAGTGCTCTAAAACTTCTTTCCCTGAGATGTATTACAAAGAACAAGAACTAAAACCCGATTTTCATTTTACTGATCAAGTTCCTGGCAAAAACAAAAAAGGATGTACATCATTAACACAGTATTTCTGATCCGAGTGAAAGTAGGATCATGTCTGTACAAGGCTGGCATTAAGAGAAGAACATTTAACGGGAGCTAAAGACTTCAGGAGAAGAATATAAATCCTACTGCTTGTTATTGTAAATCAGCCCAGATATATTAGGCACCTTTAGAAGACCTGCAACTAGAACAGAGTCTCACAGTTGGCAAAGATTACAGAGTGTGTAGATTGGAGACATGTAGATTTATAGGGCTGCATAAAATGAATCTAAAAAGATTTCTGCCTATTAAGTCCATCAAATCATTATACCATTTTCCTGTAGGAAAAGAGAAAAAAGACTAAAAATAATTCCATAACTTCTACCATTTGGTCTTCCAGAACAATATACTTCTTGACTCCTTAATTATGATGAGAATGATTACTCTCTTATTTTCAGGCAACATTACATGTAATGCTATAATATGCAATTGCTTTGACAATGCATGTTTTGTAATTGATAGGAAGAAAAGAGCAATTAGTTTAGATTTTTGCTGTTTTGCTTCTTCTGATATGTGTAACTGGTTTTAGAACACAGGTTCCTTTATGGTACCAAGTACCCATAAAGGTCTTTCCTAATCTGGCTTTGTATAGTAGCAACAACCTGCAATGTATGTGTTACATGGACGGAAGGGTTAACCATATTGTATCCCACCAAAAGATTCTTCAAATAACTTGTGCACCAATGGTTCTTTAAAACAAATCAGACAGATGATACACACTTTAGGTTGTTGGGTGCTGATTCAGATGTTACATGATCCAATCATTAAATAGAAACATAATAGAAACATAATAGAAATTATTCAAGTACTAGTTTAAATTAGATGTTACTCTCACAATCAGAGCTGTAATGTTCATAACACTCAAAAGTAGTACTGACTGCTTTAGTTAAACAATCCCCAGTGCTAGACAAAGTCCAAACTGGTCCTGTGCTCCAAGAATCTCTCTTTATCCTTGAACTTTATCACTCTAGTCCGTAAACAGGTGGCATTGTCCCCTCAGGGTACTAACCCTTGTGGTCTCCTTGTTAGAGGCTCTGGCCACTCTACAAACTACCCTGATGCTGCCTCTCACTCAAGGAGTGAGCAATTACAAATATTCCTAGCACTTGCTACTCCTACTGGAACATACTTCCAGGTACCTAGCATACACTTTATTAAGCAAGGATGAAGCGAAAGAGGCCACGCACTTTGGGTTTCCACTTTTATAACTATGGAACCATGGCACCCTCTGATCAGTGAACTGAAAAACAAATTTGACCCAGGATAGGGAAACCTCTCCCCATGCCTACTGTAAATCAAATTCAACTCTTAGCTGGTCAAAACCTTCCTGGAGAACTACATAAAATAAAGGTTGGCAAAAACTTTACTCCCCTGCATAGGTAATCCAGTATTCTAATACATTCTTTTAATTGCCACAAAATCTTAAAAAAGCGGAGGGGAGCTTGTTGTAGAGTGTCACATTTTACATTAATCTCTTGTTTAATGAAGTTATGGGATCTGTCATCTGGATACCCATTATTCAGAGTTCTGAAATACAGGAAGGCCATATACCATAGACTGTATTTTACCCATAAAATTCTTTTTTCTTTTTCATTTTTACTGTAATAATAAAACAGTACCTTGTATTTGATCCAAACTAAGATATAATTAATCCTTATTTGAGGCAAAATCTGAGGCAAAATCAGCCTATATTTAATAAATATGCCTCAGTTGCCATTCTGGGGTCATATTCTTACACATACACCTTATGTCTACACTGAAAGTTGACCTCAATGAGTTTGTTTGCTTACCTTTCACTGTAGAGAGTATGTAAAAGTTATAAAGGATTATCTTCATAAATGTGTGTTTATTCAGTTCTAATAAATGTAAAAAAATAAATTTAAAATTACTTTGGATCTTTTATTGTGCACTTTATCATGTACAAAGTTTTGATGGTTTTTGCTGAAAGTACATTTTTCCTGGTCTTTCTGTGAAGTTTGTGCTTCTGAGCGAGGTTCTCTTGTATCTCATCCTATTATCTGAACATAGATTTTTTAGTTTGGGGCATATACATTAACTATTTAAGAATTCCAAGAATTCAATGACTGGGCTCCTTATTGTTTTCGAACCTTGAGAGGATATTAATAATTCATTTTCTGAGTTGTACATAATTTGATTTAGTATCAGGAGTCCTCAATTCAGGTAGGAAATGAAAAATAAAAACAGCAGGGATGGAGGCTATTAATTTTGAAGACTAGATGGTTTCCTTGGGAAGGTTTTAAAGAAATGAAAGTTGCTTTACTTTTATCACGCTCATCTTAGAGATATTTACTGATTCATTGGAGGGGACTAGGAGAGACAATTAAGGATGTATAATAGAGATGTTAAAATAAATCAACTACTTTAAAATCAGTCATGTCTGTCTTTCTGTTCTATATCTTTCTATTCATCTACGTATATAATCTAATCTATATTGCTCTCTCTCTTTATCTATCTATTTTTTTTAATCTAGTACTAGTAATAGTTGGAAATTAATTTGCAGCTGAATTAGTGTTTGTTTTTATGCCTTATAAACATCACATAAATGCTGATTTGCTACCATTGCATCAGTATCAGGATAAATAAACATGATTTTAAACATGGAATTAATATGTATATGTTGGCATGTCTGCTTCTCCTCTACAACAATAGTTAGATTATCTGAACTTAATATTGTGCCCCTTGTGAGAGAGTGACCAAATAAATGTGTCAAAAGGTGAGTTCTCCCTTTACATTCTCCATAGAAGGAGAGTAAGCTTTAAGGGAAATGCTAAATAGAGAATGTTTTCTGTGTTTATTGGTTTTTGCTGTCTGGTCCTGGAAGCTGTAGTGTTCTGGAAGGGACAGGCAGGCCAGTGCATTGGTCCAGCTCACATATTGGAGCTTACTTTCCACAAGTGGGCTGTCCTGTAGAAAGGTATTTAACTGTAGTAAGAATGTCTTTCTGAGTAGGACAAAGCAGGAAGGCTACGTGCCTGTGTAAGGAACTCCCAGATGGGCTGGGGTGCTACCTGCCACTGCAAGGAGCAGAGGGGGCATTTAGTCTGAGAGACTGTGTCTGAGGAATTGAGTGGAAAACCAAGAGGATGAGCAATCCACCAAAATGATTATTTTGAGTACAGGGGTGATCTTAAGCATTTAAAGGTTTTTACTGGTAGTCCATAGGGTGCCCAGTTGCACCCAGTGGCCAGGAGTTATTTCCATGATTTAAGTTTTGTCACCCCTGTGTTTGAATAGATTGCCTTAAACAGAAAAAAGTGTTTTCTGTTTCCCTATTAACCATATTTAGGCACCACTCTTTAGTATATTTATAAACTTGTTGCCACTTCTCTTCTTTATTCTTGTAAAAGAGATATTTTTATTACATGAAAAAAACTGCTCTCCACCAAAGATGTAATGTATTTCTCCTTGCAAATCTTTGGTACCTACAAAGGGGAATAATAAACATTAGAGAAGACTCATAAAAAAAGCCTTTGTGTCACAGATGTTTTTCCTTTACTGGGCAAATGATAGAAATCCCCTGATCTACAGCAAAAATGTTTTATTTTTTTTTTGCAGCGGGTCTAGCCGGCAGCTTTAAACTATCAAACTAGACCAATGACTGTGATGACAGTTTATTAAACTTCTAGACAGGCTTGGATCGATTGCTTTTGTAATGATAAGTAGAGCCCAAGAACAGAAATAAAATGATAAGATGATTCATGGCATTTATATCAAAAAGAAATGAAAGGTGTTTTCGAGGAGAATGTTGTACCCAAGCACTGAAGTTTATCATAGAGAGAATGTTGTGTCTATGAATTCAAAGATATGCAGAGGGATTTCCTTTACAACAAGGGAACATTGCCCAGTTAGTGAGACAGATAAGAACATTCATCAAAATTGCAGAGGCATGCACTGCAAGATATATTTACAAAGAAAAACAGATTACAGGTATTTCGGGACTTGGAGTTTTCTGGATAAGGGATCTATCCATAATTTGGATCACCATACCTTAAGTCTGCTAATAATAATGTAAACAAATTGTTTTGCCCCCAATTTGGATAGTTAAGATCAAGTACAAAGTACTGTTCCTTATTAAAGATAATTTTTTTTAAAAAAAATATTATTTGCTAAAAATGGACACTATGGGAGATGGCCATATCATAATTACTATTTCTGGATAAGGGAATGTCAAGGTTTAAATATTGCAAATCTGTTTTTTAATTATTCAGAAGCAACAGCAGCAATTTTCAGCATTGGTTGGATCATTGCTAGTTTGATACACTTTAAGACATACGGTATTTCCAATCATGACAAGATTATCTTGTGTGCCTCTGTGCAACACATAATCAGTGTAGCATGCACCAGTAGCATAACGTGTATACTCACTGTAACTCCTTTAATAAATAAGCTCTTGGGTGCCTTACATGGCAATAACTATGCAGGGCACTGCTGGAGCACAGTAGTTAAAGTAAGCATTTATTAGCATTAGCATTCACTAGTTCCTGCAATTGTAACATTATGGGGCAGATTTATCAAGGGTCGAATTGAAAATTAGAAGTAAAAAAATTTGAGTTTCGAGCTATTTTTGTGTACTTTGACTAGGGAATAGTCCAAATTTGATTTGAATTTGCAAAAAATTCAGATATCGAAATCTATCATGTACTGTCCCTTTAAAGATTCAACCGCGACCATTCACCATCTAAAACCTGCCGAATTGCTGTTTTAGCCTATGGGGGACTCTTAGAACCTATTTGGAGTCAATTGGTGGACTTTGAAAAGAAAACTTTGAATCGAATTCGATCGAATACGATGTTACTTCGATATGTACCATTCAAATTCAACCGAAACGGCCTATTCACCCGCAACAAAAAAAACTTTGTTTTCTTTTATAAATTTCGGTTGCTCTATTTTTAATCGAATTTCGAAGTTATGGGAGTAAAAAAAAAATTCCCATTACTTTGAAATTAGACCCTTGATGAATCTGCCTCTATTGGTTGCACAGTACTTCTACATTGTTTCCACCTAGCTGCTTTTCCTGACTGTGGCCTGACTTTCATTGTGAATTTGCCTCCTCCTTGTCTGTGCTGCCTTTATCTGCAGCAGAAAGTTTAATGCCTCCAAAAATGCATTGGTGAAGAATATAGTTGGCCAGGGTTTCTTGGAAAAGCTGCCCTTACCAGCTGTCTCCCAGCATCCCTTGTTAATATATGATTACCTATTTACTGATTGCATCAAATTTTGATTTGTTTATTTTATCATCATGATGGACTTTAGCCTTTTAGAAGGTCTGTGAAACATTAAAATCTTATTTTTACATGAACTAAGTTGCTTGTGAATTAGACAACTGTATTATGAACATTATGGCCTTTCACCTGCTCTTATAACGATTACTGTGTCAATTATTATATGTTTAGGGAAAATCTGAAATATTATTTTATCTGTAATCAATATTAATAGCTGATTCAAAATTCAAGGTTTCAATTGTATGGCCCCAAAGGAATGATCTAAACACATACATTTAAGAAATCATTTGAATGACATTCATTAGAATGATTAAATATCAAACGTGAAAAAAGAGGACTTAACCTCCAGGACTCTATCAATAAATTGAGTTCAACAAGATCCAAATAATTTAAAAAGGCAATATTTATTCACAACCATGCCCCAATTCTAAGTTAAAACAAAGTTAAAAGACAAACAAGGTGCAGCAAATGGGGGGAGGGATCCCTCTGTTAGATTATTTGACCCCACCACCTGCCTTATATTAAAGCAGGTAGGAAGAGCAAATCATATAATTGGTAACTACAAGTGAGGAACAGACCACTGGGTCTATGAAAATACGAACACTAAAGTAATAAGGCACACATCTATGCCGATAGTTATATCCAGTGATTAGTAATCACACAGCTGATAAGGCACCAAGCTGAAATAGTGAAGTATGTGGCGGAACATGGAACTTAAGCACTGTCCAAAATGTTGTAAAGTTGCAGGATTATCCCAATGTAGTAAGCACCAAGTCTTCTCTCAAAGGACAGTTCCACAATATGGATAAGTGGCACACTGTATGATGTATATACTATAAATCCGCAGTGTGATCTGTATACTGAAGTTAGTAATTAATAAGATTGGGAGTGCAGATGTAAAAGTCCAGCGACTTCCTTAGCGATTTAACAATCGCAATCAATGTCCTGTCCTACTCCCAAATAATAAGGTAAGTATACAGACCGTACTCCTGCAGTTTGCCTCGCTGTGCGGGTTTAAATTGAGCAGGTGAAGTCAGCATCCATGTTCCAAGTCTGCCACTTTAAAGAGAATGAATCAATTCCGTCTCCATGCTTGCAGTGCCTGTGTCCAAAAGGTACTAGAGAGGGGCCCCTTCTCCCAAAGCGCCGCACCAGCCTCGACGACCGTTTCGCTGCCACCCGCAGCTTTGTCAAGGGGCCGACTGTGAAGCGATGAACAGGTCTTATGGGTGTCATCATGTGATGCATCACATGCTTGTGACATCACGAGTCCTCAGCATAGCATGCCTTATGGGAATCTTTAAAGAGTAAAAAAAATATGTATGTGGACATGTATTATTTGATGTAACTCTAAAGGGAACAATGGCTAAACTGTAATGCTTGTAGATTAAACGTAAAAGTTGAATTTTACCTACCCTTATATTGTCTGGAATAACATCTGAGTGTAGACTAATGCAGGAGAAATTAAAAGTATTATATGTTTTTATGAGAACTAATCGCTAAAAGTAAAATGTTATTCTTGCCTTGCATTGCCAGAGAAAATGTGGCACAGCATAGATTATGGAGCAAAGTTTAATTGGCAATCAGGATCAACACATACGATTGCTGTAGATTTTACAGGTTACTGGTTAAAGACAGGCACAGATGGTCAAGTGAACTGTATTCTTGATCTTATAAATAGGAACAAGCTAAATTATGTTTTCTTTCGATAGTTACAAAGTATATACATATTAAAGCACTGCTGATGAAAGCACATTAGTGTTTCTAAAACATTAAATACAAAGGCTAGTTTGATTTATTCTGGGAACTGTGCAATCTATAATATTTCATTAAAGAGTGTGTCACATGGGGAATGTTTCCCATAGCAATTAATCACTGCGGGAAAGTAGCCCAAAATATAGCCCACTAGAAGGCTAGACAAACAAGAGAATGTATAAGATAATCCCTTGTGAGACACAGTCCAAGAACTTCTAAGTGACACTCACCAATCACTGGGAAGCTATAGCCAAATCAAGTGCCATGTGGACTAGATTTAATTGCTCTCCTGTTGAATTACGTTTTTTTTTTAAAAAAAATTATCATACATTTTTGTTTTAACCACATTGTAGTTGACATTTACAAACAGTAAACAGTAGCACTAGATTAGGTGTGTTCATTATTACTATTTCACTACTTTTCACTTCATTTACTGCTTATTTGTGATCATTTACAGCTCAACAAAGGTTTCTGAACTCTAAATTAATCATCACGTATCTATACCTGGACAATAATCTATAATTTATCCCTCAATAAGGTAGGAACTTTTGAAGGCATATAAATTGGATAGTTTTGAGGACAAAGATAAAAGAGCTATTAACTTATTGATAAGGAATTTGAAATCCTTCTGCCCTTTGTACTTCTGGAAAGGTAATGCATTATAAAACATAATTAAAGAAGAATTTTAAGGTGGATAGATATTTCCTCTCTGAAATAAATGTTATTTTCGAACCTTATGATTTTAAAAAATGTTTACGTTAATGATTCATATTAATCCTGTTTATTTTTTATCACAATACAGATATGAAATAATAAACACTCAAACCCATTACCCAATTTCCCATAACCCTTTACCTGGGAAAATAATTATTTTATACAAGGGATACTGTCACAGGGGGAAGTGAGATCTGAATGCAATTTAAGACCCGGTTACTTTTGGCAAACTTTTTATGGCTCTGTAGCTTGAGTTTCATGCTCTTACATGAGCATAAACACAGTCACAAGACTTTTAATATAAGGCTAGTGAGCCAGCTGCATTTAGAAATAAGTATATCATTCTGGTAAATCTATATCTCTATGGCACATGGTGTATTAGTTCAATGAAATATTGTTGGATTCTAACATATTAGAGTTGGGTCCATTCCAACTGAAAATTCCTTCTTCAGTTGGCCTTATGTGTGTCCTGTGGATGGCTACATTTGCACAGTATCTGTCTTTCCAACCAAAGACTAACCAGTCACAGTACTAACCAGTCACAAGTTCAGGTAAACTAATCCACCAAAAAAAACATCATCTGATTTACCATCATTATTACTTTCCATTTTTACTAAGGAAAAGGGCAAGTAATCATTCTTCAAACAAGTTTTATGTTTTTCTTAACAAGTCTTTCTAGCTAGAAAGCATAATACCTATTTTAAAACTAGCCAGATAATTATTCATGGCTGTATTATTCAGTTCATCATTGTGAAATGCATTTCCACCAAAGCCCTAAAGCAATGTGTTCCTTTGTTAAAGGTGCTCTACACTTTATCATTTAGTCTGTTTTGTACAAACCTTTTCACTGGTTCTAATGCCATTATTTTATTTACTCATCTTTAATCGCATAACATCTGCAGAGCTGGTTGATCGTATTACTATTTTTTTTTACTTTTGTTATTAGTAAAATACCTTATCTGTATTTGCAAATGCTATTTAATTTATCTTACCTTTTTTAAAATAAATTCTATACCTCTTACACTAATACATAAAACTTCACATTATGAATGTGTTGTTTTATACCAAAGATAACATACTGTAATTGAAAACAGCCACAAAAAAGATCACTTATGTTTCAAATACATGACACCAAGTCAGATAAAAAATTACTATTTTGGTATTATTGGTCATTTAAGGGTGTCATCCCTCTGACATTATCAAAATTAAATTTTTTAGAAAAACCTGTATAATAACTACAAAAACTTGTATAAACTTTACAAATATATTCAGTATTTATTCATATTCTCAAATCAGTTAATCCTGCCTGCATTAACTTTTTAAAATGCTGAAAAAACACTTTCTACTTACTACAGATACTCATCAAGTTTTAATGGGCAGAATATCTATTTAAAATGTTTTCATAATGACTTCTTGAAAAGAAAACCTTGACTGCAATTTTTTCCCAAAATATTCTTGAATTATACCCCTCAAAAAATGGAAATGTTTAAAAAATCAGACTTATACTTTAGCATATATTAGCCTATTCAAGGCCAGCATTCTAGCCCAAGGTAGGCTAATCATTCTGTATGCCATAAGATTGGGGAGCAGGTAATCATAAAACAAATCATTAAACAAAAGAAGACAGTCGAGGATTAGGGCAAACTGAGGCTATAAGAATTTTTTGGACATCAGATATGATTTGTGGGTATTAAATTGGAATTCCATCGTATGTCACTGTAGAACTGCGACAACAGTACCATCAAGGTGAACAATGAAAAAATGTGGGTCACACATGCATTCATAGCATTTTTTTTCTAGCCATCACTGTTGCTGAAAAACTGGCCCACAAAAGAACTCCTATTTTATATTTTAAAAGCATCAGTCTTACTGAAGTTCTGAAAGCCTTTGAAGTATTAGGAATTGGATTTTTAATGGTATTAGTTGAATAATAATTATATTTAGATAGATATGATCATTCTGTATGAGAGATAGATAGATAGATAGATAGATAGATAGATAGATAGATAGATAGATAGATAGATAGATGATTGATAGATAGATTGTGTAGTATAGATAGATAGATAGATAGATAGATAGATAGATAGATAGTGTGTGAGAGTACGAAGAGACAGAGCGAGACAAATGGTGAAAGGGAGATGGATAATTAGATATGTACTGTAGATAAACAGACAGAAAGATAACTATATAGAGAGATAGGTACCTGCTTTCTACATGCCGTGTCTACAGGCTCTACATGCTGTGTCTGCCTCAGAGAGCCGGTGACGTCACTGGCGCTTGCCAATTCTGCCAAGCTGATGTTACTTTTGAGAGCTTGCATGCACAAAAAGTACCAACCTGCTCGTAGCTTTCTACCTTGCCTAATCCTCTATAAGCCAGCCAGAAAGTAGGTACCGCCTGTGCAGATAGAGGGGGCAGCACTGCACCCTACTGGGCCCAGCAGCATCTGCAGACCTGCAGCACAGTTAAACAAAATAAAAACACAAACTGAAAAAGCCCCATGAGCCCCCCAGCACTGTGGGCCCCTAGACTATAGCCTAGGTTAGTCGCCTAGTATTTGTCGCCGAGGCAACTAATCTCCCCGAATCTGCCCGTGTGCCCCTGGATACAGATGATGAGAGAGATAGACATATAGACAGACAGACAGATAGACAGACAGACAGACAGACAGACAGACAGACAGATAGATAGATCTAGATAGATAAGTGAACAGGTTTATACATCGATTTACTGAAAATATATTCTATTTGACCACAAAAGTAACAACCCCACAATACAATATGTAGTATAATGCAATGGCAACCTCTCAGACTTTGATTTCATACTGATGCTACTTTCTGCTTTGTTCCAGTGGGAATGAGCTCTTACCTACATATTTGACCTTGACCTCTTCACTGCTAGTAGCCCTGCAGAGAGATATATGAGTATTGTTCTCTAGGATTTATTGGATGCCATGAATGTTGACAGAAAAGTCAACAGTTATAATTGTTTATTAAAGTTCCTTCAGGCTTTTCACAAAGCAACATAAACAAGGTTTGTGGAAGAAAAAAAATCAGTCACAAAGCTTACAATCTACAGGAATAAGTCATGGTTGTCAAATGGCAAGAAATAACATAAGCCCTCAAAAATTGAGCTGTTCAATTGTAATTGCTGTAAGTCTCTAACGCGAAGGTGAACAAGTTTTTAGACGTAGAAAAAGAATATTTATTGTAAAGTTATCTATTTATTTTAGAAGTTCATACAATGCCAAACATTTCAGAATTAACAGTTTTTCCCAAGCTGAATGATTCATTTCTGGAATAAGAAGAGTTGCCTTGACCTTTCCTCCTTCCTTTGCAATATGCATTGAGGTTAAAGGAACCATTCAGTGTAAAAATAAAACCAGGTAAATAAATAGGCTGTGCAAAATAAAAATGTTTTCAAGTTAGCCAAAAATGTAATCTATAAAGGCTGGAGTAAACTAGATCACGCAGGTCAGGATCAAACACTACACAACAGTTATGTCCCATATGGCCTCCATTAGGTCACTACTGACTGGTAACAGATGTTAGACATCCATTCACTCCAGTTTTTATGGATGAAATGTTTGGCTAACGTGAAAACAAAATCATTCCCATTGATATAATTATCTTTATTTATTAACTACTGCGTCGCTTAAAATATGCCTGTAATAAAAACACAGTAAAACAGCTGGTATATTTTGCAGATAACATCATATATAAATAAATATGTGTGTATGTGAGTGTATATGTGGGGTGTGGTGCATGCATGTACAGAAAAAGTATGCTGCTAATTGGTGCCTAAACAGAGAGAAGGTTGGTAGGTTATGTAGTTATCAATTATGACTAATGTTTTTTCTTTGCTCAATATGGTGACTGCATGTAGTTATAATAAAATCATGGTTTAGTTCACTATGCAGGTACAAGCAGCTGGTAAATCACTTTTTATTAACTTTCACTCGCCCAACGTATTATATGTAAATTCCAATAAGCATACAGTACAACAGCTGGAACTTTGTTATCCCCAAAACAGAAGTCACACAATGAACTGTTGTTTTGCTCCCACCCCCAACTCCCTTTACCTTGAGGTGTCAGCTTGTTTAGCGAAATTGTCCCGGTTCACCGAAAAATGTGCGAATTTCCCACGAAACTCACGAAACGCCAGATAATTTGCAAAATTTTAATTTTGAAAACCGCGCCAATTCACACAACATTTTTGATGCCGGCGAAATTTTCACAGCAGTTTTGCAAACCTATTCACTGACTGGAAAATGTGGAAATTCGCCCCAAATTCGCGTCTGGCGAATAAATTCGCCCATCACTAGTATCAACTTAGATTTCACCTATCACTATAATTCTCAATACTGAATGTCATTGTTACACTTTGCAGGAATCCTGGAGCGTGGTAATAGGCTTGCTTTATAAGCCAAAGGGGCAGATTCACTAAAGGGCGAAGTGGCTAATGCTAGCGACTTTTCGCCAGCGTTTAACATCCTCAGCAACATCAGCAATTCACTAACAGGCAAAGGTCCCCAATTCACTAGCGAAAGAGACCGTCACTAGACCATTGATAGCTTTCATTCACACTCTATTGCCAGGCGTCTTTTCCCTCTAGCGAAAGGTCATTACTCCGCAAATTCAGTAAAGTGTGGATTTTACTGAACATTACCTCTTTTTCTAGAGTTGCCACCTCAGACCAGGCAAAGTGCTAAAAAGAAGCTAGATCTTCCTCAATCTTCTGTCACATCATATCCTCTTGAAAAAAAACACTGGCAACTTTTCCTTTTTTTAAGCGGGATTGCCTGCAAAAGTCCTGACTTTTTTTTTGGGTAGCCTCCAGACATTTCGTAACATATGGAACATTCATTTTACAGTGGGCTCATGTTTAGGGAATTATATTAACTCTCTTGTTTTTATTAAGGTTCCCTGGACATTTGTAAGAAAAAGTGGTAACTTAAAGAATTTGCACCAACATTTATAATAAAGAACTCCATACAACTTTACAACATACAATTTTTAATCTAACCGACATATGCAAATTGACCTAAGCGCAAAATCACTTGCACATCTTCACTATGAAATGCTCACACTACCGAAGTTACGCTAGTGATAAGGCACCAGTGTTCGGCACCCAGGGCGCAACTTTGCATATTAGTAAATTAGCGTAGTGGTAGCGAATTTGCACCTGGCGAAGTGGTGTGATTTGTGCGAGGCGGTCGCTGGTGACAATTCGCCTTTTAGTGAATCTGCCCTAAAGTCCTTTTGTTACTCACTAGTGATTGTGGGATACTGGGAGGTATTAATGATACAATGATGAGATTCATAGCTTGCCTTATTATAAGTCAAATGTTGAGTATATCTTAATTAAACTTAAACATTTAAATGTAAAAGCCTTATTTAAATAGCTCTACTTGTATACCCAGCACTGTACATTTTTAGAGTGTAAAAAACACATTTAGGAAAGACAAACATTGCAAAAAATAACCATGAATATACAGAGTTACAAAAAATAAGTGCCACGTGCTACAAAAGGAGAGAGGTGCCTGTAGTGTATTTTATTATATTTTGAGTCTCTGGGGTCAACCCCCACTCTTATAGTTTTATTCTAAGTAAAATGTCACTAAGGGGGTTGGATCCTTCTGATGGTTCTTGGTGATCTAATCCAGTGCATGCTGACATGGAGCTTGATCAGTATGTATTCTACTTTTTTGGAATTTATATAGTGCTGACACTTTTCCACAGCACTTTACAGAGATTATACATCATTTGCATCAGTGCCTCCGTGAAGCTTACAATGTAAGATCCCTATAACATTCACACACAGTAGGGCCAATAAAATCAGGATAATTAAGCTGGGTTCTGATAACCATATTAACATACAAACTCCCTGCCAATAGTTGGCTGGAATTGCCCCAGCGCTGCAAGTCAGAAGTGCTACCCTCTGAGCTTGCTTTCCCTTTTAATTACCTTACATATTCATAGTATACGGTACATGATTAATTACAAAGTAATTGTCAAATTAAGAGCAAAACTTTATCTCCTCTAAGGTATTATCCCTAGGGATTATTTTATGTTGCTAACAAAACCAAATGTGCTTGTATTTGATTTAGCACAGAAATTATTCAGCGGCAAATTTAGACAGCCTAATGACTCATTTTAGTTATCAAAAATTAATTAATGGTATAAAGATTGCATTTATTAAATGTTTTGTAAGGAAGGGTTACACCATAAAACACTTTGAAAAAGGAAAATGTTGCATAGCAGTACAAAAGGAGAGAAGCGTTTTGAACAGGAGAGCTGTTTATGGAGGATCTAAATAGCAACAAGCTGCTGCGGTTTCTCAAGTATTGTTTTTTACATATATTTTCAGAGATACAATTTTATTCAAGAGCTGGGAATTCAAATGACAATTGAAAGTCCTTTGCTGTAAAGTAGGAGTGTAAGCATAGCGTTAATGGTAGAAACAGCATGTTGGCATTTCGTAGGGAACAGATGACGTTTCTTTAAATTTATGGACTTAATAAATACATTCATTTTGCAGCAGCCTATAATTTTTTTCCATTAAGTGCATTGTTAGAGATTTATGTAAATATGTCGATGCAAATCGGCTGGCTTGTATTGTAAATGGATTTGCTCCCCATCCCTAATTCACTCACAATTAGCAAAGTTCCAGCCTCCTCAGTGTTTTCCAGTGGCTGCAAACCACAGCCTATTCAATGGCAATTAATTAAGTGCAAAGTGTTGTACTTAGATAGTGTAAACAAATAGAAAATAATTAAATCATATTATTATGTTGATGTGTTGGAGACTATTAAACGATTAAAACCATAGCAGTAACCATTTGTTCTAAAATTTATGTAAACAGAAAATATTATTGCTATTGCTGATCTCATACACAGCTTATTGTACCCTTGAGACAATACTCCTTGCTTTTAACATGGTCATTAGGCTCATTAAGAAAAATGAAGGCCATGGCAACTAATATTTAGGAGCACCGTATTATGCACTGTGTTATGCATTTTTCATTCTGGCCATCCAAGTGTGCGTGCAACAAAGTTTTAGACAGAGGTGTGCAAGCTGCTAGTAACTGAACTGTTGTTAACAGGCTGTGAATGGCATCCAAATAGTTTGCTCAGAAGGAATTGCTGACAGGTAGTATATTTGCTTTGGCCCTGGCTGTACCTGAATTTCAGGCTCGCAGAAGGTGAAAAGGATTGTTCTTTCTGTGCTATGACCAACGTGCTGATTGACCATTATCTGATTAAGTAATTATCTTTTTTAAAGAATTGCATTTTGTTGAGGCAGCATTGCTTTATACTAACAAAAAAGTTCCTCTAAATGTTTATGTTATATATATAATAAATAAAGGGAAGATTAATGAAAACAATATATTACTCTGAATATTTCCCTGATGAGTGCTATCCTGATTTACTCTTTGCATAAATATGGCCACTGGGGCAAGAATATAAGCATAAATTACCCCTGCAGAAACATGTATTTGCTGATGGGTCAGCAAGGAATTACTACTGAACAAATTCATGTTTTCTCATTGGGACCTACAGGTAATTAATGCAATTTTCAGACAAATCACATAGCAATTTTTAATTCACCCCTAAACAGAAAAGTTGTTTAATATTAAAAAATAAAAAACACTGGCTACTAATCTCAGATGCTTTGGTGGAGCAAGAATGAAACTTTTAAAAGGACAGTAACAGAAAATAGTTTTAAAGCAAAGTAAAAGAATATGTATTGGCACAAATATTATACTGGAATATTTTATAATTGCTGATGGGTTACTATGCTGGTTGGATCTTATGAAATCAAAGATGTGAATGGCCGAATTTATTTGCCAGGCGCAAATTTGCGGTGAATTCCCGCTAATTCGCCGCTGGCGAATACATTCGCGAAACTGCTGCTGGTGGTATGGTGCCCCTTTCCTTTTAAGTGTATGATTTTGTTAATTAGAGCTGATCTTAACTAACAATAATTCCAATGATGGTAAGAAATTCGGGAGATGGAATGCTAACTCTCGCAAAAGTATTTAATAGCTTTTCCACTGATTTATTAGGCATTAGCAAGGTGTAAAACAATCTACTTCTATCTACATTGGTACCCATTACCTGGACCTTTGTCTGTTTTCGCAGCTGGTTCCCTTTGGATTTCTCAGGTTCTCTCTTCAGTTCTTCTAGGAATAAATAGACCCTTTTTTGACATTTTCACTGCACCTTATATGTTACAATGAAAAGACTGTGCCTGTTCTGCTGATATAATGTCTTTATCTTAATTTAAATTTCAGTCTTTGCCAGTTCGACATTCTTAAACACAGTAAAATTACATTCTCTTTTCCTGCAGGCAAGTTCCAGCTGTCAATTCTCTTTGGAGGACAGGGTATTTTATTAACACAACTCTTAGCTATAATGTTGGGATTACATATGTTTACATCTATGCCTATGAATAAACACAATCTCCCTGACTGTAAAATGGTTTGTTGTCTTTCATCTACCTACCATAAATTAATTGGATTCCTTTGCCTACTTCTTATTATATATTATTTATTAGTAAATCAGAAATGGCCACCATTGTGGAGGTAGGGTGAAATGAAATATACAGGTCAAATGTCCTATAGAAAGTTGGTAGTTAACATAACACTTGAGGGATCATTACCGCAGTGTGCAAAATGATGAAAAATTTTCGCAAATCACGTGGCGATAGATGATGTGGTAAAACCATGACAAAAGTTATTAAACATATTTGAAGAGACTATGATGTCTTTATGGTATATCTTTTCTTGTGGATGTTGATCTATGAGAGAACATACACCATTTCTAACATGGTAGCATTTCTAGGGATCAGTAGACATGGACCATTTATTCATTGCTTGTCAGCCAATGGTAGCCTGTATGCAGGGTAACCCTGGGTGTAGCCGCAAATGGCAAAACTGAGCAGATAAGGGTTTGATTACCGGCATTTCCTGACAGTAGTTATACCACAACTATATACAGTTATATACAGTGGGAATACAAGGCCCACCAATGAGATATTTGTCCTGGGCCCACTGGCACCTTAAAGTGGTGCTGAAGGCTACAAGTACATTCTGACCAAGATGCGTGGCTTATTCTTATGTTATGTTTTATATATATATATATATATTTTTTTTTTGCTTTGTTACATACTCGGTCAGTTATTCTAAGGTCAATCATATTAATGATAAAACATATTGGGCGCATTTAAAAGCACCTCAAACCTTGAATAGCCCATTACAGTCAATTTGGCACAATAAGGCAGTTAATAATTTGGACAATAAGTCAGAATTTTACACCACAGTAAACAGATGGTTAAATTCATTACTATGGATGGATGAATTTGACTCATTTTGCTTCACCAAAAATTATTCAGCGATGAAAATTCGCTGAAATGCATTAAAGTCTATGGGCGACAATTTTTTTTGACAAGTGTCATTTTTTCCTCCCTTTGGAGTCTATGGGCATCATTTCTAAAAATTTCGAAAAAAATGTGCTTATCCCTATTAATGACATTGTTTTATAACTACAAATATGTTTGACATAGTTTTATAAATATGCATCACTCTTTACTACAGTCAATGATTCAAAGTTGACATATGAACTGGAAATCCAAAGTAGGAAGCTGGGTAGATATTTTTTAACAAGGAATAACTCCTTGTAACGCACACCAAAAAGTAAAAGTCCACAGATTCTTGGCATTAATATAAAAAGTGAACAGTAAGCCACCTCATCTGAGTTTTGTTGGAGAAAAAAGTAAGATTGATTTAAGGGATGTAAAACCAATAAATGTATAAAATAAAATTCCAAAGTACAAAAATGCATTTAGGCTTGAATCTAGGCTGGCAGTAGTTATTTTCATCAATATCTAATAATAGTAGAGTGAGAAACAAAATATGTATAGCTGCAGTCTGTGACTTCAATAAATGAAACAGCAGACAATGTATCACTGCATTTGCATTGTTACGGGATAAACACACAGACACAAGCACAGATAAAAAGCAGCCGAGTCGTAAGCAAACACTAATACACATACTTCCGAAATATTATTGTCATATTTCTATAGTGTGCTGAATGTTATTCTCCACACTAAAGTGAAAATATGCCAACAATTAAAGATGCATTAAACATAATGTAATATCAGACATAAAAGAAAATGTTGGAGAAGCAAAACATTTCCCCACATTGCCAAAAATCTATTGGAGGGAATGAAAGAAAATAGAACTATCTGAAAAAACTATCTACATATCTGGTCTTGTCTGTCTCTCTTGTCTTTGTCTGTCTCTATCTACAAAACTTATGTTATATAGATAGCCTGGAAAATAAGTGCTTAGTGATGTGTCTTGTGTAATGGTGCAAATTAAATCTTGCTTATTATAAAAATAAGTCCTTTTCTCTTTTTAAAAATTTAACAATATTTAAAGGTAAACAATGTCGCTCTTCCTGCCTTACTTTGGATGCCAAAATGTAATGAGTAGGAATAGAATGACCAGTCTAAACCACAGCGACTGACTAGAAAAGTAATGTTACATAGTGACTTCTTCCATTCTCAGGTTTGTCCTTGCAAGTTAATGCAGGAAAGGTTTAGGAAGCCAAACTGTAACTATAAACTGTAACTATAAACCAATAAGTACTTGATTAAATGATTAGGCACCATTGATTCTTAACCAAAAAGAGGATCAGCAAAGGTACAACAAATGGCAACATAACTGTTGCACAGTCATATTCTTGGATGAAACATAGGGTCAATTTAACTCTCTTTTTTTTTTACACAGTGTGTGGGGCACATTTATTAAGCTTGAGTGAAGGATTTGAATGAAAAAAACTTCGAATTTAGAAGTATTTTTTGTGGGTACTTTGACCATCGAATAGGCTACTACGACCTTCGGCTTCGATTCAAACTAAAAATCGTTTGACTATTCGACCATTCGATAGTCGAAGAACTGTCTCTTTAAAAATACTTCAACTACATACTTTGGCAGTTTAAACCTACCAAGGTAAAATGTTAGCCTATGGGGACTTTCCCCAGCACTTTTCTAAGCTATTTTTGATCGAAGAAAAATCCTTTGATTGATCGCTTAAAATCGTTCGAATCATTCGTTTCGAAGGATTTTATCATTCAATCGAACGATTTGTACTTCGATCGATCAAAGGATTTGCGCTAAATCCTTCGAATTTGATGTGTCTCTGTGTGTTCATCAAGGGGTTTAGCATTTCATGACTGTAAGGTGGCAGTAGAAGTCAAGTGGCAGTAAAAGTTCTGAAGATAGGTGTAAATGTGAAAATGCAATTATTTCAAAAGGTTCAGTTGCAAAAAGTCTTCAAAACCCCAAACCCAAAGTTTATAATTTCGCCTTAAATGCAAAATGTCCCATTGCGTCCATTGTTTAATTAAAAGTACCCATCTTAGGTCCATGCAGTAAATGGGGGTGTAACTTTTAGCCCAAGGTTTAGAATATGCAATGCATTTTCGGGTTTTAAAAAAATCATATTATCAGAAAACAAAAACTGACCAGTGGGTACTGAATTCTCAAGTCCTACATTTCATTATTCCAGAAACCATCAAGCCTTCGAAAATTGGGAGTGACCATTTGTTGCATACTGTCTTTTTAGCTACCATACCCTGTGTTGGGTACAGTAAGCAGCATATGTAGCTATCTTTAATAAAAGCATTGCCCCAAATACAGTTTTAGTTTTGAATTTGCATCAGATCCAAAGGCAGAATGAGCCTTTTATAGCTTGCAAAAAATAGCTAATGTCTTTATGATAGCTCAGCAACTGACATGCTGCCACTTTGTAATATCACTAGTTGATTATAGACATATACATATACAATCTTTATTATAGTATAAGATCATTGATAATATATTCTCCTTTTTACTTCAGGAGTACAGATGTTTTTAACTTACAGTTAAATAGTGAAATAGTAAATAAAGTCTTGTCACCAAGCCACTTCATGAAAGTGTTATATAAATATTAAGCATTGGATTTTGGTTTTGTGTACAGCATGTCCATACTTTATTGGAAATAATTTTTTTTCTGAATGTATCATATTGCAAAGACCCCAACTAGAGAGGATGGTGGGGCTGCAACTGTCTCTGTCACAGCTGATTAGTTCAATTAAACAAAGTGTTATTGAACTTTTTGAAACTGAAACAGAATGTTGTAAAGATAAAAATAAGGTAAAGTGACAAATGACATTTACCCATTGACCCCTTATAAGAAAACCAGAGTCTTAATAATGAATAATTAGGTTTTCTAGAGGATACTCATATTCCTACCATATGCTCCGACATCCAATTACCGGCCAAATATTCAAAGTCTCCAGAGATAAGTGCAGATGTGTTTTCATTAAAAATTGCATAGGAGCTAAGCAAGGTTTATTTTTTAAATGATTAAAATACTTAAATCTTACATTATATCAGGTCCTATAAAATAATACATATTACCTTCTGACAGCTATATAGTATTTGTACTATTTTTCACATTACTTTATCACCCCACAGCCAAATATTATTTGCTATTGACACAAGGGCTATAGTCACAGTACTAATTCTAGATATTTAACATTTCTTGTAGAAATTTGAATAGCACAATTTGTATGCCAGCTTTGCAGCTACATTTTCCCAGTAACTTACTATGGCCCTTAGGGGCAAATTCATTAACCTCCGAAAATTCTCCAGCTATGGCTTCGCTCGCAGAGCAACACTTCGCCAGGCGTAGATTTGCCAAGACAACGCTAATTCACTAAAATCCAAAGTTGCGTCCAGGGCGCCAAACACTGGTGAAGTTGCGCTAGCGTTACTGCGCCAAGCGAAGCGAAGTTGCGCTAGCTTTGCCTAATTTGCATACGGCGGGAAGTTAAAGTTCAATGGACATATGTTGCAGCAAATACATTACACTACACAAGCCTGGGAAACCTTAATAAATTAAAGTTGTTATATTGCCCTACACATGAGCCCAGTGTATAGTTTATGTGCCATATGTTAGGAAATGTAATGGGGAAGCTGGTTACTCCAAAAAAAAGTTACACTTTTTTCAGCCTATCACCCTGAAAAAAAGGAAACAACACTACCGTTTTTTGGGACTTAGAAAAAATGTTCAATTATTTTTTTTAGGAACTCCTATGTACTCTATTGCACTTTGCCTGGTCTGAGGTGGCGAAGGCAAGTCTGGCGCAAGAGGTAACGTTCAGTAAAATCCACATCTTAGTGAATTTTCGTAGTTACTTCCATTCGCCAGAGCGCAAATTCGCCTGGTGTTATGGCGCGAAGTACTGCTAGAGACTATCTCCTTCGCTAACGAAGTTACGCCAGCGCCCGCTAGTAAATCGGCGAAGTTCCGAAATGACGTCACTCTGGCAAATTTTCGCCATTGTTAGTCACTTCGCCCTTTAGTAATTTGCCCCTTAGAATCTTTGTTGCAATTCTTGGTTTGAAAGGAGCATTATTATTTGTACTATACTGTATGTCATCTTGGAAAGATGCTATATTATCCAGTATAAAGAGCCACTGGGGTAAAAAAAAACCTGCTACCTATGAAGCTTATATTAAAAAAAATGTACATAATTGTTTTTTCTAATTCAAATAAAAGCACACTAAAAAAAACTCAAATGTTTGCTTATTTATTAAAAAATATCAATACAAAAACTAGATTGAATAAAATTGTGGGGAATAACTCAAATACCTGACAAGCTAAAAAAAACTCAATTTACACTTCCATTGACTTCTATATAATCTCACAAGCTTTTAAATCTTGAAGTTTTACATTTGTTTTTTATTTTTATTTTACTAAATACTTGATTTGTTACACAGTTATGGAACCTGGTATCCAGAATGCTCAGCACCTTGGGTTTTCTGGATAAAGGATCTGACCATAATTTGGATCTTCATACATTAATTCTTCTTGAAAATCATGTAAATGTTAAATAAACCAAATAGGCTGGTTCTGCTTCCAATAAAAATTAATTATATCTTAATTTGGATCAAGTATAAAGTACTGTTTTATTATTACAGATAAAAAGGAAAGAATTTTTAAAAATTTGGATTATTTGGATAAACTGGAGTCTATGGGAGCCAGCCTTTCCATAATTCTGGATAACGGGTTTCCGGATAACAGATCCTATACCTGTATATATGTTATAATTGGAGTTTGTGAGTTTGACTGAAAAAAAACTCAAATTGCGTAAATAAGCTAAATACGATTGTTGATATATCAGCCCCTATACAGTATGTCATCTATAGTACTGAGTATTATTTGTATTTATATTATTAGAATATTCTTCAAACTAAATAACATATTTGAAGAAAAGTACTGTTTGATACGTTGGTGAAATGGCAATATTAGCCACATTTCGGTTTGCTATATTTATCAACAATACCCCTAAAAGGCTATTTTTATGAGAACACTTTTTAAAATAAAGATAGGGCTATAGACTAGTTACAATTTCTACTACAAAGTTCCTCCAATGTATCATAGTTGTGACTTCACATACATTATCATAGCTGTGGCAAAAGTTAGTCCTGTTGAAGAGACTATCTTGGCCAGAAGCCCCATCAGGCTCTACTTAGGCAGTGGATAGCATACTTGAACTTAATATTTTTATTATTGACATCATTTAGAAAGTTTTTTCTTTATTTCATCTTGTGGATTCATCGAGGGATTCTTGGAAGAAGGTTAAACATATTTACTGCTGATTTTACAAATTTACTTTCACATTTTACATATTTAATCTCACTCATAATTCATGCATAAATAAATCAAGACCCTGGACTACGCTTCCTCATTTGTTAGTCTCTGTATTCTGTGTAGTTTAGTAATGTATATAATGCAGCTGCTTTAAGACAACCCAACTTCTAAAATAATATGTATACTATATAGGACAAAATCATAAGCAAAAGAAAATACTCCCAAAGTCAATACTTCTTCTTTTGATGCAAGCCTTTGTTATACTGAGAAACGTTAAATGCCATCTCTTTCATTGTTTTAGGTTTTTAGATTTTAGACCAAATGTCTAGACTTGATCAGTAATTCATTGTATCTTGTGCTGAGGAACATTAATGAGAATAGGTTTTTTTTTCTAAATACTGCCTGTTCTCACTTCTATAATGCAATTGTCATTATGTATTGATGCTCCTCTGCAGTCTTTTGACAACAGATATTGTTTCTCTCATTTCAGCCTCTGAAAAGCTAGAGGGTAATTTTGACCCATGGGCCAATAAAGTGTTGTGATTCTGACAAGACAAAATTTATAGAGCTTTATTTCTTTTCAGCCTCTGGTACTAATTTCTTTTATCCTGTTGCATGAAACTATTCAGTTTATAACAGCCAAAGGAAAAGTGCAATTCATTTACCAGAGGTTAAGGCTAACAGAAGTAACAAAGTGTATCCTGGCTCAAGAAAGGTGTCAGTTTATGCTATGAGTACAAAAGTTGAATGCTTGATAGCTAAATAAAAATAAACAATTCAAAAGTTCAAATGCATCATTTGAAAATTAAATGGTAAATGTGAATTAAAGGTACACTATAATTTTTATTTGATCTTTCATGGATTTTTAATGTTCACACAATTTACAGTTATTTTATTAATTTATATATTTTTAACCCACAACTTTGTTTTTAACTTTTTCTATATTCTACAAGGAAATATCTAAAACTAATAATACTAGTGAATGCAAAGACGAACATTAATTACACACTAACTGGTGACAATAAGGGGCAGAATTATCAAGGGTCGAAGTGAATTCGAGGGAATTTTTGAAGTAAAAAAATTGAAATTCAAAGTAATTTTTTGGATACTTCGACCATCGAATAGGATACTACAACTTCGAATTTACTTTGAATTCGATTTGAAGTAAAAATAGTTTGAATATTTGACTATTCGATAATCAAAGTACTGTCTCTTTAAAAAAACTTCGACTTCAATACTTCGAAATTAAACCTGCGAAGTGCTATGTTAGCCTATGGGGACCTTCTACAAGTCTTTACACATCGAAGTAAAATCGTTTGATCGTACGCTAAAATCGTTAGATTAAACGATTTAATCGTTCCATCCAACGATTTTACTTCGATCGTTCAATGGCCAAATTCAGTGAAAAATACTTCGAATTCGAATATCGAAGTATTTTAATTCAATGGTCGAATTTCTAAGTATTTTACACTTCGAAATTAGACCCTTGATAAATCTACCCCTAATTGTCACTACTCCTGGTGTGTCCAGTACAGTACTTTACATTAAATAGTACAGCTATGGATACTGTTTCTGGCATATCAGTATATTGATTATTTTAAGGTTCATCTTAAATTTTGCTCAATTATTCATTCATGCTGCAGTAATAACTTGTCTCGATTTTAAATATAGGGTTTATTGTTTTTTTTACATAACTATAATTAATTAGCTTTTGGGTTTCAAACAATTCACAACTTGGCCCACAACAGTTCCAAGTGCATCATGTGTATCATGTTTCCATAAATCTAAGGTTCTCTAGATAGCCCAAAACACAAAAATATGCATCAGATAGCCCGATATGCCCCCATATTGAGATGGCCAAACTCATCCAAAAGTAAATTAAAATATCCGTCTTGTCCCAAAGTACATCAGATTAGCCAATATTTCGGGATTCAGACAGGTTTTGGGCTAAATTCAGAGTAGTCCAAGTGCCTGGCTGAACTGAATATGAATGCTTAAAATCACTTAAGTAATTTGACTTTTCATGAAATTAACAGGGAAATACTTAATTAATTTCTGCACTCTGCCTGTGCGGTACAGTTGAATCTTTCATGAAGGATTCCAGATTCAGCCAAATTCCAAAATAGTGGATTTACTGCATCCCTAGTTTAGTGTAGGTGGAATATGAGATTTCAGAAATCTAAATTGTATAGTTGCCACCAGACATTCTAAGAAACTATAAAATGTGCCATATGCAGTTGCAATTCTGCTAATTCTTGGAAATGGATTTGGTGATATATGTTCGATATGCTAGTTAGTGTGTTCATTTACTTTTAGATGATATGCATTATTGAAATGTGATTTACTGGACAAAACTGCAATAAAAAATGTCATGGATTTCCAAATATTCATCTGGTGGTTGTCAATCTGTTTTAGGAATATAAAATAAAACTTCAGTATTAAATAACTCAATAACACAAGCAAAAAACAAAAAAATGTTGACCCCATCTACTTCCAACATTCAACAGGGGAATATATAGGAAAATCTCATACACATATATAATTAATTTCAACAGAAAAAAATGGTGTCATTCATTATGCGCGTGTGCTGCTTGTTTCAGTGTTGTCCATCAATGCTCAATTAGTAGTAAACAATAGATAGTGAGACCCCTGTGAACAACAACACAGATTTGCACATAACCTGAACATCTTTTTAATCTTTCAATGATTAACATGAGACCAGTCCATTGAGTGTTTAGAGGATTGTTGGATCTTTTTGGATTGTGTCTAAAAATGTAAAGCATCCATATTTTAGTTAACTTATTTCATATCACTCCATCACTCCAAGCCATGTATAGGTATTATATGGCAGACTAGACGTCAGTGAGAGCCGGTGCAGTCTTTAGCTAATATCTATCCCTTTACTTGTTTTATATGAGTAAAAATTGAATTGGAATGGGTTTCTTTCCTAAGGATGAAGAAGGTGTGGGGGTATAGCCAAAATTTGTTCAGTGAGGCCATTTCATAGAGGAAGATATCTAAACAGATACGTATTGGGAAGACTGTAGAGTTTTTTACATTTTTGTCATGAAGGAAAGACATTTTCCTCAAAGACATTACCAATTAATTCATTATGATATTTGCCCGGACCTGGATTTTGGGACCCTCAGAAGGTGAAAATTTGCTATAAAGGGATTTGTGCAGGCCATCCTAAGGGTGTTTAAGAGCTTACTGAAAACCTTTAAGTACTAATCAGGGGGTATCACACTGGTTGACAAGATATCCATTGGTCTTAAGCATACGGCATTTTATTATGGGGGCTTGTGGAGCACAATAAAAGGGGCACAAGTCTACAGATGTACATGCAGTACATTAGGCAATTAACCCTTGTCCCAGAGCACAAACTAAAGATGGCCATAGACATACAGAAATATCCTTATGTCCAACATACGAACATTCATTGCATTCTCCCCAACTACCACTAACCGTTCAGATTAAATAAAGTAGAATAAAGAACATCAGATGATGTTCTGGCCATTAATTGACAGCAATCATACAGTTACATCGAATAGTAGTGACAGTCACCCATTGATATCGTCAGATAGGCAATACATACAGAAATATTATCGTTAGCCAACAGAAATCGTCTAACCTGTCCGATCGACTAAACAGCCAATCACTATGGCATGAAAAATGTAAGAAATCATACAAAACTAACATTTGTATGACTTTATCTTTTGCATCTATGGCCATTTTCAGACTGTCAATCTGGATTTGAGCAGAGAGAATGGCTTGAAAGTTTCAGACATAGCAAAGTATTAGTCGTATAAAACAAAACCATGTCCCTGTTATATACTCAGCTGAAACTCTCATGGGCACTATACTGTATATAACACAGATCTCTGGCATTAGTTGCCTTATAGCTCAAAGTCAAAAGATAGCAGCACTCACATCTTGTATTATTTCATACGGCAACTCCAGCAACGTTTTGGACCATCCAGGTCCTTTCTCAAGCTGACAAAGTATTAGTTGCCTTATATTTAGAATCGTGACCTGTTCCACAGAACATTTTGATCTTAGTATCTTTATTAGACATTTTCACAGAAGCCCCAATCTCTGAGCAGATTGGCAGCTCTCAATTAATTGTGTGGTAGTTTAATTACATTATTAGACACCCATCTATCTACTACTTATTCAGCTGTGTAAATTATTTCAGCTTACAAATGCTACTATTTTTGAACCAAAATAGTTTAATTACATAGATATGTTTTATGTTAAAGAATAAGTTAATTTCCCTATACAAACCACATTGTGACAGTTTGTATTCTTATTTATTATCTCTGGGTATGCGTTTTGAGAATTTAGAGACTAACCATTTATGCAGTAATAAGGTACAATATGTGAAATCCTGCTTTGCTTATTGTCTTTGATTTGTATGATAAAGGCATTACACTTGCCTGTGGCTGCGCAATGAGATGGCACTAGAGAGTAGATGAGATTCAACTGGACAAGCTTGCAATGTAACGCTGAATCTTCTAACAGAGGAGAAACGCTTATGTGTTAACTGATTATATAAAACCCAATTAACACAGAAAAACTACTTAGAACTCAATTATACTATTTATCTCATTATTGCTAAACATGTGACTTTATTTATTTATTTATTTATTGCATTTTATCCAACAAAATATGTTTTCTTCCACCCTCAGTGAAGAATTAAAGAATCATTGAACTGTAAATGCATGGTAATGAAAGCAAGCTAACATTCTCTAATCTTGTCAAAATAAAACATATTCTAGAGCCTAGAGAAACATTATTTGACACTCTAGGTGCCAGAATCCCTCCATTGTGTGTACAGGAAGGACGAGGACATCCAATGTATCTTATCTCTGTGCTATAATATGCTGACACTGGTGTTCTTTACTCCTTTAAGTCCTTAACTTCTTAATGTCATTGGGTGATTTTTAAACAGTTTTGTTAAGGCTGCATCTTGTTTTCTTTTTGACTGTTTCCCTCAGTCTCTTTAACTGTTCTTGACAGCAAAGGATTAAACCATCTCAAAAATCTAGCTGGTTGTGGCCCAAGCACCACAAATAAGGACTAGAACAACTGAGGGAGAATTAAATAGCTACAGATTTTTATGAAATAGCATTAATCCAAACAGTACACATTATGCCAAAGTCTGATCATGTCAACAGGCACAAAAGAGATTATGAGGGAGATTATGAACAACAGGAGTCTCCTGCCACAAAAGGGACCACAACCATGGGCTACAGGTCCCCTTTGCGGCTTAACTAATTAATGTGAACTAACTCTTTTCTGTTTGTATTCCCTTGAAAATGGTCACAGGTCAAAACATTGGACTTGTCATAAACTATTTGTTCCCTTTTTAAAGACCTGATGAGTGCTATGTGCTCCTCCCAGGACATATATATATATATATATATATATAGTTTAAATGTAGTATAGTAGATAATTGCCATCATGTAGAAAATGTTGTCATATCACTATAAGCCAGCATTATGGTAACTGATGCCTATAATAACTCAGAGGATAATTCATAATTGTGTATTACATAAACCATATATTGCCTCACTGGTTGTGATTCCTGGTTGTTGGCAAGAGGCATTGCGAAGTTATGGCAGCTAGTTACATAAGTAATTGTGTCAACTAACACTAATGAATTATTACTGTAAAGTCATCTATGTGATACTAGCCTTAAGTAATAGTACAATAGTAACTGCTGTACAATAGCCCTATACTAATAACTATTAAAAGTATTAAACAATTTAATATTTCATAGTTTTCATGATTTAATAAAATTATTGAAAAAAATGCCATCTCCATTTTTTTGAAAATCGATTCTTCGAGATTTATAAATCAACAAAAATCTCAGAAATTTTAATTGAAATGTAAGTTTATGGGAGGTGTATAATCAACATACGGGTCTTTTTTTTAGAGTTCTTCTTAAATTGTAAATCTGTAAGGATGAATAAAGCAAGTGGCATTGAACTGACATTTCAAGTTCGGCAATTCTTTTGACTCTAGAATAGAAATTGTGGTTTTTAGGTGAAAGACAACTGCAACATGCAAAGGGGGGGTTGCTTTAGACCTCCCTTGTGCTCATACAGAGGAGTGTGTATTGACGCAAATGTCTTTGTGTAATAGAATTTGGCAAAAATATGTGCAATTCTTGCATATTGTACAGAACCATGCTTTTAAAAATTAGTCTCCCAATGTATGAAGCAAGAAATAATACAACAGACACAAGTTTCTATGTTTTACATTTACCTTTGTACCATGCAAATTATCTTATTTTAGGTGTAAACTCTGCTTTCTGTTTCAGTAGGATACAGTATAGTCCTAGCTCGTTTTTTTTTTTATCAAAAATCTGTAGCTCTTGAGCTCACAGCTGCCAAGTACATGATATGCTTTACACATAATCATTGGCTAACCCTTTTTGAAATTTGGTTGATATAGAGGGATATCAACCTGTAAAATAGACATTTATCACTCTCAGCGTCTTTGTAACTTTGTGGTTGTAACATTTTCTTTGGTAAAACAAGACCAAAGGCAACCCCAAAGCTGATAAATCTGAGTTACAGACATGTCAACATAAATTGTCTTTAAAGTTCTATAAAAGTGATAATGTATCACGAAAATTTGGTTTTTGACGTGCCTTCTCTGAAAAAAGCAATGACTTATTTGTCAGCTGGCAAGCACAGGACAAGAACATCCTTTTATAACAGGGAATAACTGTACATAAATAATGAAATGCTCTACTAAAATATACTCTGCTACACTTTCTTGTAATCTTAACTGAAACCTTTAGTAATAACTATAAATCATGTGATCAGCAATAACAAGAGTACCTGTTGAAAGCGCCCAAAGCATCATATCTTTTCGTAGAGGTTGGGCAAGGATACTGTTCAGAATGTAATCTATATTTAAGGCCTTGGCATTTCTAAAAGTGTGCTAGAGGTGTTATAAGACTACAGTATTTGCCAATAAATGATAGAAGCACATTCCAATGAGAAGGGAATTGAAGCAGATTATGACCTTTTCCTTACTGTGGATAAGAAGATTTATGTATAGGAAATCTTCATGATGCCACACTTCCATAATTTTGATTAACTTTGCTATGTTTCAACACAGGATCATGCTATTCTTTTGGTACCTTTTGGAGATGTCAGTCACATTTCAATAACTTTGCAGTATAGGATTGTAAATCCTGTCTTTTCACTGATTTGAATGAGGCAGGTTTGCTTTTGAATACAGCATGAAATGTCACTCAGATTTTATTCTCTTGCATTATGTTGGCAATTGATTGGCATGTTTATGATCACAGAAGTATTGCAGGGCAGAGATAAAATACGCCATTGCCCGGAGTTGCCCCTGTACCTTTGTTTTCATCCTAAAGACAAAATCCTACTATCCGTTTTTTGTTTTTTTTTGCTTCAGTGGACTCTTTTCCATACACTGTGCTCTATTTTATGTTCTATTTTAATGGCTGAAAGGCATATGCTGTAGGTGTTTTATCTTAATGCTTATGAAAAACATTTAATCCCATAATCGTGTATATGGAGTGGTATATACCTTTTTAACACTGCCTCATTACTGCTCTGTAGAATCCAGTCGAGGGGCTAAAGTGATTTCTGTAGCTTATAAAATAAAAGGAATAGGAAATCCTAGTATTAGAACAATATCTCACTCATTTTGTGTGTGTGTGTTTAACAAAGGAAGAATTTCGCATATGGTAGTTTTGAAATTAAATGTTGAAGTGACGATTTGTGCGCGCATAATTTATTATTACTAAACTTAGATAAGACTCGGGAGATTCGGGATTGTTTAGTATTACAGTATATGGCTTTATTTATGCATATGTTTTTTTAAAGTTTTTAGTAATTTGTTTGTACAACAGCATATTTGCCAATGGGCACAATAAAACATTCCTTCTTTAAATGTCAGTTTGAACCATCTTTTTTGCATTTGTCCGGCAAGCCCGAGTACATGTGAATGAACAAACCTTTTTTTTCTTTTAACTTATAACAGATACACAACAAATAAGAGGGAATGGGGGGGGGGGGAGGAAGGGGGTTAGGCCGTGTATATTACCCAGTTTACTTAGAAGTTCCTGTACTCAGTGCTATTTTATCTGTTCTCTTGTGCTGTAACTGAGTCCAGGGTGTCTGCCCACTGGCCCCATACTTTATCAATTTGTCTGGGCAGCCTCGGCTCAGATAGATACGTTTATAGAGTGGGAGGGCCTCATTTACCAAGGATTTCCATCTTTTCAGGGTGGATGGGCTGGGTAATTTCCAAGACAGAATAATCGTTTTCCTAGCATAGAAATACAGAAGTCTCAGTATGGAGTGCCTGTGCTTGTCTGGCACTATATGTTCCACCAGTCCCAGGAGACATGCTTCTGGTTATCACACCTTTGGCAAGTCCAGAGTTTGTTCTATGAACGTTGTTACTTTTGCCCAAAAATTAACAATTAGCAGACAGGTCCAGGAAGTGTGTATAAATGTGCCCGGGCTGACCCCACATTTGAAACAAAGGTTATTTGGCATAGGGCCCATGGAATGCAGCCTTGCTGGTGTGAGATAGGTTCTGTGTATTGTACGGTATTGTATCAGAGTATCAATGCTACTAATTACAGAGGGTAAGTATGAACGAGTAATGTCCTCCCAGTCCTCTGAGTCTAAAGCTGGCAATAGACACAAAGATCCGATCCTACAAATCCTCAATTCCAACTATTTCCTGACCATGTGTGGAGAGTCCCGACATTTTTCGTCCCATGGAGAACGGTCATTTGGTCGATTGGCCAGGTTAAAAGATTTCTGTAGGCTGCCGATAATACCTCTGCATGTATTGCTGATCAGACTATTTTTAATGGGAGACTATCACTGGCTTTTGTCGGACATAACTTTCGTACGATTGCTGTAGGGGCAAAACATTGGCTGATCTGTTCTTTACTACTTTAATTGATCTGAAAGGTTAGTGGCAGGTCTGAAGATGGGGAAGTCCGATCGGATCTTTGCTTCTATGGCCTGCTTAACTGCGGCATGTCTGAGCTGAAGGTATATGAACCACATGTTTCTAGGGAGGTTATATTCTATTGCTAGAGTTTCATAGGATTTAAATTTTTGGTTTTCGTATATTTGTCCCAGATATTTAATTTTATACTTTGCCCACAATGCTGTGACTGAAATGGACATAAAATAGCTTATGCAGGGGTTACACCATAATGTTTTATGCCTCTTTGTCAGGGATTGGGGAATTGTGGAATAGATATAATAGTTTTGGCAGTACCTGTCCAGTGTGTGAAGTTTGTGCTTACCTGCCGTATTGTTGGGTCTATATTCAACTCTCTGTATTTGTAGGGATCTTGACTGACCCAAACTCCCAAGTACTTAAACAACTCTATCTGTTGTAGGGGTATGTTGGGCAGGAGAGGGGATTGTACTGTCTTGTTTAGTGCCATGTATGTGGACTTTTGCCAGTTGACCCATAGTCCTGAGGTCTCCACAAATTTGGTCACAAGTTCAAGCAGTTCCATAATGGATTGCTCAGGGTCCACCAAGTACACCAATTCGTCGTCCGTATATAAGGATATTCGCTCCTCCACTTCACCAAAGCACAAACCCTTGATTTGTGGGCTTGTTCAGATTACTATTGCTAGAGGTTCTATGGCCAGTGCAAAAAGATAAGGGGAATTGGGCACACTTGCCTCGTACCCCACTCCAAAGCAAAGGGTCCCGGCACCAGTTTGTTAGTGTGGATTATCCCTATTGGGTTGGTATACAGCAATTGAACCCACTGTTTAAATTTAGGCCCAAAACACATAGCATTCATCACCTGCCACATATATCTCCATTCCACTGAATCAAATGCCTTCCTTATGTCCAGGGAGACCACTGTTCGAGGATAGCCCCTCATTTGGTCTAGATTCAGGTTAGTGTATAATCTGCGTATGTTGATGGTTGCCTGACCTGGCATAAAACCTGACTGAGCAGGGTGTATCACTGACAGTATAACCTTAGTAAGCCAGTTAGCTAGTACTTTTGCCAGAATTTTAACATCATTGGAAAGAAGCAAGATGGGCCGATAGTCGGCACATTCTGCCGGGTCTCCCCCCTTCTTGGGTATTAGGACTATTAGGGCTTTGCTTAGGGATGGTGGTAGAACTCCCGTTTCCAGAGCTGACTCGTACAAATGAAGCAGTCTACGAGCCAGAGAGTCCATATTAAGTTTGTACCACTCCATAGGAATGCCATCCATCCCTGGTGTTTTTCCAGGGAATAGGGATATTGTATCCTTAATTTCAGTTAATGACAGTGGTTCCTCCAGGAGTTGCCTATCTTGTATTGACAAGCTTTCTAGAGGGATGTTTAGAGGGATGTTTTTAAGATATTCCCCTGGATCTGGAGTATACTCATTTGTGTAGATTGTGTTTGATAAAATTGGGCAAATATGTTGTTAATGCTCTTAGGTTTGTCGGATATATCTTCCATAGGAGAGCATACGTGTGTGATGGGGGTTGAAGCAGTGGTCTTATGTAGGAGGAACGCCAGTAACTTCCCACCCTTATTCCTTTATCAAACAAAAGATGATTTGAGTAGAGAAGTTTCTTTTTAGTTTTATCCATCCAGTGAAGTTGAAGATCTCTGTGGGGTTGGGATACCTGTTGGATGTTATGTGATGTCCTGGCAAACTCCCCTTCTGCAAGTCTAATGCTCCCTCTAGCTGCATGGTTTTCTTCCTATACGTGGCTACCGCTGATATACAGGTACCTCTCAGAAATTTATGCACATGTTTAATTGGCGATGCATGTATATAAGTAAGTTGAGGCATTGGCATAATTAGCATGTGCAAAAAAAGTGCAAAATAAATAAAATGCAATAAAAATATGCAAATAGATATCTAAACAATACTAAACCTGATGCAACCTGCCTTACACCACAAACCACACCCACATGCATATTGACAATTGTAACTTTAAGGGGCAGATTTATCAAAGGTTGAATGTTAGAGTTTTTTTTACCTTGAATGAACTCTAATGACCTGAACATTCGAATAGTATCTTATTTAAGAAAAAACTCGAACATCTAAAAACCTAATTAGACTTAACCTGAATTGAGTCTTTTCTCCTAAAAAAACTCGAATGTCAGGAAGGCTATTGTAACATGTTCAAATAGGTCACTGGACCTCTGCCATTGACTTCTACATGAACTTAGCAGGTTTTAGGTGGCAAATAATCAAATTCAATTTGTTCCCAGGGTCCAGGTATGATAAATCTCAAATTCGAGTTCTAGTTGGATTATTCCCAACTCGAATTTGTGAGTTTTGACCAAAAATCTAAGTGATTACATTGTCCTGCCTGTATATGCCTGCCCTTGGCCCAACACTAATCCAATGTCATTCTACCAGATGCAGTATTGTATTTGTCTGTTTGAGTTGTTAAAATCAGTAAAATTTACCTTTAAAAAAAATATGGAAATAGGAAAGAAGCATTAACTTTTTGTTGAATTTTTGCAAACAATATGATAGTGTCGTTAATGTTTATAGTATAAATATTTTTTATTCCTGGATTTTGAGTTTGCCTGAATAATTGGGTGAATATTCAGGAGATTTTGCTTTCGCTGTTCTTGTGTTGCTAATCATCCTTCAGGTTCTGTGCATTCTGGTTCCAATTTATTCAGGTGTGCTTAGAGCATGTTTTCTGCATTTGTAATATGAGGGGGAGTTCAGGCCCCAATAGACCTGACTTATTTTATCCCTATGGAATTTGATAACCTTGACATGACTATCAAAATCCAATGTAAGTAAGTGTGCATAACAATGTTAATACTATTCTTTAATTAAAAGGTCACTGTATCACTGCATGAAAGTTTGCAAATGCAGCCAAATTATAGTGATTTTCCTTTTAGTACATTATTTTATTTTAATTTCAATTTACATCACAGATAATTTTTTGACTTATGCTTTCCCCTATAAGGTTTGTGGTGTTCACTTAAATTTCTCCAAGGCAGTCATTTGATATGTGTCATCTATTCATTAAGACTGTCTTAGCCCTGCAGTTCTAAACCCTAAAATGCTTAGAATCAGTAAAATCCCTTTAGGGATAAAAAGCATTAGACCACTCAAGGACAATGATGGGAATATAAACAGTGTGTGTTTTGAATTCTTTCTGCTGACAAATCTGTCTCTTAACATCTTTTTTTCCAGGAAAAAAAACAAAATAATAGCTAACACTGACAAAGGAAATAGCAAAATATTCTCACTTAGAAGAAGATGTTATGTTTGGTATAAAGAAGATGCAATATCGTGTCAGTTGATTTGAAAGGTGGTCGTAAAACAAAAGCATTGCAATTCACAAACACCGTGCTAATCTGTTTATTTTGTTTTGTGGATGCAAATTATTAATCGTTTAAATCTGTACATGTCTATTCCTCACAGCCTATTGTTTTTTCCAAGTATGTTGCTACAGTATATTATAAAAAATGGCATTTATTCTTCACTTTCCTCTTCCTGCCTCCCATGCTTTTTTGCCTTCCTAAACCTCTACCCATTCTTCTTTCCCCTTCATTTCCCTTCTTACTTATTTTTCCTTTATCTCCTAATTTCTGCTATCCATTCCTCCCTTTCCTTCCTTTACCTTTTTTAGTATTGATTGATGAAATTCGCCAACATTTGTTTACGCAGAGCCATCAATTTTCACATTGTGAAAATATTTCCCATTACCAACTTTTAATACATTTTTTTACATTTCCTAGCATAACTTTAGGAAGGGATAGCAAAAACAGCCCTGGATTCTTTATTACTTTAACTGTATCTGAACACCATCTCCATAATTCATAGATGCTGCTTGATCTGGCTTCATTCATATTGATGGGGCAGCTGGCTCTTTAGGCATATTCATGACTTTAGCATACTAAATTGTAAGAGGACCATATTCAGCAATGTACAGAATGGGTAGAATTGACCTGAATAGACATACAACAAAGTGTCATTCACACCATTTATGAAACTAGTTGTGTGGATTATTTTAGTAATATTTTCACTTGTAACATGAAGTCAAAACGACGTATCTGGTTAGTGGGCTAGAAATATTACAAAGTCTCCATACTCCATATAATTCTAGCTGATACTAGTGATGGGCGAATTTGCGTAGTTTTGCTTAGCCGAAAAATTTGTGAATTTCCCCGCGGAATTCGCAAAACAGCGAAAAATTTGTGGAACGGCGTCCATTTTTTGGACTCCGGCTTCCAAATTTTCGCAAAGCGAATTTTTGCGGCCGTTTCGCAAATGTATTCACCGGTGGCGAATTGTGAAAATTCACCGCAAATTTGTGCCTGCTGAATAAATTCGCCCATCACTAGCTGATACTTCTGTTCTTCTCAGATGCACCAACCAGTCATACCACTCACTTCTACTGCTGCTTTCCACCTTAAACTTTTCTTTCTTGCTGCTCTTTCTTTATTGTAATGCTATTCCTGAATTCCTCCGGAGACAATCTTCGATCATGCACTTAACTCAAAACTACCTCTTGTAGCACTTGCATAACATTTGACTAGCATTTATTATGCTCCTATTTATGCTGGTAAATTACCTATTCATTTAGATTGTAAGCTGTATGGTACATGGACTTCATTTTCCTTTTTTCTTTAAAAGTAAATGTATTAGTCTAATGTAAAGTACTCCAAGTGGTTCTATATAAATAGAAATACTGTATGTATACAATGTGAGGTTTACTGAACCTTACATAACATCAACCTGAAGGGATTGAAACATGGGGTATTTTGCTGTTTTTAATCACTCAAGAAAATTGCTTCCACTTATAAGTAATTGAAATGTATACGTTTTTGACCCAGATAAGCAAATGCTGCACCAGACTGAAGTTGGATAGCTGTTTGAACGAGGCAAAGCCCAATATTCTTTCTCAGCATAATGTACAGTATATTCCTGGTTTTGCCATTGCATTGTAATTTGAAAAAAATCAATGCCTCATAGGCCAAAATCCTTAAACAACATATTTGAGAGTAGATTATAAATCCCTAAAATGACTATGCATAATATGCTGCATACAGGAGTAAATTAATCTGTGGAAGGAAATGGATAAAATCCCAACTCGGAACTTGTGTTTAATATATTATTATTCAATAATACAAATCCCATGTGTGTGATCTTCCAGCTGCCTCTAACTTTGTTTGTATAACAGCAAGCATGTTTTAAAATTTCATATTAATACCCAGCTGAATATATATATGAACTTTGAAAAAAAAATTCAGCAATCAAGATCATAGAGTATGAAGTATTCTCCAGATGGACTTCTTCATTTCTGTATTCATGGCATCTCATCTGTCTGCAGGAGTTTTATATGGGTTTTATTTATTTAATTATAAAAGAGTACTGAAGATAAGAAAATGTACAAATATTTGTTCTAATAATATTTGTTCTAACAAAATGAAGAATAATAATGTCCAGGGGATAACTAAATAAACCCATTCAGCACTTAATCTAGAACGAACACCAAAAACGAGAAAGAATATAAAGAGGATATAAACAGGATTTTTATATTGTTTCATAGATTTTAGGATGTTTGATTTTAGGAGCCACTATAACTAGTGATGAGCGAATCTCTTGCGTTTCGATGAAAAATTAGCAAAATGACCAAAAATTTGTAAAACTGGTTAGACACGGGGGTCCCTAGAGGGATTTTGTTGTACTCCTCCCAGTGCTGGAACTTGATAAAGAAGTGTAGCTGCAGGAGATCGAGTGTGCCAGGTCCTGCCATCTTCTCACTGCAAAAGTTTTCCATTCCTACAGATGTAAGAGCAGGTCATTGGGTATTTATACTGGTGATGCCCCTTTTTGATGGGTGCGTGACATGCAAGTGTCAATTTTGCAGAATCTGCAAAAAATAATTGAGTAGGCCTCAAATGCATTATGGTTTTTTTTGGTTGCTCCTTACACATAATGCAAGCCTTCAATACAAGTATAACCGAATACTAGCATTAGTTGAAGTATTTGAAGATAATGTTATTTGTATGATGATGAGGCAATAGGACCTGGGTAATGGTGTCGCAGCACTCATTTCAGAGACTAAGGGGCCCATTTACTAAGGGTCGAAGTGAATTTTCTAATTCAAAAACTTCGAAGTAATTTTTCAGTACTTCGACCATGGAATAGGCTAAAATTTGTTTTGAATTGAAAAACTTCGACTTTGAAAATCGAAGTACTGTCTCTTTAAAAAACTTCGACACGTCGCCACCTTAAACCTGCTGAATTTAGCCTATGGGGGACCTCCTATAACCTTTCTGAGTGTTTGGCTAAGTTTTGAGTAGTCAAAGTATTTTTTTGTAAAATCGTTCGAATCGTTCGATACGAACGATTTCATCTATCAATCGAACGATTTTTACTTCAATCGAAAATGGCCATTTTTGATCGAAAAAATACTTAGACTATCAAAGTATCAAATTCGATGGTTGAATTTCGAAGTTTTTTAACTGCGAAATTAGACCCTTAGTAAATGTGCCCTTCATTTGTGTAATTGCAGATGCCTCTAGAGGGCACACTTAGAGGAAGCACTCAGCAGCAGAACTTGGGAAATAGTGACACAGCATACCACATTCAACAGCATGTAAGAGCAGCACTCATTTCAGAGACTAAGGGGCAGGATTCACTAAAGGGTGAAGTGGCTAACACTAGCGCCAATTCCCTATCGTTACCGCCCGCAGGGACATCGCCAATTTACTAATGGACGCAGGTGTCAATTGGTGAGTGAAAGAGTAAGTGAAAGTGCAATGGAGTTCATAGATCTTCTTCGAACCTCTGTCACTTACATCATATTCTGTGGAAAATACATCAAAGTTCAAAAACGCTGGCGTCTTTTCCTTATTTCAGAGTGACAGGCTGCAAAAGTCCTTAAAATGTTTTTTTTTTTGGTAACTGCATTTCTCCATACATTTTCTAACATATAGAACATTAACTTTACAGTGGGCTCATGTGTAGGACATTATAACAACTCTATTGTCTTTATTAAGGTTCCCTGGAAATGTGTTTTAAAAAGTGTAATTTGTAAGTATATGCACCAACATTTAACATAAAGACGTCCATACAACTTTAAATTTCCCGCCCTATGCAAATTGACCTGAGCACAAGATCACTAGCGAAGTTTCGTTAGGCAGAAATGAAAGCTAGCGCATCTTCACTATCAAATGCTTGCATTGCCGAAGTAACACTCGTGAAAAGTCGCCAGCGTTCAGTGCCCACGACGAAACTCCGCATTTTCGTGAATTTGCGTTGTCTGAGCGAATTTTTACCTGCTGAAGCGTTGTGCTGGGTGCGAAGTGGACGCTGGCAAATTTTCGCTGGTTAGTAAATCTGCCCCTTCATTTGTGTAACTGCAGATGTCTCTAGAGAGCGCACTTAAGGGGTATATTTATCAAATAGTGAAGTTAGAGATCGCCACAGTCCACTAGAGTGAAATTCTGCCACTCTCCTTTCATTTCTATGGGATTTTTAAAAGAGTATTTATCAATGGGTGAAAGTGAATATTCATCTTTTGATAAAGACGCCTTTCAAAATTCTATAGAAATGAATGGAGAGTGGCGGAATTTTACTCTAGAGGACTGTGGCAATCTCTAACTTCACTCTTTGATAAATATACCCAGCACTCAGTAGACATGGGTAATAGTGATATAGCAGTCTGTACACAACAGCATATAACAGTAATTTTGGCAGCACTCATTTCAGAGACTTAATTTTTGTAATTGCAGATGTCTCTAGTACATTAAGGGGCAGATTTATCAAAGAGCGAGGTGAAGTTTCGAAGTGAAAAACTTAAAATTTCGAGCTATTTTGTGTGTACTTCGTCTAGGGAATAGTCATACTTTGATTCGAAGTTGAAAAAAACTTCGAAATTCGAAGTTCGAATTTTTTTTGAAGTACTGTCTCTTTAGAACTTGGACTTCGACCATTCGCCACCTAAAAGCTTCCGAAGTGCTGTTTTAGACTATGGGGGACCTCCTAGAACCTGTATGGAGGCAATTGGGGGGGTTTGGGAGATCGAAGTTCAAAGTAAAAAAAACTTTGAATTGAAGTAGATCGATGCTATGTCATACGATTTGAAGTAGACCCACTTCGACCTCCAAAAAAAACCAGTCATTTGGTCTTTTTGAATTTGAAGATCGAAGTTTTTTTAATCCTGCAAATTTTGCTGCATACGTTTTTCTGATTGGATACATACTACAATAGGACTTCTATTTCTCATAATAATTTAACATAAAGTGCATAGAACTAAAGTGTGTCTGTTAGAATACATACTGAAATTATATATTCATTTGTATGGAAAAAGAACTGCTACATTATATTATAATTATTTAGAAAACACAATAGGAAGGATTTAATGCCCATCCCATATTTTGTAGATTTTTGTAGATTATGCATCCTGGCCCTACAGGAGATACATGCCTAAACGGCAGCAGAGAGTTGCCATGCGTTATGGCTAGCAGACTGGACATATTGCTTTAAGAGTAAATCAGGTTTTGCATGTTTTGTTTTAAAAGAAGCAGGTGGTAAAACTTCTAGTTGTGAGAGTAACTTGGGTTTATTTGGCCCTGCATTTTTTCACAGCCTACCTATAAATTAAAGATGAGAGGTATAAAAACTTAAAATAAATCAAGGGCAACGAAATTAAAAGAAAAAAGCCGATGCAAATGCAACATTGCTGAAATCTTAACAGATGTTACCAACGTAGCCACAAGAGAGAGTGTGAGGCATCAAGCACAGTAAGACTCCTCATTTAAATTGAACACTGAAAGTGATTGAAGTTTTTCAGTTCTCCAACATTCATTTTGCCATAGCAATTTTTCTGTATTGTGCCATTGCCTAGAAACAGTGACCAAGCTTCATACTTGCAAAAGAGGACAGTTATTAATGTGGAAAAAAAAAAACATTTGTGCTATATTGATTGTAAAACATATGTTGGAAATATAATGATTTAGTATCAGCATGATAGATTTGTTTAAACTGAGATCAACAAATGTATTTATGGTTACCACGTTTGAATTTTAAGCACCCACATGCAATGCACTTTTTACACATCCTGTTTCCATATGGAAAGTATGAATTATTCATTATGTAGGACGGGGGTGTATCTCAGTGGTATGCCTGATCTGCTACTGCTTCCTGTCTTCAATTGTTTAATGGTTGAGGACGGCAAGATTTAACCCAAATTTAACTAATTTCTCCAACTGGCCATGGACTATGAATAAAAGGAAGTTCATACATTCCTGATCTAGTTCCATAGCAACCCACCCAAATTCACTAGATGGAATGGAGTTTGGAGGACTTCATGGCATCACTTTCTCTTTAGCAGGGATTCTGGGGAGCCAAACGCCAACCAAACTTATTAATTCTCTTTCCAAGCGAGCCTGGGAAACTTGAAGGGTAAGTCAAGTGCACAAGCTTCCCCCTTAAGCCCAGCTATACAGACATATAAACAGTGTTTTCAGAATCTCTGACAAAAACATGGCTGGACTTTTCCATATCTGGCTTTTTACAGATCTAAATCTGTGCTTTGTCCAGTAAGTATGGCCATCTTTAAAGAATTTTTAAAGCCTACATTTTCCTGCCATGTATAAAAGTTGGGCATATCTTTCCCATCCAAACGGCATCATTTGTATATTTGCACTGCATATATCCCCTATATATGCCAGTGGCATCACATTTTCCTAAAACAAATAGCAACTTCCCTTTGCAACCAGCACACATATGCTGTAAAGTTCATGCAGTGAAGAATGCAGACATACACAGGCACAACTTCAGGCTTGGATTTGTGGCGAGGCCACAAAGGCCCTGGGCCTAGGGTGGCAAATAATTTAGGGCGGCATGCCACCAGGCCGCTTGCTAAGGAGCATTGGGGATGCGCAGCTCTCCGGTGCTCCGCGTGTGCGATTGCGCAGCGACGGGCGCTAGGACCGTGCGGCCTAGGGGACGCCCATGACCCAAATACAGCCCTGCACAACTTACTCTGACAAAACATTCTTCTTGGGTTGAGCAATGTAATGGTTACGCTGAGCACAGGAGAGGAGATTAAGAGGAGCAGACAGTTAGAGCAGAGTTTTTATGGGAACCAACAATGTCATCTCTTCACTGGCTGATTCAATGGAGGGTGTGTTTAGTAATCTGAGCTAAGAACAACTGAGCATGCTCAGTAGCCAACAGCCAAAGCAAATTCCTGAAGCAGGGGCCTAGTTGGTTAAAGAAAGAAAATAAACCTTAAGTGATTTTGGTAAAACTGCAGCCTTGGGGGCACATTTACTTAGTTTGAGTGAAGGAATCGAATAAAAAATACTTCTACCATTTTTTTGGCTACTTCGACCATCGAATTGGCTACTTCGACCTTCGACTACGACTTCGACTTCGAATCGAACGATTCGAACTAAAAATCGTTCGACAATTTGACCATTCGATAGTCGAAGTACCGTCTCTTTAAAAAAAACTTCTACCCCCCTACTTCGCCACCTAAAACCTACCGAGCATCAATGTTAGCATATGGGGAAGGAAAAATCGTTTGATCAATAGATTAAAATCCTTCGAATTGTTCGATTTGAAGAATTTAATAGTTCCTTCGATCGTGAGAATGAAGGAAATATGGTAAATCCTTTGACTTCGATATTCGAAGTCGAAGGATTTTACTTCGATGGTCAAATATCGAGGGTTAATTAACCCTCGATATTAGACCCTAAGTAAATGTGCCCCTTAGTGTGTGTGTGTGTGTGTCATATCCTTTAATGGACATAGTTATTTTAATGCATAATAAGCCTGATGAGAATACTGTATATAGGCAAGTCTAGTTTATTCAAAGTGCAATTCTCTCCCATGTAATTGGCCACAGACATACTTACTGAACTGTAAACATGAAGAATGGATGAAGATATTTTATACATTGTTATAAAAGTGTGCTATTAAAAAGATTGGTTTAACACCCTTCTTATGCAAACATAGTCATAAGTCATAATTTTGAGTTTATATTGAAGGGTTATTTATTGTTTGTAATGTTAAGCAGGGGCTACAACACTAACCAAACATGATGCACTAGGACTGGCGTGTTCTACATGGCTTAAACTACAGGGGAAGTCACAGTGGCTAATCAGCTGCAAATGTTATAAATAGATTTAGGTGCCATATGTCTGAACTCTGAAACATAATTGGATGTTTTTCTATCAATACTGTATTCATTTTTGTACATTTACCCTTTAAAGAAAATTATAATGCAATTACTTATATAATTAATATAAACTCTATTCTAAGAAACATTCTAGCTATAGCAAACACACATATGCAGCTCTTACTGTCTGCTTTTCTAATTAGGAAAATAATCATTACCCCCTTTTGCTCAGGACCACCTCAATGTATAAATGGGTTAAGCCTCTCACAGCTGCACATGAAAAGTCAGTTTCTAACAGTCTGAATCCCATTCTGCCTTCTTTCTTAATACATCCTCTGTTTAGCTAAGGTCAGCCAAAGGGTGCAGGCATTGTGGCTGTCTGTGTTTTACACCTGACAATGCACTGAACTGCTAGAGAGCCAGTTCCAGTTCATACATTACTGCTTTGCTCTAAGTTGTTTTTTGCCCTCTGTACTGTCATTTCATTCTCCCTATCCAGCTTGGACCAAAAGAAATACATATCTGTATCTTCATTTCTGTAGTTCAGTTTGTCATTAACCCTTACCTATAGAATTCAAAACACACAAATATTCGCATTATTGGTATAATGCACCCCTAAACTGTCACATCCTTACTACTTTAAACACTTTTTTGTTTTGCAAACCTGTTTTAGAGAACTTCTCATTATCCATTGCTCTGGTACACACTCACATGGCATGCTTTATTGAGTCAACTAAGGATATGCCTGCATTTAAGTGATACCTTTGTTCAAAAAGTATTACTCTGCTCCACACTTGCCTGTGATTCATTTGAACAATTTTCACAATTGAGCCAATATAATATGCAAGTGCAAGGAGGTAATTTAGACCATTTAATAAATGCTGTTGAATGCATCAATTTAGTGCAACCACAAATGCTGTTGATGCTGTAAATGAGCCCTATTATTTTTTAAATTTGGTTTACCAAAGGAGACAAGGTGCAAAGTGCAAAAAAAAGGTGTAAATTTAAATGTTTCCCCCACACACACACAATGTAGCTTATTATACCGCATATTTGTGCTGTCAGCTGTAATTCTTTTAGCCCCATTCAAAAATCAACATTTCAGGAGGGCTGTGTGGGCTGCCCATCGGTGCACACGTGGATGCCTCTTAAATGTGTGCATGGAAGAATAATGCATAGGTCTCTATAATATAGAAAGATCTCTGTGCTACTTTATGCCCCATGTATTCTTTTCAGATGAAGACTATCTATTGTTAATTTTTACATCTTTTTGGCACTTAAACCAGTATCATTATTTATGTGTAAACCTATGCAATAAACAGAGATACACTTGTAATAAACCTATTCGTTTACTTTTAATATGATATTTTAACTGGCCTATTTTTTTAAACGGAAATATTAATTAGGCCACATTAGGTACAGTAACCTATTTTCTGTTAATACCGTTTCAGAGAAAGTCTCTATTCATACCTCCAATAATGGTATCTCTGATGCATTTGCAAGGGTAATTTCATACCATACATATTTAGACAACATACATAACTAGTTTTCATTGTTGCACAAAAACAAACCATAAAATTTGTTTTCTCCATCTGACATTCATATTCATGGAACCTTATGCTGAATTTACTTTAAATTTGTTCCTACTGATACTTAGTGCATTCAGATTTCATAGTTCTAAAGAGCATGGGAGATACTCATTCTCCTCTCCCATGGCCTAATTTTCACTTGGGAATGTAGTGTGACTTTCACAATTAATTTGGCAGAGCTTTTTAATGAGTGAAAGGGAATACTTCAACGACAACAATAAGGCTTTTGTGTGGCAGCAAGAAAAAGATGCAAGTGAACATAATTAGGTTTTTCGATCACTTCTCTGAATCACTTAATTCATCTCGGACTCTGTTATATGATTTCCATGACTGGCAGATTTGTGAATGTATGATATGGTAAATACATGAGCCTGTGCCCTTTCTCATCTATTATCAATAGGTGTTGTAGAATAAATAGAAAATTATTGGGATCTAAAGAAATGTTCCCTTTTTCTAACAGCTGTGCAACCTTTGCTGCAGTATTTGGACTTAATGAAAGAATGGAAAAATATGATAATATACACACTCATTCTGAAAAATTATCTCAGAGGAAGAATTCCCCAAGAGGCAATATTAATAAAATGTTTGCTAGAGCGAACTTGACGCCTTCATCTTATTTCCTTGGCGTATATGCATTTGCTTGGGGAAAACTTTTGTTTTGATTCAATAGACCGTAAACACTATTTTGGGGTTTTGCATATTTAAAAAAAAACAAAACCCTTTACAGTCAGTATGATTTCATATAGTGCATATTTTAAACAAACATCTGGATTGAAAAAGTACACCCAGATTATAACCATTGCTTATTATTCATTTGTTTTAATAATACATTAAAATGCAGTATGATGACATTAGTACAAGTATGAATAATTGAATATTGTTATTAAGCAAGGGCTACAGCAAGCAAATTCACCAAAATGCTGAATATCATGATTCAGTAGTTTTAGGTTACCAGATTTGCAATGTGAAATTCAGGGGCAAGTGTAGAGATGCACCAAAGGAGACATTTTAGTCACTTTATAAAATAGCATTAAAATCTATGCCTTCAAAACCATGGCAGCATCCCTTCGAGTCACATCTGATTCTCTGATGAAAAGGAAGAAAAATACCCCAGCACTCCTAAGAGACACGGAACATGGGGAGAAGTTGCAGTTTCTTTGGCAGTAACTCAGATCACCTAATCCTGCGATCGCTCGATCGAAGGATTTTTCTTTCGATCGAACGATTAAATCCTTCGAATCGAACGATTCGAACGATTTTAATCCAACGATCGAAGGAAAATCCTTCGATCAAAAAAAGGTTAGCAAACCTATGGGGACCTTCCCCATAGGCTAACATTGACTTCGGTAGGTTTTATCTGCCGAAGTAGGGGGTCGAAGTTTTTTTTAAAGGGAAAGTACTTCGACTATCGAATGGTCGAATAGTCGAACGATTTTTACTTCGATTCGTTCGATTTCGTTCGAATTCGAACGAATTTAACCAATTCGATGGTCGAAGTACCCAAAAAATACTTTGAAATTCGAATTTTTTTCATTCGAATCCTTCACTCGAAGTTAGTGAATCTGCCCCTATGTGTTTTGGCAATTGTCTCTTGGAAAGACAGTTACTTTTCCAAGTGGCCATTGCATGAAATCACTGGCAAGGGGGCAAGGAAATCATCCCAAGTACTATTGCCAAAATTCTTAAAACTAGAATAGTAATTTTGCTAAATCCTTTTTTTGTAACTAGAATTATTGAAATAAAATCTGATGGAGTTTGTCAGGTAAAATGGGAGAGCTACAGTTAGTTGTATGCTCTAATAATTAGGAAATAATTGCTATCACTGAGACCCGGTGGAATGAAACATGTGACTAAACTGTCAGTTATAAGTCAGTCTTAGAGGGACAGAGGCATTAAAAAGGGTGGAGGAGTTTGCCTTTATGTAAAACCTGAATTAAATCTGTGCTCTAAGGAAATAAACATGGATGGCACTGGCGAGGGTGTGGAATCCCTTTGGGTTGACTAAAGAAAATTATCATTGGTGTATGCTACAAATCACCTCATATACAGTAAGTGATTGAGGCCCAACTACTATTACAAATGGAAGCTGCTTCAAAACTAGGTCAAGTTATTATAATGGGTGACTAATCCAAGCATAATGGTGTTGCCAAGTCAGAAAAAGATAATGGGTTTGTAAATATGCTTAATGACGTTTTATTTCGGCTAGTACAAGAACCTACTAGGAATCACTCTCTTTTGGACCTGGTAATAACTAATAATACTGAACTCATCTCTAGCATTTGTGTGGATGAACATTTAGGGAATAGTGATAATAACATGCTCTCCTTTGAGATTATGTTGCAGAAGCAATTCTATAAGGGAGAACCTAAAACACAAAATTTTAGACATGCAAACTTTGCCAGTATAAGGGCATATCTGCAAAATTTTAACTGAGAATGACTTTTCACAGGGTTAAACACAGAAGAAAAATGGGAAGTCTTTAAAATGCTGCATAATAAATATACATGTCAGTATATTCCCCTTATAAGCAAGGAATGTTGACGCAAAGCAAAACCTTTGTAGTTTGACAGAATTGTTGGTTTTGAGGTAGGTAAGAAAAAAAGTGTTTTTAAGGCTTTTAAGTTATCCAGGACAGCTGAAAATTTGTCAGATACAGTATAAGCAGGCCAATAAATCATGCAAAAAATCAGACTAGCTAAAATCCAAATGGAAAATAGCATTGCAGCAAGGAATAAAATGAACCCCAAACTATTTTTTAAATATGTAAATAGTAAAAAAAAATGTAGCAGGATGGGGTGGGACCACTGTTGTCTCAGAGGTTGATTGACGAGAACAGAGATTCTCAACTTTTCAAAGGGGTATATTTATTAAGGAATAAAATAGTTAACTTCATTGCAAATCATAATACTGGTTTTATGTGTAACTGATCTTGCCAAACACATTTAATTGCCTTTTATGAGGTGAGCAGGAACCTTGACTCTAAAGTCTACAGTACCACACAGAAGGTTAATGATTAAATTAAGGAATATTGGCCTGGAACATAATATTTGTAATTGGATAGAGAACTGGCTGAAGGGTACTGATTGAACCAGTGTTGTCAGTGTAGTACTGTAAGGGTCTGTACTTGGTCTTTTTATTTTCATCTTGTTTATTAATGACCTGGAGGTGGGCATTGAAAGTACCACTTCTAATTTTGCTAATGATACTACATTGTGCAGAAGTATAGGTTCCATGCAGGATGTTGCCACTTTGCAGAGTGATTTGTCTAGATTAGAAAAATGGGCAGCAAACTGAAAAATGAAGTTAGATGTCAATAAATGCAAGGTTATGCCCTTTGGCAGAAATAATATACTGTAAATGCAAGTTATATACTAAAGGGATAATTTACTAAAACTTGAATTTATCCCATATTTTTTTTTAAAACCAAGCTCAACCAAACTCCCATCCACTATTTTATCTTATTTATCTGTAAAATAACTCAAAAAAGTCAGATTGGGAAAAAAACTCGATAAAATTGAGCAAAAAAAACAGAATTGTTCTAAATATTCAGACTTGACACCTGAATTGCTCAATTTCTTTGGTTTATCACCCAAAAACTCATTATCATATGAAACCCATTGCAGATAATGATATCTACAAATTGTAAAAGGGATATCTCCCACTGACTTATACATGACCTCGACAGGTTTGAGATGGCAGATTTTCAGATTCAGACTTTTTGCAGCTTAGGGGTATAATAAATCTCAAAAAAATTAGAGGCGTATTTTTTTACCTTTAAAAGGTTTTCGACCAGTAAAAAATTTAGTTTACTATAGCCCCCAAAGTGTGCTGGGGGTTTCCTTAATTGAGGTTTTTGTAGATAATAAGTTGTCTAATTCCAGGCAGGGTCATTCTGCAAACATTTTTGGGCCCCAATCCCACTTCATTGGCCACCCTATGGATATTTCCACTATAGCTGCTTTGATAGGCTAGGCCAAATTTCATAAGATATTAAATTGTATATAAGAAAAACTCTGTTGCAGTTGAATGGAAACTCTATCAATAAAATGCAGTTAAGAAATGTATTTTACCATTTTACCCATTATTATCTATTGCCTTTGCACCTACAGATGAAGCCACTTGGATTTGTGAGATAATTGCGTCATGACTCAGGGTTAATTGAAGAAACTGCGTTATCTAAAGTCATCTTAACTCATTTAATGCATTTAACCTTTCCATTAGCATACCAAAGCACCATTGTGAACAATGGTGAATGCTTTAATTAGATGGGATGTTGTGACGCAGTTTTCTGTGTTAAATGAGATAAATGGGATATCTGTGTTTAGTTATTCTGTGTCAAACAGACAAACCAAAGTGGCTGCATCTGTATATGCTAACATGGTTTACGTGTAAAGGTGTCCTATCACAAGGAATTTAGTACCGTATCCATAACACTGATTTTAGGATTCATAACCAGACTGTAATGATTAAAATGCTCGGATCCACAAAATGACAGCATTTAGTGAAAACATTTTACATAACTGAAATTTTTAGCATAAAGGACAACATTTTAAATGTTTTCAGTGTTTTCAGTCACTAAAACGCATTAAGGAATTGTCCAGAATTTCCATCCACATCTCATGTTTGTCTATGTTTCAAGTAAGTATAAACTGAATCCTCATATTGGAATGCAAATTAGTATTCGGATACAGCTCAGGATTGTAAAAGATTCAGTATTAAGGCGAATCAGAAAAAAGTGGATTTGGTGCAAGTTTCAAGTGTTTGCTATCATACATTTAGAATCAATCAGCAGAGTCTGGTGCAAATTTGTTAGTTTTTGGACCTTTGAATATGAAAATATTTTGTAACAGTTTTACTTGTTAAAACCAATTAATACATACAACTATTCAGTGAATATGAAAAATCTGCTAGAAAAGTGTAAAACCGTAAAAAGCTTTCTGTCAAGGAAACCTTTTTGATGTTTCATAAATCTGCTCTCAAATGTTGTCAATTTAGAAGTGATATTTACTTTCCTCAAAAATTCTATTCTTGAAATCTTAAAGCAAGAAAAGCAATCTCTCCATCTGACGCCAAGTATCTCCAGCTAAAAGCTGCCAATACCTGCTGTAAATTCTCGCAGACAAGGTCATCTCATCACTAGTTCCAATATTACTATGCTATTGTCTTTATGCAGCATAGATTTCATTTCTAAAGATAATGAAAATAGGCTTTTTAAGAACTAATGAATGGCAGATGTCTTCCATGTTGTTATTTTCTGGACACCTTATGCACTTCTTTAGAAATGATAATGAGGAGCCAGAATAAGGAAACGGGATATTGTGGTCACACAAAAAATTATATTTTTTCTCTGAATACATGCTATAGCCCTTGCTAATTGTAAATACATCTTAAATTATGGGTTAGCAGTATGAAAGGATTATGAAGAACAAATTCAACCTTAATGAAATTAGCCACCCACCTCTCTGAACTGCCTTATACAATACATCTATTTATATATCTTGTGTTATATTTTTCAGTAATTTTCTGTATTAAATATACCGTAAGGTGCATCTTTTGATTAATACAATGCTGTGAACCCTCCTAGAAATCAAGGAAACCAGCATTGGTTGTGTCTGCAATTGTGATACTTTATTAGCCAATGTATACCATTTTTAATCATGAATTCAATTTATGGGGCTTGAGTCTATTGGTTTAATTAACAAATATCTAGTTTGTTGTTTATTGGACTAAATGTAAAAATAACACCACTTTCTGGTTCTGCTGAATCACTGTTTGCAGAGGAGGAACTAGTAAAAGTGATTATCCACAGATTAAGCCTCCTTATTAGTGATGGCTGAATTTGGGGTGTTTTGCGTTGCCAAAAAAATTGTGAATTTCCCAAAAATTTGCGAAACGGCAAACAATTTGCAAAACAGCGCTAGCGTCTCGTTTTTGATGCTGGCAATCGTTTTTGATGCCGGTGTCCGTCTTTTGGACGCCGGTGCCCGTTTTTTGGACACCGGCGCACATTTGCCAGTGAAAATGCACCAAGCTCATAATCTCCATTTAAACCAATTTCCCTGTTTGGAGTGTGAGAAGGAGAATGAGCTTAGCTAAAAACAAAACAGATAAAAGCAAGAAACTAAAACGAGTAGGCAGAGAACATTTTCAACACATCATCATTTTGCTTGCATGTAGCAAAGGTGTGTATGTGTATACTGTTTTTAATAAGATATATATACCTTTAATGGAGAGTTTTGTATGTTTGCCAAGAATCTTGGTAAGGAAGCCAAGTTCCATGCCTTAATTTTCCATGTTCAAGGAAAATCATATAGCACCAGGAATTTAATAACTAGGAATTTTAATAACACAAACCTCTCCTCAGGGGCCAGCGTCAGTAGGCACAGTGTACTTGTACCTAAAGTATCACATGCAGGCAACACTTTGACATCAAGCGTCACAAATGATCCAGTTCCCACTCAAAGAATTTTAGTGCAATTTTGTTTGATTTGCGTTAAAGTACGGGTGCAATTGCATCAGGAGCATCTCCCCTTTACATTTGCAATTACACTGGAACTGTGGGGAAATTCTACATTGTGTTTAGAAAACATGGCATCTGCTATCGGAAATTGCACACTGCTAGTGACAAGATATATTTCCCATAAGGCATGGGTTCTTGGTGAAATTCTGCACTTCGCCATTGATAAATATGTTCATCAGAATTTTGCAGAGACAAAACACTTATTGACGCCAATGTATTTTGCACAAAAAAAGTTGCTGCAAAAAAGCTGCCATTGACTTCAATGTAGTTTGAAATTGCTTTTCTGATTTGATAGGTAGGTGTTAATAACTGAAGAAATTTGAATTGCTGGGAATCCATTAGTATTTCCCAGTCGAATTTGAAAAAATCTGCCACTGTGCTTTGTTTTTCATCAACTAATATTTTCTGGGTGGTGGGATGGGCGAATTTGCGGCATTTGGCTTTGCCGAAAAATTTGTGAATTTCCTGTGAAATTCGTGAAATGGCGAAAAATTCATGAAACGGCGCCAGCGTCTTGTTTTTGATGCCGACGGAATCGCGCAAATTCTCTGCAAATTCGTGCCTGCCAAATAAATTTGCCCATCACTAAATGGTACCAATATTTAAAATATTACAAATAAGAAACTGTGTATCTCTGCTTATGCGCTAATGCTGCAGTAAATAACCACATCACACACAGGCCTACTAACTGAGATTTGTTTTCACATCTACTCTCTGTTACTGTATATAGCCCTCTACCTGTGTGTTTCTAGCAGCACTGAATAATAGTAGTAAATCTCAGAGTCTGACAAAATATCTTCTTTGAAAAGTGTCTAAAAAAAAGAAAAAATTTAAATTAAATGTAGAAAGGCAATCAGCTCAGCTTAGAATATTAAATCCCCCCTTGTCTTTTCTTGTTTTGTTATGATGTCATAAAATATTTTTCTTTCACTTGGAAGCCCTTACTAAATTGGATGATTAATGTTAATACTAACAAATGTGGGAGAACTGCTGTTTTAGATGATAACACGTTTTATAGAATATATTTCTATACAATAGTCAGTAAAAGTACACAAGTAGACTGCAGCTGTCACCATCTGAATGCAACTCTGAGTAATATTCCAAATTGAATATACTTTTCATTATTGTTCATGAAGCTGTGGGTATACAACTGCACACGGGCCTATTGGATGATACCGATTTTGACACAAAGTCCTGTTGGGAATCTGATGTTCAGATCATAAATAACACTGATGCAGGTAAAGCAGCTCCTATTGTTGCTATTTATAAGGCCATTGAGTGCAGGAAATTGTGTTTTCAAGCATAGGCTAGCTGACATAACTGCTTTCTTTGGACTGTCAAATCAACTAATTAAACTAGAGAGTCAAGAATTTGTTCACTTCTAACTTAATTTATAATGCAGTCAGATCTCATTAATGTGGTTATTTAATCATTGATTAGCTGACATTGACTCATCATAGGTAGAAAACATGGGGAAAACAGCAGAAAACACATAAGCAGATCACTGAAAAATCACACCACTGAAATAATGTACCGGTATTTACAAATATCTAAAGAAAATAACACCTGTAATCCACTCTGTACCAGTAATGAGGGAATGAGTTAAAGGCTAGGGGGGGGGGCATGTTGGTTGGTGGAATATGGGCACTACAGGCTTTGTAGGAAGAATTTAATGTATTTATAGGATGCTGTTGGTGGTTTGCCAGAAGTGAGAGGCAACAGTAGTGGATCAAAGAGAAAAACATTAGTGTTTATGCTGGGAGTCACAGTGCTGTTCTATCCTGGGGATCACAGTTTCATTTTATGCTAGGAGGATGCATTGTGCAAAATAACCTGTTTCAGCCTGTTAAAACCTTGGGAGGATATTCTGCTTTCAGCAGGACATTTATGCCAAGCACTGGAAGTAACATTGGAGTCACCAAGAACAAAAAATGTTTTGCAAAATCTATATCAAAGCTCAGCTCAGAATATTTGGTACTACATGGCAATTTAAGTATCAAACAAAAACTTGGATGTCAGCTTTTCCCTCAAAAGGTGAATACTTATATAATCAACAAAAATCAGCTTTTTTGTTTAATTAAAATCTATCTCACAATATAAAATATGTTGCAACCCCACAAGCCAACTATGGCCCCCACCCAGACCCACTACTCAAACTGGCCACAAATAGGTTCTTTCCTTCTGACCTGGGATCTTCAAAATAGGAAGGGACATCATCGGGGACCAGAAGTGATGTCACTTAGTGCCAGATGAGATGGATAAGGGGGAAATGCCATATCCTTAGGCGAGGGTGGGATCACTCGGGCACCTTAGCTGGGTACACAGGCAGGTTACTCACAGACTGCCTGCTTTATCAGGGAATCGGGGACTTTCTGCTGGAAAGCCGACTGCATTGGTGGTACTCTGCGGGTACCCAACCCGATGTAGGATTGGAGCACTAAGTTATTTAATATTTTCACTGCCAGTGTCTCACTGCAATAAGGGCATTTCATTAAAGCTTGTTGACAGGAAATTCACTTTTCCCGTAGCATAGCCTCAAATCCAGAAAAGTACATTTTACATCTTCAGCAGATTTGTCAGCTATGTTATTGTTGACAGGGAAAGGGTTAAACCGAATGAGATTTGTAAATAATGTAAAATGTGCAAAGGTACAAGCTGTGCGAATACAAGACACCATTACATGTATAAAGGGGTATAAAATAATACTTTGCCTTAACTTTGTTATTTACTAAGAAATTGCAATGAAATCTACTTGGATTTTTATTTTATCTTAGCTGGTGTTTTTTTCAGCAGTGATTTGTCAATATATAGATTCTGTTCTTCAGTATATTTAAACTGTGCTTTCCTAAAACAATCTGCTTGAGGGATTTTTTCCTTTACTCCTTTGTGTTTTTACCTGCAGTATTTTTCTCTGCAGTATCCACCTACAGCACATAAAACACTGAGATTACTCTAAAATGTGCAAATTGAGTATACATGTGTCATATTTATATTGCAAAATGGATTAGATAGAGAGGCAGGCAGATAGATAGATGACAGGAAATTCACTAAAGGGCGAAGTGACTAACGTTAGCGAAAATTCGCCAGCGGGACATCATTTTCTAAGTCCCAAAAACGCTGGCGACTTTTAATTTTTCAGGGTGACATGCTGCAAAAGATCGTAAATTTTCTTTTAGGGTACCTGGCTTCCCCCCTACATTTCCTAACAAATGGCACATAAACTATACATTGGGCACATGTGTAGGGCATTATAACAACTCTATTTTCTTTTATTACGGTTCCCTGGACTTGTGTAGTGTAATGTACTGGCAGCAACATATACGTCCATTGAAATTTAACTTCCCGCCGTATGCAAATTACCCAACGTTAGCGCATCCTCGTTCTGCTTGCCAAATTAACGCTAGTGAATCTTCGCCTTCGTTCGGCGCCTTTGACACAACTTTCGCATTTTAGCGAATTTTCACCTGGTGAAGTGTGGCGATGTGAGCGAAGCTGGGGCTGGCAAATTTCTGCAGATTAGTGAATTTGTCCTATAGATAGATAGATAGTAGTGATGGGAGAATTTATTCACCAGGCACAAATTCACAGCGAATTCCTGCTATTCGCCGCCGGCGAATAAATTTGTGAAAAAATTTCACCGGCGTCAAAAAAAAATTGACACCAGCATCTCAGACCTGCCATGGTTATATGTAAGTCAATGGGAGAGGCCCCTATCATATATGGAAGTTTCTGTCGTCTGCTCTGGTATTAGCACCAAAATCTGACTATTTCGAGCTTTTCGGGCCAAAGTCAAACGAATTCGGCTTTTCAGGAAATAGCCCGAAAAAATTCGCGATTCAGGAAAAACTTCCGAAAAATTAGTACAATTTGGGTTTCTGTTTGATTTTAATCCAATTAAATTGTGCTTTTTTAATAACAAATAAGGTCCAATAGTGGATTCAAGGTTGGTCAGACTTTTTTATATTAAATATTAAGAAAAATTTGTATTTTGATAAATAAGACCCTTAGCCTTAATTATTTTTCTTTTTTTCTTAATATTGTAGCACAGAAGCTATGTCCCCCTCAGTGACAGCCCTGTGCTGAATTTTACAGTAGTTTCCTGGACAATTTAGGTATCAAATAGAACATATATCAATAAGGCTTACACCGGACACTGGTGCTGTGCCTCCACCTAGAGGGATTCAATGTGAATACCTACAGGTGTATTACGAGAAGGCACTTCTAACCCTCATACAGCAAAGAACCCTGCCTAAATAATAACCTTTGATTTTGTCAACTAATATTTATAGGAAAACACAAAGTATTGGCTCCTTGATCTTTCCTTACACACAAAATAAATAAATCACTAAATATGTAGTATCACTCGAAATGCGTTTTAGGCTTCTAAAATGTAAATGGAATACTCAATTTCAAAATGCTAAATATCTATTGATATCAATCCTATAGCAGACAAAGAGATCATATTCTGCAATTGTAATACTGTGTATTCAAAATATTTCCAATTCAATTTTAAAATTCAGCTATGGGATTGAGAAAGAGAATATTATTTCTCCAAGAAACCTGTTATCCAGAAAGCTCCAAAATGTAGGAAAGGCCGTCTACTATAGATTCTGTTTTAAGTAAACAATTAGAATATTTTAAAATTACCTTTTAACTCGAAATGATTTTAAAGGGATACTGTCATGGGAAAAACATTTTTTTTTCAAAATGAATCAGTTAATAGTGCTACTCCAGAAGAATTCTGCACTGAAATCCATTTCTCAAAATATCAAACAGATTTTTTTATATTCAGTTTTGAAATTTGACATGGGGCTAGACATATTGTCAATTTCCCAGCTGCCCCAAGTCAGCAGCCAGCATTGCATATAAAAATGTTCTAAAACGCTTTGTGTTTAGTATGAGTGGGTTAGTGCTCATAAGCTTGAAACAAGGTACAAAAAGTAGACACATTTTGCATCCTATTTTTTGCACCTCCATCACTTCAATAAATATTTTATAGTATTTATACAGGTATGGGATTTCTTACCCAGAATAATGATTTCCAAAAAGCTGTGGATTATGGGAATTCCATCTACCAGAAAGTCCATTGTAAATAAATATTAAAAAAAAGAAAATTTAGAAAGGTTTGCTTTTTCCTGTACTTGATGTTAACTAAGCTGCATAAATCTATATTGGTGGCGAAAATAATCATATTGGGTTTATTTATGATTAAATGTTCACCATAGCACATGTAAGCATGGCGATCCAATACCATTATTCAAAAAACTCCAGGTCTCAACCTTGCTGGATGTTAAATCCCTGGATACGACACTCGCTCAATATATCTGCACTCACATGTATCACTTTGATTACTGAGATTTGGTTTTTTTATATTAATCATTTCATAAAGGAATTAATATGTTTATGTTTAGCTTCTCCTCTGAATTGCAATTAAAAATGTGGCTTTTAGGCCGGAAACCATCTGCCACAAGCAGTGACAGGCGGTTCCCATTCATGTCAATGACAAGAGGCTTGCATTCTATTAAGCTGATTAGCATTCAATGCTGTCAAGTTGACAGTCAGGTTTCATCTACATAGCTATGTCATCCCACAATTGAAAGCTACACAATGGGCTTCTTGACTGCTTATATTGATACTGAATAGCAAATTACAGTTATTGGTTACCTACAAACAGATTGCCTTTAGCTGTTCAGTAGACCTTGATTTCTATTTTCTCCTTGATTTCTCTTTCATCTTTTTATTCATTTACTTTATTGGTTTATAGAAAGGAAAATGTCTAATAGTTACTTTTAAACAGTTTATAATTAGCTAATAATCTAATTCTGATTAGATCTGTTTTAAATCTGATCATTACATTCGAGAAAGAAAAACAAATCTATACAAAAATGTAGAATATATAATACTATTAAAATATTATCCCACTGTGCCTTAACCCTCCCCACACGCCCATTTCTCATCATAGAATATTGTTATTAAAGGAATTTGCTGTAATTTGATTGACCATTTTCCAGATTTTGAATTTTGTCCTCTTAGGAAATTAAATGACTTGTTCTCATTATTATTTGTAATAAATGCATGTAGCTAATCTGATATGAATGATATAAACCCTACCTAGTGTATAACAGGCATTATATATTAGGGTTAGGGTTACTATTTAAGGATAATTGAATATATAAGAATAACATACACAATAATTGACTCTCTTGGTGTTTAATTTCTATAAAGCAAGCTGATAAACATCTGTTTGCTGGTATCTTCTACCAATGTAATTGAAACCGTATTCCTGACAGCTGAATGTATGTTAATGATCAAGTCATGAGAACTTGCATATATAAAATAATTAATTAAATCTAATTCAATAACAAAAACATATTATTAAATTAAAAGCCAAAGCGTTGCAAGAGTAAATGTCATTCCCAACGCGAATATGTTATTAAAATAACGCATGTCAACAAAAGTTTATTGGTCTAATGACTGTGATTAATCAATGATGCAAATAGGCAATGCCGGGGACACTAAGCCACTTTGTGAGTGATCATGGGTATAATGTGAAAAGGAAACCTAATTCTTTTTCTCCACCCCCTGATGTTATGCCCTAAGCAAGTTTTATCCCAGAGGAACAATTCATTGCAGAAAATAAAATCATTCAGGACTTTGGGAATTATGTGATGGAATGAGTAGACAAACTGACACATGGAATCACTGCAAATCTAATGAGTGGAAGTTCTGGAGTTGGGAAAACTACTCCTAAAACAATCACTGAATTGCTGGCAGAGTCAGCTGGTGCTTGGCATGACACACTATTAACATTAGAAAGGAAAGCCAGCAGATAATGGAGACAAAAGAGAACTGAGGTAAACAACACTTACATTTACAAGCGATTATAATCACTAGCTCAGCCTTAGCTGGTTAAATATTTAAAAGGTTTAATGGATTGTGCCTGATTATTTTATTAGAAAATGTTCAATGGCTACAGCTTTTATATTTGATGTACCTAAAATAAATGTATTTTATTCAAGGAATTAGATAAAGATAAAGAAATCACAGAGTAAATTATAGGGAACAGGACATGGTGTATGATTATCCCACTAAAGGCCACATTCTTCCTCTTTTTGGATAACAGTTATGGGCAATTTGCAGTGCATCCCTTGTTGTCTATGGGGAGAATCCATGGGCAATTTCCTGATTTGATTGTTGCTGATTTTCACAGAAAAAATAAATAAAAAATGCTAATTATATCCCTGTTTCTTCCTCTATATTTTCACCCTCTCTTTGCTGGTCCACTACACTCTGTCAGATTAATGGCTGATGTTTTATCTCAGTTTCCATATGCTACATACTAAATATGTTGATGTATCAATATATATGTATGTATATATATACACTATTTTAATTTTACAGATACCAATGTAGCATCCTCATGCTGAATCACAGGAAGCAAAGAAAGAAATGGTACTTGGTTATTTCACATAAAACAAGCAAGGAATTTGTTATGTTTAACATAGACTAAAATGCATGGTTAGTTGGTGGTGGGAGATCCAACTTGCATAGGTAGTGTAGATAATGTAATACATGGAGGTGATCATGAATTAAGGAGCTCTAGAAGTGGAGCCAGATTGGAGCACTACATGTCCCAAGAGGTATACCAGTCTGGTTCTTATATGGTGCGTCAAAGTTGACCATACAAAATGTAAAACATTCAATTGAATTACCTGTTAGATAACTAGGCACTTATCCTCATAGTATTCCCTTCTGTAGTTAGCTTTATGTACTGTATGTCTCTAACCGAAACCATTTCATCTGTCATGTAGGCTGTTCTTAAGAGTGCATATGAGATAGAGAAATTGTTATGAAAAAAAATGGTAAAATGCTTGGTTGAGTTTTACTTTCTGACATGGGGAGACATTTGTTTTACTCACCAGGGAAAGACATAACAAATATTTATAGCTTTCTAAACTCATAAGTGGTCAGAATACTGTGAATTAAAAGGATTTTGTCAAAAAGGATGGTCTTTTACTCTGACTGGAGTTCACCACTATATGTACAATAAATGAACATCTTTATAGAATTTCTCCCTTCAAATCCTTTAATTACTTGTCTTGCACGGACCAAACTAAGGATGAAATACTACATTTCAAGACAAGTCACTTCCTTTCACGAAAACAACTAATTAAGAAATCCTAATAAATGAAATGTATTGTATGGCTCGCAGTTTGAAATATATTTATTTTTATGTTCTAGGGAGAACCCTGAGTGCACACAAAAAAGAACAAAAATAAATATGGGGCAAAATGAAAAGGCTGCTTCTTTCTAGAAATTGAGGCTGCTGTATCACTTGTCTCTATGATCAATCTGAATTACAGAGATCAATTAAACCAAAGGAATCTCTCAGTAGGTATTCTGTATGAATATAAAGCAAGTTACATGTGCATAAATAAAAAACACACACCTCATGCTCCATATGGAAGAGGCTTAATTGCAAGATAATGAAAGACAGAAAAGCAATTAGTAAGAGCAGAAAATATCAATAAACTAAAACATCAAACAGTTGAAGATGCAGCATAAATTCGTTTTTAGAAAATCAAAATAGGAAAACAGCTTATATATACCTGTACACACACACACATACACACACACATGCATACCCACACAGTGCAGTTTGTATTGTCTAATTTTTAAAGTAGACAGCAACATACTGTATACAAGGTTAATATCATACCAGGAAATTAGATTTTTGTTTGGCATTTCATCCAATGATTCATGCTGTCAACAACTAGAAACACTATGGGGCACATTTATCAAGGGTCGAATATTGAGGGTAATTAAACCCTCGAATTCGACCCTCGAATTTAAATCCTTCAAATTTGAATATCGAATTTGAAGGATTTAGTGCAAATCCTTCGATCGATCGAAGTAAAAATCGTTTGATTGAATAAAATCCTTCGAATCGAACAATTCGAACAATTTTAAGCGATCGAAGGATTTTTCTTCGATAAAAAAAAGGGTTATAAAAGTGCTGGGGAAGGTCCCCATAGGCTAACATTGTACCTCGGTAGGTTTAAAGTCGCGAAGTATGTAGTCAAAGTATTTTTTAAAGAGACAGTACTTCGACTATTGAATGGCCGAATAGTGGAGCGATTTTTACTTCGAATCGTTCGAATCATTCGAATTCGATCGAATTTGACCCATTCGATGGTCGAAGTACCCAAAAAAATACTTTCAAATTAGAATTTCTTATCATTCGAATTTTTCACTCAAGGTTAGTAAATGTGCCCCTATATGTACGGCAAACTTGCACATTTCTTGTCTGAAAGTATGGCCTCAGTGGTTTGAGGTGTCTGTTGTGCAGAGGTGACTAGTGATGGGTAAATTTATTCACCAGGCATGGATTTGCAATGAATTTCTGCACTTCCTCGACTGTGAATGGTTTTGCGAAAAAACTGCCGTGGAAAAATTTAGTGCGTCAAAAAAATTGTTGTGCAGCAAAATTGTCACTCGTCAAAATTATTTGACCAGTCCCTGGATCAACTTATACTAAGAGCTGTTCTTGAAGCTATCTAATGTACAGTATCTGCCAGTACAACAGGGAGAGACCATCACAACTCTCACTGTAAAAACGACCCTTTACAGGTTAACTTTTTATTACAGCATATTTTAAAATGGCTAATTCTAAGCAACTTTTCAATTAGCCTTCATTATTTTTTTTTTTTTTTATAGTTTTTCTTCAATATGGGTCACTGACCTCATCTAAAAACAAATGCTCTGTAAGGCTACAAAGGTATTGTTATTGCTACTTTTTATTACTCATCTTTTTATCCAGACCCTTTCCTATTTGTATTCCATTCTCTTATTCAAATTCATGCATGGTTGATAGGGTACTTTGGACCCTAGCAAACAGGTTTCCGAACTTGCAAGCTAGAGAGCTGCTGAATAAAAAGCTTAAAAACCATAAATAAGAAAAGCTGAAAACCAATTTCACATTGTGTCAGAATATCACTCTCTACATCATAGTAAAAGTAAATTTAGAGGTGAACAACTCCTTTAAGGTGGAATTATTGCCCTCATGTCTACTGCAAGGACCTATTGGTAAAAGCATTAGAGAGTTTGATATACGCCTTATATATTTAGATATAGTTAGTGATGGGGCGTGGCTTGCCTGACTTCGTGGATGGCTGTGTGATTCTGAGCTCTGCCTCAATACGATCTGGAAGGGTGAGCAATTGAGCATTAAACATGGGGAAAACATACCGAACGAAAGCTGACAAGGAGGGCACCCCAGCTAGACGAAAAACGCTACCCCAAACTGACATAGCGCCCTTATTTTTAACTAAAAAGAAAGACCGTGCGCAAAACAAAATGGCGCCGAGAGCAGCGCAGCAGGGAGACGAGGGAGACTCGCAGCACCCAGACACGTCGGATATAGATAGTGAAGGAGAAGAAAACGCAGATTTTCATACTTACCTAAGTAAACTCCCTTCCAAATCCGATATAAAGGAGATGTTGAGGGAAGTCACCTCCTCCATAAAAGAAGAGCTGCAAGACATAAAGAGGGACATGCTCTCCTTAGCAGAGAGAACAGACAAAGTAGAAACAAACCAAAGCACACTTATACGGAACCAGAAGGCACTAAATATAAAGATCAAATCGCAGAAGCACTGCATAGAAGAAATGCAGAGACACATTGACGACCTAGAAAATAGGGGTCGCCGAAATAATATAAGGGTCAGAGGAGTGCCAGAAATAGTAAAAGCTGAAGATATACATGCTGTACTTTTACAAATATTCAATGGCTTACTCAACAAAGACCCTAGCTCAGAAATTGTGATTGATAGGGAACACAGGGTCCCGAAGCCGAAAGGAGCCCCCTTAAATGCTCCAAGGGACATACTGTGCTGCATTCACGATTTTAAGACAAAAGAGGAAATCCTGTTAAAGGCAAAGGATGTGAACAACCTAACATATGAGGATTGCAATATACATCTTTTCCAGGACATTTCACGGTTAACCTTGATTAATAGATATAGTTAGTGATGGGCGGATTTGTCCCTGGCGAAAATTTTGTGAAAAGCTGATTTTGACGCCGTCGTATTGGGCACCGGCATCAAAGTTGACTCTGGCGTCCATTAAAGTCAATGGGTGTCCATTAATAGTTGCTGGCATCTGAATTCTCGCTGGCATCAGAAAAACTTCTGAATTTTTGCATCAAATTCGGAAATGTATTTGCCGGCTGCGAAAGGCAGAAATTCACCAGAAATTCATTCCTGGCAAATAAATTCGCCCATCACTAGATATAGTTATTATATCCCCCCAAGCACCTCTTCTCCAGTGCAAACAACTCTAAATTGCCTAGTCTTTCTTCATAACTGAGACTTTCTATGCCATTTACTAGCTTAGTTGCCCTTCTTTTGACTCTCAATAATTAAATAATATCCCATTTGAGCAGTGGAATGCACAGCAAATCCTAGATGGGGCCTTACCAGCACTTTGCAAAGTGTAAGAATGCCTCTCTCCTCCCTTTTAATACTCATATAGCTCAATATACCTGTTGCCATTGCAGCTGCTAACTGCCATTGTCTGCTGCAGCCAAGTTTATTATCTAGAAGGACTCCAAGGACTTTGGATTTGCCTAGTGCAGTCCCGTCAAGGGTATAAGTGGCTTGAATATTTTTACATCCCAGCTGCATGACCTTACATTTATCTTCATTGAATCTCATTTGCCACTTAGCTGCCCAGATTGCCAGTTTGTCAGGATCCTCCTGCAAAGATGCCACATCCTCGATGGAATTAATTGGACTCATTGTTTGTGCAAACTGCAATCTGCAAACACTGATACATTTCTTACAAAACCTTTCTAAGTCATTAATGAAAAAGTTAAATTAAGTAAGTTATTTATCAAAGGTCGAATTTTAGAGTTTAGTGAGCTTTGTTAGACCCCAAATGAATTCTAATTTAAGAAAAAACTTGAATGTAAAAAACTCAAATCAGTGTAGTAGGGGTGAAAAACTCAAGTACTCGAACTGATAGGTTTTTTTGGTAAAAAAAATTGGAATTGCTCAAATTAATTGAGTTTTCAAGCAAAACCCCCCGAAAAAACCTGAATATCATGAAGGCTACAAACATCTTCAAATGGTTGAAGGAATCTCTGCCATTGACTTCTACATAACCTTGTCAGTTGTTAGATGGTGTAATTTTGGATTCCAGCTATTTACTTTGGGGTATAATAAATATAAGCTTTGGAGTATAATAAATCTAGAAAAATTCGAGTTTTTTTTTTAAAAAAAACTTGCATTTTTTTAGTTTTTTAACCCAAAAATGTGAGTATTTGACAGAAAAATACCCTCAAAAACTTGAATTTTTAATGGAAAAATAACTTGACTTTTGATAAATAACTCCCTAAAAGTGGACCATGTGGGACCTAACACTTGCAGCACTGTGAGTTTGATTTTAGCCAGAAGTTTGTATGTTCTCCTCCTTTACTCCAAAACATAGAGGCATGTAAACTGGCTTCTGACCCTAGTGAGTGTTAATGTGATAAGGACCTTAGGGGTCCGTTTACTAAAGCGCGGTAAAAATATGCACACAAAATATAGACAAATTTGTCGCCAAATTTATTTTCATCAGTTTACTAACCTGCAGTAAATATAAATTTGCGAATTTTCTTGCGCAAGAATATGTTTTTGCCAGTTATCGCATTGAAAATAATGCTACATTCACATTAATACCTGCTTTACTAAACAGCGAAATGTACGAAAGACAAAATTAATGCCAGAATATTCACAAAATTTTACCGCCATCTATATAGTGGAGGTAATTTATTTTTCGCCAGAAAATTCTCGAAGGGACAGGAAATATCCCATAACACCTTGTTTTACCCATCATTCTGTTCCTGTTGACATTCCTGACAGGAGAAGAGAGAAATGACAGGATAATCAAAGATGTATTCTGGATTTATTATGGCTAGTAGGGACCAAAGGCTTCGTCAGCCTAGATTAAACTACATTCATATGATGCACACAGATTTATTGGTAAAACTTGTTTATGAATTTTATTTATATGATTCTATTGGCAGGGGGTAAGTCTTGTGACTGGATGTATTGAAATGTGGATTTATATGATGCATACATGTTTGATCATGGGTGAAATCTGTTTACTGTGTTGTTAATAATATCTATAAAGTTTAGCAGTTTTTAAGATACATATCTGGCCATGAATCATGCTATAATAAAAGCCATAAAACAAGACTTATATAAGATTTATAGTATAAATATTCGCAAACGTAATTTGTCACCAGAAAATTCGCAACTTGCTAAAATTACCGCTAACGTAAGCTTGTTCGTTAACCGCAAGTGATCACAATGACTTCTGAGTGCATCGTTGTTTAGTAAACTTAGTCGCTGCGAATATTCTGACGGAAAAATATTCACATCGATAACATGCGGAAACTTAGTCAAATTTACCGCACTTTAGTAAACTGACCCCTTAGACTGTTAGCTCCACTGGTCAGGGACTGGTATGAATAATAAACAATTTCTGTAAAGAACTGCAGAATATATGTGTATGCTATACACATAATATTACTAATAATAAATGGGAGTTATTAGAGAAAATTCCTTTTCATTGTGACTGACATAAGTACTGTAGCTAAGGTTACAAAACGAACAAATCACCAAGTATGTCACTAGAAGCTGTCTGTTCTAGTGATGGGCGAATAAATTCACCTGGTGCCAATTTGCTGCAAATTTCCATGCGTCAAAAAAAACACTATTCAACACTATTCGGATGCCCATTGACTTTAATACCAGCGTCAAAATTGATACGGGCGTCAATTTTCAAATTCTACAATTTTTTTGCTGTTTTGCGAATTTCACTGGAAATTCGCAATTGTGAAATGGGAAAAATTCGTCCATCACTAGTCTGTACTCCTTTCTGTTCTTAGGGGAACAATTCTAACAATGTAATTTCTGACATATTAATTTTAGTGGTCTAAATAATATAGCCTTTCTTTATCTTCCCAAACAGTTCGAATAAATAAATTGAGAGCCACATCAATCCAGAAAAGAACTAAAGAACTAAAGCAATAAAAGGCATTGTACCGTTGTTCTAAAACCACCAATATAATATTTTTGCTTTTAGGGCTGTAGTATAGTCTAATTGCTAAATCACATCATTTTGCACACTCTAATATTAATTTTTGACTTTACAAGAACTCATATAAATATTGCTGAAATAATCACTTTTGCAGTTCAGTCCATTTTTATGAATTATGCATCCTTAAACATATCAAACAAGAATACACTCTGGGGGTAACACTGTATCATGTTATCAAAATGTATGTGTGTCAGTGTGTTTACTTCAATGAACTTAGTATGTAAAAGTCATCATGACAACATTATAAATTATCACAAGCTCCTTTAAGTCAAACAATAAAAGCCATGTCTGGTTGACTGTTATCATACAACACATCATCATTCCTTAAGATCAAGGTAAAATCAATAGAATCACACAAAGTGTGTAGATGCATTTTCATCATAGTATAATCAGAAGTAGGTTGTCCAACAGAAAGGCATACATTTTAATCCATAGGGGAGAAAAAGTATTCAATATCCAATTAGCAATCCACAGAGGTTAAAAGTTACACCATATAACATGAGTAGTATTTCTCTAGGGAACAGAAATGGTTGGCATTCATGTTGAAGCATCCTTCCCCAGAGTTTTATCAATGTTTATCGTCATTTTAGTAGTATGTAGTCTGAGCAAGTTGATACATGTAGGCTTAAAAAAATATCTATCTATGCTTCTTCTCATCACTAGGGTTCACACACACTTTCTAATGGAAGAATTCACCTACCAACTTTGTGCATGACATGTCTATTGTACATCCTAAAATCCTAATCAAGGTCTTTCTAATGCATTTGAAGAGTTTTAAAATGCCAACTGTATTCTTACAATTGAATAGATACAGGTATCACTAGGGTGTTTTTCTTTTTAGCATATGCTGGCTTTTGATTTTGAGGCAAGAAATACCAAACCCAGGTTATTTTGCATTTTTACATTTTTAAATTGAATTGAAAAAAAGACCTACGTCTATTAAGTTCAAGTCCTCCAAACAAACCCCAGTGCAAATTATATGCATATTTATAAAGGCCTATCTATACACTCAGGTATATAAACAGTAGGTATGAGATCTGTTATGTAGTATACTAGGGACCTGGGGTTTTCCAGATAACAGATCTTTCCATAATTTGGATCTTCATACCTTAAATCTACTACATTAAATAAACTCAAATAGGCTGGTTTTGCTTCCAATAAGGATTAATTATATATTAGTTTTAATTAATTACAAGGTAATGTTTTATTACTACAGAGAAAAAAGTTTAAAAATTTGGATGATATGGATAATACGGAGTCTATGGGAGATGACCTTTCCATAATTTGGAGCTTTCTGGATAACAGATTTCCGGACAACAGATCTCATACCTGCAGTAATTTTAGATTTTAGGATCATAATAGCCTTTGACATTATGTTTTTCAAGAAATTATCCAAGCCACTCTTAAAGGTATTAATAGAATCAGCCATCACAACATAAACCAGCAGGGCATTCCACAACCTCACTGCTCTTGCCATAAAGAACCACTTTCACTACTTTAAATTAAAGTTCTGTTCCCCTTGTCTAACATTAAGGGGCCGATTCATCAAGGGTCGAATATCGAGGGTTAATTAACCCTTGATATTCGACTAGGAATTGAAATCCTTCGACTTCGAATATCGAAGTCGAAGGATTTAGCGCAAATTCTGCGATCGTACGATTGAAGGATTTTAATCCAACGATCGAAGGAATATCCTTCGATCAAAAAAACTTAGGCAAGCCTATGGGGACCTTCCCCATAGGCTAACATTGACTTCGGTAGCTTTTATCTGCCGAACTAGGGGGTCGAAGTTTTTTTTAAAGAGACAGTACTTCGACTATCGAATGGTCGAATAGTTGAACGATTTTTACTTTGAATCCTTCGATTCGAAGTCGTAGTCGTAGTCCAAGGTCGAACTAGCCCATTCGATGGCCGAAGTAGCCCAAAAAGCACTTTGAAATTCGAAGTTTTTTTACTTCGAATCCTTCACTCGAAGTTAATGAATCGGCCCCTTGAACTGACATGAAAACAAAAAGATTGATTTTTTTTTTTGCAATGGATACACACATTTTAATTTGGCAGCAAAAGGGTGGCCCTTGACTCTGGCCGTGGGACAAAGTGACAGCTGTGTAGAGTAGTGATGAGCGAATAAGTTCGTCAGGCGAGAATTTGCAGCAAATTTCTGCGTTCCGCTGCCGCCGAATAAATTCACAAATCTGCTGCGAAAATGTAAACGTGTCAGAATAGTCACACGCATAAACATTGTTGTGCCTCAAAATTAATCGGACGCCCAATGACTTTGATGCATTAATGAAAGAGATACAGTTATTTAATTTGACTCTTCAGATGAAGAACAATCATTTTCATGAAATTCTTTCAGAACTTTGCGCGTGTTTTGCCTTATAAGAAAAAATAATTTTAATATACAATACACTTTTCTAGATAAACAATGCTGAATAGTAATGCAGAAATGTAATAAAAGAAGTAGTTTGCACTGTTTGCCCCAGGTCTAGTGTTCTATGCAACCAGGAGGCAACATTTACTAGTCTACTGTCACGATCGCCGACCGGAGCTCCGGGCGGCGCGTCCCTCCTTGCCGGCGTCGCTCCCAAAATGGCGGCGCCCATGGCCGCCACGTGGGTAGCGGCGCCGGCGCGATGACGTCAGCGCGTCGACGTCGGCGCAAGAGCGTCAATGACGTCAGAATGGCGCCAAATTTGAAAATAAAAGCGCCAGCTAGACGCCAGAATGGCGCCCAAGAATAGGAATACTTTCCCTAAAGTGTATCCTGGGTTTCCTGTGTGCCTTATTGCCAAATCTTGTTCCTGATCTGTTTCTTGACCCTTTGCCTGGACTTTGGACTTTGTTTGTATTCTGCCTGCCTGTGAACTCTTGCCTGATCCTGACTATTCTTCGTTTAACCCTTTGGACACCGCGACCTTGTTCCCTCAAGAGGGCTTCCTCCTTGATCCTGACAACCTCCCTGGAGGGAGCTCCCGGCTCCCTGACATTATTCTTGGGCCATGGATCCTTCTGAGGAAGCCACACCTGATGTCGGACGAGCACTCCGCGGACTGGCATCCCGCATGGAGGACTACGAAAACCAGCAGGTTCGCATTGGGCAAGCACTCGATGTCCTGCTTGCTCGAGTGCCTTCTGCGCCCTCCGCTGCTCCACCTACTGGAGATCCCCCCATGGCGGCAGCCTCTATGAACGCAAGCTACCCGACAGGTGAGCCTCGCATTCCACCTCCCCTTCGCTTTAGTGGGGATCCACAAGCCTGCAGGGGATTTGCCACACAGTGCCAAATTCAATTTGAGCTCCAACCCACACAGTTTCCAAGTGAACGTTCCAAGGTGGGGTATGTGATGTCTCGATTGGAAGGCAAGCCACTGGAGTGGGCAACGTCTCTTTGGGAGAAGAATTCCCCGGTGACTTATGATGTTAAAGACTTTCTCCAAGCTTTTCGCATAGTCTTTGATTCTCCAGGTCGGGTCACGAACGCCCCTGCCCGTCTCTTGCAGCTCCGGCAGGGAAGCTGCAGTGTCAATGAGTACGCTATAGACTTCCGAACACTGATGGCGGAGACTTCCTGGTGTGATGACGCTTACAAGGCCGTATACTACCAAGGCCTATCCATCCGCATCAAAGATGATCTCGTCTCCAGAGAGACTCCTGACACCCTGGAAGGACTGATCGCTCTATCTATTAAGGTGGACACCCGCCTCAGAGAACACCAGGTGGAGAGAGAGCGCAGCAGACGATTTTCTCCCATGTTGGCCCCTCGCTTTCAAAGGCCGATTCTGCAAGCACCCGCTGTCCCTGTGACTCATGTGTCCACGTCTCCCCTGGAGGAACCTATGCAAGTAGGAAAAGCTCGCCTCTCCGAGCAGGAAAGACTCCGAAGACGTATGGCAGGGCTCTGTTTGTACTGTGGTGGGCATTCCCATTTTGCCAACGCCTGTCCTGCCAAAGCCAAGAGTTTTGTACCCCGAGGTATGTCTCAGGTTTCTCATGTAGGGGGCATCACTCGAGGTCCTCAGGAGAAGTATCAAGAAAATTCACGCAGACTTCTCCTTCCTTTGCAGATTCATCTGGCAAGTAAGTCTATCTTCGAAAGGGCCTTCCTCGACTCCGGTGCGGATGGCAATTTCATGGACGCCTTCTTTGCCGAACGCATGAAGATTCCCCTGCTTCCATTGTCTTCACCCTTGCGAATTACCGCCATAGATGACAAACCCCTGGAGTTTGAATTCGTCACAATGTTCACGGCGGAACTATCTGTACAAGTTGGGGCGCTGCATCAAGAAAAACTTTCTTTCTTCATCATTCCCTGTCCTTCTACTCCAGTAATATTGGGTCTTCCATGGTTACGTCTGCATAACCCCACCATAGACTGGTCCACTGGGCAGATCTCTCGTTGGAGTTTATTTTGCCTGCAACATTGCCTTCCGCCAAAACCCCTCGAGAAGGTGAATGTCTCCACTGCGGAACTAAAGACTTTGCCCTCCACTTACAAGGGATTTTCCGATGTGTTTTGTAAAAAGTCTGCAGAGTTCCTTCCCCCACATCGCTCCTATGACTGTCCGGTTGAACTCCTGCCAGGAGCCATGCCCCCCAGAGGGCGCACTTACCCTCTCTCTCCTGCTGAGACTACCGCTATGAAGGAGTACATCCAAGAAAATCTCCAGCGAGGGTTTATCCGCCCTTCTACCTCTCCTGCAGGGGCTGGGTTCTTCTTCGTGGAGAAGAAGGACGGAGGCCTTCGGCCTTGTATAGACTATCGGGGCCTGAATAAGATCACCGTGAAAAACAGATACCCCCTGCCCCTGATTGCCGAGCTCTTTGACCAGCTGAAAGGAGCAAAGATTTTCTCCAAGTTGGATCTCCGGGGGGCCTACAACCTCATTCGCATCCGGGAGGGTGACGAATGGAAGACGGCATTCAACACTCGGGATGGGCACTATGAATATCTTGTCATGCCCTTCGGCCTATGCAATGCTCCTGCCGTCTTCCAGGAGTTTGTTAATGATGTGTTCCGAGATCTCCTAGGAAGGTTCGTAGTCGTATACTTGGACGACATCCTGATCTTCTCCAAGGACCTTGAAAGTCATCGCTCCCAGGTGAAGGAGGTACTCTCTCGTCTGAGGAAGAACTCTCTCTTCGCCAAGTTGGAGAAGTGTGTCTTCGAGGTATCCAAGATCCCCTTCCTAGGGTACATTATCTCTCCAGAGGGATTTGAGATGGACCCCGTGAAAGTGTCGGCCATCCAGGAGTGGCCTCTCCCACTGAGTACCAAGGCAATCCAGAGATTCATCGGATTTGCTAATTATTATCGACAGTTCATCCGGGGGTTCTCTTCCCGCATTGCACCTATCCTGGCCCTCATCCGGAAAGGGGGTAAACCAAGCCTGTGGCCTCCATCTGCCTTAGAAGCCTTTCAGTCCTTGAAAGAGGCCTTCACGTCCGCTCCTGTTCTCCGACATCCCAATCCCGCACTACCCTTCTGCATCGAGGTTGATGCTTCAGAAGTCGGAGCCGGAGCTATCCTTTCTCAGAGACACTCCACTGATGGAAAATTGCACCCCTGTGCGTATTTCTCCAAGAAGTTCTCATCCGCAGAGCAGAACTATGATGTCGGAAATCGGGAACTCTTGGCAGTCAAGCTTGCCCTTGAAGAATGGCGTCACCTCCTGGAGGGCTCTGAAATTCCTGTCCAGATTTACACAGATCACAAGAATCTGGAGTTTATACAGTCCCTCAAGAGGCTAAATCCCAGACAAGCCAGGTGGGCCCTTTTCTTTTCTCGATTTAACTTTGTTTTGACTTATCGCCCAGGTTCCAAGAATCTGAAGGCCGACGCCTTGTCTCGTAGCTTCACTCCGGTGGACCGTGACCCTGAGAGGCAGGAACCAATCATTCCACCAGTCAAGATCATTGCCTCTCTGTATCCCCAATTTGCCGACCAGATCTTGGCTGGGCAGTCCTCGGCTCCTCAAGATACTCCGATTGGCATGGCCTTCGTCCCTCCAGAACTTCGCCTGGCCATCCTGCAACAGACCCACTGCTCCAGGCAAGCTGGACATCCTGGTCCAGCCAAGACCCTTGAACTCTTGAGGCGCCTAGTCTGGTGGCCTGATATCCGCAAGGATGTAAAGGACTTTGTGGCTGCTTGTAATGTCTGTGCCACTTCTAAGCCTAGCCATTCCCGCCCCAGCGGGTTGTTACAGCCTTTGCCGGTTCCCTCTCGTCCGTGGACGCACCTCTCTATGGACTTTATTGTCGAACTTCCTCCCTCCGGTGGGAATACTGTGATCTGGGTTGTCATAGACCGCTTCAGCAAAATGGCCCATTTCATCCCTTTGAAGAAGTTACCCTCTGCGGTGGAATTATCCCAACTCTTTATTAAGTACATTTTCCGCCTGCATGGTTTCCCGGTGGAGATCGTCTCCGACAGAGGCACCCAGTTTACCGCCAAGTTCTGGCGTTCCCTATGTAAAGACTTGGGAATAACACTTCAATTTTCGTCTGCCTACCACCCGCAGACGAATGGGGCAGCTGAACGTGTGAACCAAGCCCTGGAACAGTTCCTGAGGAACCACGTATCCCTCTGCCAGGATGACTGGTCTGATCTCCTCCCATGGGCGGAATTCGCTCATAATAATGCCTGTCATTCCTCTACAGGGAGGTCTCCGTTCATGTCGGTGTATGGTCAGCATCCTCAAGCTTTTCCCCAAGACTTTGTGCTATCTGACGTCCCGGCTGCTGACGATTCCGCAGCCCATATGTCTGCTATTTGGGCTGCTACCAAGTTGAACCTAGAGAAGAGCGCTCTTGTTCACAAGACTTTCGCGGATCGTCGTCGAAGATCCTCTCCTCCCTACAAGGTGGGTGATAATGTCTGGCTCTCTTCCAGAAATATCCGGTTGAAGATACCATCTCCCAAGTTGGGTCCAAAATTCGTGGGTCCATTTCCCATCTTGGAGATAATCAACCCTGTGACTGTCAGACTCCAGCTTCCACCAGAGATGAGAATCCCCAACGTGTTCCACGTGTCTCTGGTGAAACCCGCCATCACCAACCGGTTCTCTGGCGGTCAATCTCCTCCTCCTGCCATCTCTGTGGAGGGTCAACTCGAGTACGAGGTGGAGAAAATCCTAGACTCCAGGATCTCCAGAGGGTCCCTTCAGTACCTCATTCAGTGGAGGGGCTTTGGCCCTGAAGAATGCTCCTGGGAAGGACACCGTGATGTTCACGCTCCTCGTCTGGTGAGGGAGTTCCACTCCAAATTTCCCCAGAAGCCAAGTCCTGGTGGTCCGGAGGCCCCCCGTGAGGGGGGGGGTACTGTCACGATCGCCGCCCGGAGCTCCGGGCGGCACGTCCCTCCTTGCCGGCGTCGCTCCCAAAATGGCGGCGCCCATGGCCGCCACGTGGGTAGCGGCGCCGGCGCGATGACGTCAGCGCGTCGACGTCGGCGCAAGAGCGTCAATGACGTCAGAATGGCGCCAAATTTGAAAATAAAAGCGCCAGCTAGACGCCAGAATGGCGCCCAAGAATAGGAATACTTTCCCTAAAGTGTATCCTGGGTTTCCTGTGTGCCTTATTGCCAAATCTTGTTCCTGATCTGTTTCTTGACCCTTTGCCTGGACTTTGGACTTTGTTTGTATTCTGCCTGCCTGTGAACTCTTGCCTGATCCTGACTATTCTTCGTTTAACCCTTTGGACACCGCGACCTTGTTCCCTCAAGAGGGCATCCTCCTTGATCCTGACAACCTCCCTGGAGGGAGCTCCCGGCTCCCTGACATCTACTGTTTGAAATCAAGCTTTTAACCTAGGGTAAACTTTTGCTTGTTAATACATTACTCTAAATTTAAATTATTCTTTAATTAAATAGCTTAAATAGCTGCGGCGAATGCATTCGTGTTAGAATATTCACACGCATAAACATTGTTGCGCCTCAAAATTATTCGGGCTCCCATTGACTTGGACAAAATAGGCGCACGTATAACAATTGTCTGAGGCCAATTCACTTTCCACAATTTTTCGCCGTTTTGAAAAATTTTCAGCAAAACTGGATAAATTTGCCCATCACTAGTGTACGGTGTTTTTACCCTTTATGGAGACTGCTAACCACAGAAAAGTTGCGTAGGGTCTCTGGTAAGATAAATTGTGAAAATACTGTGAATGAAGATGTTTATGGTTTTCTCCCCTGTGGATTCTAGGAGAACCTTGAGAGGAAAAAGTGTCCAGTTATTGTTCAGATAAACAGGAGTTTAATTTTCTGTTTTGAAATATGGTCAGACATGTCTGAAAGGAGTAAAAAAGTAACTTACTGTAAAGGCTACTTTTAATGCAAAGTCCTGTTTTTTTGCATTTTTGCGTCCCACCTCTTCTCTGCACAATAAGCTTTTTTGCCCACTGCATAAAGCTATATCTCCACCAAACATAGACATGTAAAAGGTACGACACATTTAGAGAAAATCAATGTGTAGTGTGACATTGGAGGTGCTATATTTTATTTTTAGAACCAGATTATTTCCTATATCTATTTTAGACACAGACTGACCTGAAATTATAATTGAAATATCTTGTACAAAGACTCAGTTCTTGCAATCTTTTTAGTAAAACTTCCTTCTGCACTACTAATTAACCAAGGAATGTGGGTGTTCTTAAATAAATTCTACTCCTTCTACTACTACTACTACTACAGAATCTAATAATTATAACAATAGTTGTATTGCTGTTGTAGATGCCTCTTTGTGACAGTGTAATTATTTATAACCTACATGCGCATCATTTCTAAAGCTCACAAGATAATTTTGATGTCAGAGAATGAAAGAGATACAGTTATTCAATGCGACTCTTCAGATGAAGAACAATCATTTTCAGAACTTTGCCCGTGTTTTGCCTTATAAGGAAACATATAATTTTAATATACAAAACACTTTTCGAGATAAACAATGCTGAATATTACTGCAGAAATGTAATCAAAGTAGTGTGCACTGTTTGCTCCAGGTCTAGTGTTCTATGCAACCGGAAGGCAACATTTACTAGTCTACTGTTCGAAATCAAGCTTTTAACTTTATGGGTAACAAGACCTAGGGTAAACTTTTGCTTCTCAATACATTAATCTCAATATTTATTCTTTAAATAAATAGCTAAAAGTTAGTACCACGTTAGTGTATATAAAAGTATTTCTCTATATGCATATTACATATAATAACATATTAAATTAAAGGTCAAGGAATGCTGGAATCATTGGGGTGTCAATAAGTCAGACACCCCCCCCCCAATGAATCCATAATGCTATGAAAATGTTTGGCAGTGACACCAGTGTAGATATTTCTTTATATAGGAGATATTGGGCCAAATAACTGGATCAGAATGACAGCAAATCTAGGTAGTCGAGGGTGAGGACCACATTGAAGAGCCAATGTTGCCGCATCAATATCTGGCTATACCAGGGCAGTGCCCTAGTGGCTTTAGTAAGGTTTGAGTCGTGACCAAGCAGGAAGCTGATGTGTGGAATAGCAGATAAAAGTCCAGTTCGCAGTGCACAAGGGGTTAAGCAGGTCAAGGTCGATATCCAGGCAAGAAGTCAAGGACAGGTAGTGATCCGCGTAGTCAGGAATCAAAGCAAGAAGGTCAGGATCCAAGAATCAGTCAAGAATTATAGCACACCCAGGAATACTCAGAAGTAGAACCTACAATCATTCATTGAACCCTGGTTTCTGGTGTTCTCTTATTTTGAATTTGGCTTTTTGGGGCAATTTATATTTTTGTTTTGAATCTCAAATTTTTGAGGTTTATTGAAGCCCTCTGCAGCAAAAATCCAAAGAATCCGAAAATCAGCCATCTCAGACCTGCAGTGGTTGTGTATAAGTCAATGGCAGAGGTCCTTATCCTATTTTAAAGTTTCTGTGGTCTGTGCTGGAATTAGCCCAAAAATCTGAACTTTTCTGGTAAAAATTCCAGGCTTTTGTCGTGAAAAAGCCTGGAAAAATTGTGCGATTCGAGAAAAAACTCCAAACAAATTGTATGATTTGGTTTTTAACTCGATGAAAACAACTGGACTTGTTGGGTAATCACTAAAGGGTTTCACTACTCATCCGAACAGCTTCTTCAGTTCAACAATGGTAATTGGGACTCTTCAGAGAGGTGACATCTGAAACTCACAGAGGTGTGATTCTATGGGGTTACTGTGATAGGATTACCAAGGTATCCTGCAACTCCTAGAAACAGGTGTTACTTGTGAGAGTTGCATGAATGGATGTGTGTAGTGTTCTGAAACTACCAGGGTAAAGATGTTAGAACAGCATTGTATGTAGCAGAAGAAGCTGCTCGGATGAGTAGTGAAACATCATCAGTAATTACTCAGCAAGTCCAGTTGTTTTGCAATTATTTGTACTAAAAGTGACAGGCAAGCAAAAGTACAGGAGTGCCTTTTGATGCAAGTAAAGTAATGAATGGAATTTTTTTGTGCAACTAACTGAGTTGCACAACTGCTACTATGCCAGTGGTCATAAATAATTAGTGTTGAGCGAATTTTTTCATCAGGCATAGATTCGCACAACAAAAAAGTTGCCAAGACAAAATTGTTGCAAAGGCAAAAAAGTCACTATGAGAAAAAACGCCCAGTAAAAAATTGTTGATGCTTATTGCCTTCAATGTGTTTCATGAATTTCTCTCATGAATTTAAATGACCCGTGAAAATAAATTATCATTTTGGTGGGTGTTATAAGTGATGTTATTTACAGTTTTATTCATGGGGACACATGCACAGCCAAATTACCTTACTAATTAGACAGAAAACACCACATGTTGCCACAGTTACAATTTACCACAATTGTTACTATTAGGAAGAATTTAGGCTTTCGATTGTAGCATTGCTACAGACAGATTATATTTTTCCTTTAAAGCACCAAACCTATTTAATTTGTTTAGAACCACCACAATTGTAATCTCTGACTGATTTGAACAGCTTTTAGCCATCTGCCTACAAATCAACCATACATGACACAAAAGGAATTCCCCATATAGTTGCAAGGAATAAAGTGAGCTTATGCGTTAATTGCCCCGTGGGGAGTTTATGCAAATACATAAACTGTTGTTATTAAAGGTTTTTAAGATTAGATAGAAAGCGACAATGGGTTACAGAAATAAGGAGCTCAGCAAGTGTTTAAAATGTTTCAGTAACTTAAATATGTATTTTTATTTTAACTGAGTAGCTGAAGCTGTTTAATGGGCAATTTTATGAGGGTTAAAAATACTTGAAATATGTAATTTCTGAAATTGGGCAAAGGCTTATATTTAGAAATTGAGGATTTTGTATTTTTTTTTTAAACTTAAACTTGTACATTAGAAAAGATTATGTACCCCTAGTTTATAATGATAATGGAAAACACCTTGAGATCTGTGACCTTTTTTAAAGGAGGGGATGGTGTTTTTCTGCTTTACTATGTTCATTCCTGGGTAGTTTCTAATATCCTTGTCATTACTATAGGGATCCAGCGTGTGAATTTGGTTCATTCTTGTAACATGCCCTTGTGGTCTAGCGGGGACTAGGGCCCGGTGGGGTCGCCCGCCGCAGGGACTCCAACAGCCCTAGTCCACTTTGTTTCATCAACGGTACCTCTATGGTGTGCACGGCCGCTCACTTCCGGGTTTTTGCCGGCGGCGTGTGACATCATTACTCTGTGGCACAAAATTTGAATGTATTTAAAGGATCAGTAACACCAAAAACTGAAAGTGTTTTAAAGTAATGAAAATATCATGTAGTGTTGCCATGCACTGGTTAAACTGATGTGTTTGCTTCAGAAACACTACTATAGTTCATATAAACAAGCTGCTGAGTAGCAATGGCGGAAATTGAAAAACGGCTAAATGGCACAGGATAAATAATGGATAACAGATAGCATTATGTTCTACAGAGCTTATCTGCTATCTGCTGTGTAACTTGAGCCTTTTCTCCTTTGAATGGCTGCCCCCATGGCTACACAGCAGCTTATTTATATAAACAATAGTAGTGTTTCTGAAGCAAACACAGCAGTTTTACTAGTGTAGAGCAACACTGCATTATATTTTTATTACTTCAAAATAATTTAATTTTTTGATGTTACTGGTCCTTTAATCATTGCTAGTTGTTAAGTCTAATTCATTAGTATTGTCTGTCTTGTTTTGATTCCATTTTTGATCCGTGCCTGCCTTACTATTCTGAACTCTACCGATACTGACCCTTACCTGCCTGACTACCTGCCTGACTATTCTTTGAACGCTGCCTGTACCAACCCCGGCCTAATTGACCTTGCTTGAACTCTGCCTATCTGACCCTGCTTGAACTCCACCTGTACTGACCTTGGCCTGCCTGACTACGCTTTTCGTGTACTCCCTGAACTGTTGCCTTCTGCCCAAAACCTTAGAAACGCACGTGCCCCCTTTGCTCGTTCAGAACATCTGCTTTGCTCCTCTCAAGTTAAGACCTGGTGGCACCTGAGTAGCTGAGGGCTCCTTCCGAGGCCAAAGGCGGCTGCTACAGGCAGAAGATTGAGCAGTGAACAGGGAGCTTAGCACTCGTTCTGAATTTAGGGAGCCGTAAGTGACAATTCTCTACACATATTGGTGCTTGTAATTATTAATAATTTTATTTTGCAAAAGTATATGTAGTTTGCTTATATAAGGAGGCAAAATGTGCCTTTCACATTTATAATATGGGTACAGACAAGAACTGCAGAGAAGGCACAGAGTAAACAACATCCTTTGTATAAAACACATGAAAAGTAAACATATATCAGTGACAAATATTTCTAATGTTTGTGAGGTTTCATTGTCAGAATGGGATGTTGCCAAGGCAGAGAAAAACATTGATTATCTTGGGGCCAGACTGGACAATTACTCCATTATCATTCTAACAGACAAAAATATCCTGCTGATTTCTTCTACTGCGTGTGCGTTTATGATTAGAGTTTTTATAATTTCATGCTTTTTTATCAGTCCCTTTATGATTTTACTCTTAATTATATAAAGTCAATTACAATTTTACTGCACCTATTACAAGAGGTTTTTACCAATGCTGGCATGCTATAATCTATGAATCATTATCCTGCTATGAGCTATCATTTTAGCACTGTGGCAGACTGAGATCTGTATTCAAAGGACATACTTCTGTCTACATTTAGACTTTCTGGCATTCATGACAGTTTGTGTATAGCTATTGTGAAGGCTTGGAAAAAATATAATAATACCAATAAACTTAAAAAACAATAATTAAAATAATATATGCTTATTGGCCAATTATATTATGTAGATAACACTTGCAAGGAAGGCAGCAGTCTTCTTACCCTGATGTATGAGCCTTCGCTCTGCCTAATTTACTCTAATGGCTGCACATCCAATAAGAAGCCAGAAGATTATTCCCTCGTTATCTTATAGGCATTACTAGCAGTGGCGAGGGAAAAGAAGCAGGGCAACTGGGAATTTTGTTATACATTCAAAACATTTGTCTCCTGGGTGAGTTTTCCACTAGCAGAAGAGTTATTTTTGATTATCCATTATAGCATGGAAACTACATTAGAAAAATGATCAAAAAAAAAAAAAAAAGAAAAATGATCAGAAAGGACAGAATTGGCAAATGGCAATGAATAACAATAACAATTGTATCTATTAGCATTATTCATGACACAACATGCTCTGGCATAGACAAATAATACCCTTTTTAAGCATTATTAATCGATATATGGTACCGAAAGTTATTTTTTTATAAAAATCTAGTAAAAAAATAAATGCCTTGATCAGGATCATTGATGGACTTTTTGCCATAGCCTGAAAGTTGCATGTATGCTTTATATAAATTAAGCCTCTAGCTCATAATGACCAGTAGTTTTTGGGTGCGTGAAATTATTTCAATGTAAACTGCAATGTTGATCACAACTAAAAAGATGTAACCAAACTGTATAACTATCATCATATAGCAGTGCTGATAAACATATTCATTATACAAATAATGCTGGATAAAGAGGGAATTAGCTTTATAGCCATAAAAGGGTTAAAAAGATGTATCTGCTAAACTGCATTGGAACTATTATTCCAGGATTAATTCTCAAATAATCGCTGTATGTACAGTATAAATCAAAATTCTGGCAATAAATTTCCAGTGTTACAAGAAAGAATTGTTTTTGTGTTAGTTGCAAAATCACGGTTAGTGTGTCTATGGAGGATTGCCTGTAATTTTATTTTATCATAAGTTTGCTTGCAGACACTAGTTTCTACTCTAGTGGGCATGGTCCCTTATCATGTGACACCCCCAGGGATCAGTCAGGGAATCAATGCTTCATGGTCGGAATGCCCAAGAGAAATGTACTATTTTTCAAATGATTACATTTCTCTCCCAACACTGTTCTTGTTCACATCTTTCTTTTTATTATTATTATTTTTTTTCCAAACTTTTAACTCTGTTTCTTGTTAGCAGTCTTGCGCAGACTTGGATTTTCCAGAGGTGCACTGTGAACAGCCTGAAGTACAGATGTTCTGCTTGAGCTATACAAGTTCAGAGGGAATGAAGAGCTTAGAGCAATTTAAAAGCAACCAAGCAGAGATAGAAATCCACAATGAAGCAGCTGATGTGTGCATTTTAGCCATACACCGCAAGGCACAATAAAACATAGAAAAGGAAAGAGAAGAAAAAGTTTCTTTCTTTTTCTCATAATATTTATTTGTAATTTTTATATATTTTTTTTTCTTTCATAAAATTCAGTGTGAATGCCTAGCATAAAATAAGTCTGAAACAAAGTAGGGAATTGCTCTGAAGAAATGCAAAAGCGAGCCATTACCATTTTAATTCATTATTAGATGATACAATTTGAATTGTTGGCTAAAAGTCTAGTGAATGTTCCTATAGACTGAATGTTGACAGTAGGGGGCACATTTACTAAGGGTCGAATTTCGAAGTGGTAAAACTTTATATAATTGTATAAATTCGATAGTCAAAGTTTTTTTTTTGAGTCAATTTAGCAGTTTTCAATCAAATTAAAATCGTTGGATCGAACATAGAAATCGTTCGAATCGAAACAATTTTCAAAAAAAACCTTTGACTTCTAAAAACTTAACCAAATACTGCCTTTAGGTTCTAGGAGGTCCCCATAGGCTAACATAGCAATTCGGCAGGTTTAAGGGGCGAAGTGTCTAAGAGTAGAAGTTTTTTAAAGAGACAGTACTTCGATTTTCAAATGGTCGAATGTTCAAAGTTTTTTCAATTCAAATCGAATTTTCACCTATGCGTTGGTCAAAGTAACCAAAAATTACTTAGAAATTCGAAGGTTTTGAATTCGAAAATTCACTTCAAATTCACTTTGACCCTTAGAAAATGTGCCCCTAGGTATTAAAATACATGATGTTCAGTATAAAATGAGACAATGTAATATTTACTTGTAGCTATGTAATTGTCTCCAGCAATGTATAGAAATATTTGATTTTTATGCTTTAAGAACTTCATAAATTGTCCAGTCTTCTGATGTATCTTTGCATCTTCTGTGAATATGGTTGATTCTTGTTAGTGTTGGGTCAGTGGAAGATACTAGTTAAAGAACTAGTTAGAGAACTACAATCTTGAGTAGAAATTATTTTGATGAAATACTGGATTTTTACAGGAAGTAGTAAGAAATTTTAGGTTCTGGTTCAATCATAACAGATTCTTATGTTATAGAAGAATGGAGAATTATAACAAATGTTATCTTGAGATTTAATGTGTATGTGTGAGGCTTCCTTAATCTTATTTGACTCTCAGCAAACATGTCTGCCTTCCATTTTAAAAAGAGCATTAGAGAATGTAAAAGAACATAAATCTCTCTATCTTTACTGGATCAGAGCAATTCCTCCCAACTGTCCTGCAGTCACTGAACAGGCAGAAAAACATACAACGTTTCTGAAACTTAATTGGCTTTTGGCAGAGAGCCCCGGAAATGTGTTCAAACTTTCCATAACCTGCCAAATTTTGTAAAATGGGTATGGCAATTAGGGGGTGTGGTCATAAAATGGGCATGGTCAAAAAATGTCAAACTGTTGGGAGGTATGTATAAACTTTCACATGATCTGATTTTGTATTCATTCAAATTCTAACCTCAGTTTTTGGCCTACCACCTGGCAAAATTGCCGAGCTAAGATATGTTCCAGTTGGAGAGAGAGAGGATTACAGAAAATGCAAAACACAGTAAAACACAAGGGATTACTGAAACATGTACCAGAACTCCTTAATTCACAAGTCATGAAATGGTAGATATAGTCATATAAAAGTCATGAATGTAATTTTCTAACAATGTTATCCAAGATAAATAAGGCTCCCTATGTAATATACAGACAAGAATGATGATACAATAAAAACAAATTGAGAAAACTGTTTTGCTTTAAAAAATCAGTTATACAAAAAGCAAAGCGCTTTTTTGAATAACATTAGTGAACCAGAGACAAAATGGGCAGCACTCCAGGATAAAGTAAAAAAAATGCCTTTATTTACCAACAGCAGGGCAGAATAGCAATGTTTCGAGCCTCGCACGGCTCTTTTTTACGGCTCTTTCTCTAAACTGTTAGAGGCAATTCACATTGACATCTATTGAACCTCACCAACTTTTCGTGGTTTTAGTCTTTAAGAAATACAGACTATTCAAACTTCCTAGAGTACAGTTGCATTTGCGGTTTTGAAAAAAATTAAAACTCGTCTTTTGTTAAATCGGCCTTATATTCTTAACCTTAGAGCACTCTGCTCTGATGCTGAGGAGAGGAGGTTCCATGATGGAAATGTAAAATAAAATAAATCACAAATAGCTTTATTGAAATAATAGACCTCAGACCACAATTTATAATAGGAATACACATCCTCACCTTTCCATAAGGCTAGTCCTTCTATTTGGAATATCATTAAAATGGACAGCACTTCCATAAATGCTAAATATCCCTGTATTGCAATAATTGACACAAAGTAAAGTGAGGGAGTGTAGTGAAAATAATAACAAAAACCGACTTTAATGACTTCATACCTCTTAAAATCTCGCCAAACTTTCTATCATAACTAATTCAGTCCCTCAACGAATATTAGTCTCTCTTTGTCTTCAACACCTCTGTTCCTTCTCTGTGCCTCCCAACTCTTCTAGCAATACTGGGAGTGTTAAAGTATAGGCAAATGGAGGAAACAAAGCACCAGAGAACAATAAGGTTTGCATATTAAGAATGGTAGAATTTAGAAGAATCGGCAAACAATAGTGAGAGAATGTAGAGAAGAACTATCAAATAAACTGAGGATGAAAAGGGAAAAAATATCTTAATGTTGTTGTATAGTGTTTTTGCAATAGGTACTGTATAAAACTAGTTGTGGAGAATCTCAACATGACTACTCTGTATGTGTTCATTGTCTTGAATGTTTCATTGAGTATCATGTTTATGAAGATATCATTTTAATAACTCTAACACCGTACATTGCACACGTTGAAGCAAATAATCTATAGTTCAATTTGTTTGGACTAACTGGACAGTGCTTTGTTTAATAAAAGATATTTCAAGGTTAGAATGCTTTCATTTAGGAATTACTTTTGGACTTTTGCAACCCACTCTGGATTATTAAAATTTAAATGTGGTCATATAAGAGCACAATTAATGCAACAACAGGAGCTGCTTGATCTCAGACTAGAAAAGATTATTGATTAAATAACATGGCTTTTCTGATTAGTTACAGTGTGTAAATAAATGTTCCAATATCTCTTCAATATTGTGTTTAAACTGCTTCACATGCAGAGGGACACATTTATTCATGTTGGCTTTTGCTGCAATTTGTTATTGTGGGGGGTTCACTCAATGGTTGGCTGCAAATGAGGAGACTCCACACACCAGGATTGGTTTTAGGGCTTCCTGCCCACGTTTATTTTCCAGTGGCTGCAGAATTTCCCCTCGCAGGGGGTAAGTAACCTAAGAAGAAATAACAGTTCAACAGAAAACTCCAACCGCCTGGCTAACACAAAATAAATGCTTTTCTTTCCTTCTGACACTGAGCATTCCAGCAGTCTGTCTCTTTCACACACACACCACACCTACTGCTCAGTGTCAGTCTACTCAATAGGTCAAGGGCCTCCTGAAAACCTTGTCTATGGATTTGGGAATTCCCATTAAGACCAGTCCCAGATCACCAATTACAAAAAACCTGCAGCTTTATCAAGGGTCGAATTAAAAATTTGAAGTAAAAAATTCAAATTTTGAACTATTTTTGTGTACTTCGACTAGGGAATAGTCCTAATTTGATTTGAATTAAAAAAAAAAAATCAAAATTTCTAATATAGACATTTATTATGTACTGTCTCTTTTAAACTTTGACTTCAAACATTCACCATCTAAAACCTGTTGAATTGCTGTTTTAGCCTATGGGGGACCTCCTAGAACCTATTAGGAGTCAATTGGTGATTGAAAAATCAAAGTTTTCTTTTGAAAATACTTTGAATCGAATTTGATCGAATATGATCTTAATTTGATTCTAATGGTCAAATACAGCCTATTCCCCCGCAGAAAAAAACCTTATAAAATAAATTTTGGTTGGTCTTCTTTTATTTTTCGAATTTCGAAGTTATGGCAGTTCACAAAAACTCCCATTACTTCGAAATTCGACCCTTGATAAATCTGCCCCAAAGTGTTTCTCTGCTAACAACACTACTGGTCTCACCTCAGTAAAATGCCTGAGAATCCGTGGCCCAATGTACATTCCATCAATCACTTTTCCCAAGGAAACTGGGGACCTTTTTGTCACCATACCACATTATATTTGTATTAAAAATTCAAGATGTTTATTAGACATTGACTTCAGATTCTGATTTATATCGGGCAGTTCCTGCTTCATCAAAATTTCTGAAATCTCAATTGTGCTATTATATACACATGATACAAATGATCATAATTACAACAATAACAACTAAACTTATAATAATGTCCCCTTTAAGGGCTTAACTGCCATAAGGTGAATTCCCTACCTAAAACTGTGCAACCTAATGCAACACATTTTTAGTTCCAAAAGCAGTTAAGTGCTCCTAATAAGTACATATCATTTTCATTTTGGGTCTAATGCAGAAAATAATATTGTTGCATTCTTTTTCAGAGAGTGATCAATCTTTTTTACATAGAGGATAGTAATTTAAGGCAAGCATCTGGTAGCTGGGCAGTATAATTAAAATTGAGAACAATGTGAAACTCAAATGTAGCAAAAAATGAAAGTCTCGTCCTTTGTGTGCATACTGTAAACGTTGATACTTGTAGTGGTTGCAAAAAAGACTACATACATTTTTCTTTCTGCAGTGGGACCTGATTGATATATTGTGGATCTACATAAGGTTGTGTAATGCTTTATGAGTGGTCTAGGCACTGTAAGCCATTCTTTGGGTGCCAAAGGAACATAAACACATAAATGCACATGTAAGCAATTACAGACAAATACAGAACCAAAGACAGAAATGTACCCAGATAAAAGCAAATAAAAAAGCAAAAATTAATTATTAAAAATTATACAAATGCTGAGAAGACATCATTAGATGAATATGCTGTCCATTGGGTTATAACATACAGGAGCTCTAATGCAAAACTCATTTGCAAACAATAAACTTCCTAAAATATTTGCTGCACAGATTGCATTATATGATGAACATATAAGTGACCTGAAGGGCATAGGTAATACAGGCTGTGGCAGTAAATTTGGCCATACCATATACTGAGTACAGTCCAATGGTAAGTAATGCAGCATTGTAAATGCTAGTATGTTGCTCTAGATTTAGATGGTTTCATAAATTTACACAGTATTTGTTGCATAATTTAAGAAAAGAGGGGAATGAACTTGTGCAGATGTTGAGCATGTGGAATGGCCCAAAGTAGGTTATGAGTCAGATACATGTTTATGTTAATAAATGGCATAACTTACACAAAAAACAATAGATAAAATGAGTAATAGAAAACATTGATTTGCTAGAAAAAATCAGCAGGTTCCAAGTAATAAACTTGTAGGTTGTTGCCTGAAATTAAAATGTATTTACGGGGTTGAGTAATGCAAATAGATCTGCAGATTTGATAAGTGGAGATCAGCCCAGAAACAGGGCAAAACCGTAGGCATATATTTGTTCAAAGTTTATTAGATGATTATATATTTATATATTTTTTACAATATATGAAGTTAGAATATATAATTTTACAATATATTTTTATATTTTTACAATTTATACTTTACAATAGCCACAGTTTTTGTTTGTTCCCTTTATGACCATGTGTGAATGGTTATATTAGCAACAAACACCAATTGTGAATGAAAAAAAAAATAGAAATACATTTACACAAAAAAATTAAATATACTGTAGAAAATTAACACAAGGCATCCCAGATTTACAGAGTACAGACACTAAAGACAGCATCATGCTATCTGAACAGTAGGAATTTTCTGACAAAAGCAACTACTTGGAGATATTGGAAATAATGTTCTTTGCACGTTTCAATCAGTTTTGCATTTTCACCCTCTGATGAGCCTTTTCTGTTTTCTAAACAAATCTGTATAAAACACTAAAGTCATTTCATTCTCATCATGCCAACATCATTAGAATGCAAGGGCAGGCAAATGGAAAACTGCTACATACTGTGCTTGAACTTGACAAAACCATTTATTTGCCAATTTCCTAACCTATACCATTTTGAAGGTAGAAGTTTGCTATTTCCATTTCAAAAAAGATAACAAACTGCCTACACATGTATCAATCTCCATTATCAAGGCCAAATTGGGATATATCAGCGTGAACAATCATTTTTTCCTCCCTATCAGATCCCTTTCAGACCTGTGAGCATCAGTTCCAGTTTTGAACTGAAGATACTCTTTTTGCAGCTGCTATTATTTGCTCATTATTACTTGGAGAATAAAAATATCAATCTCTGTAAACAGTATAGGGTGAGATGCCTGTCACCACAGACAATTAAGAAGGATTTTCAAGTTAACGTAGTAAGCAGGATAGATTTGAAAGCAGTAAACAAGGGCAGGTTTTGGAGGTCAATGTGAATGTGGAAATTAAAACATTTTCCTTACAAAATATCCATAAAGTTATAGTTGTATTTTTACACCATGTGGAAAAAAAATAATATTTAAGCCTTAAAGCCATAATAACAGGTTTATATAGTATATCTAATTTTAAACTTTATAATAAAAAAATATGTTCGAAATTCTACACCTTAAAACTTTGGAATGTCCAAGTGGTCTAATAACTACTTGTTATTTTAAAATGCTTACATCAAGCAGCACTTCACTTTTCTGGTTCCTGATATTAAAGTGTACAACACTGTACATTTTCCTTTTAAAAAAATTATGTGAGGCGTGATTGGATAGCTGTATTTATGCTGCAATATTTAGTCCTTTTTCCATTAAATAAATACAAGCAATTGTTCTATTAACCATCTGTATGAGGCCAGTCTGTTCCATGTCTTTTACCTCCTCCCAGCACTCTTAACAAATTTTCTAATGCAAAGGATTCTAAAGTAAAGTAAAGTAAAGTACAAACCATAACTATTATATTAGAAAATCAAGGCCAGTCCAATGTACATTAAAAAAAACATTGCATTGTTCAAGACTGGTTGCTTCAGGCTGTCTCAGAATCATTCATTGTGATAGCACAAAAGAATTTGAAGGCCAGACAATGTACAGTTTAGGTTTCATAAATAAGGCTATGCAAGATTTATCAGAAGAATTCAGGTACAGTTTCCACTAATTGTTTTATTGTTTAAGAAGAAGATAGCAAGCCAAACAAGCACAACATCAAATTAGTTTTTCTGTTTTTGTTTTAGTAGGCCTTGGCATTGAGAGCACTTATAAGCTGTGAGGCTATAGAAATAGCCCAGTACCTTGTATCACCAGCATTAGATATGAACTAGTCATAACCAGTTTTTAATTTTAACATGAGCTCATTCAGTTTGACTGATGTTAAAAAAAGTGCATAAAAACTATGCGGCAGATGTAATGTTGTAATTTGAGTTTTTACCATGCTCCAACTCAAATTAAAGTTTGTGAATTAAAATAAAACTCATTTGAAGTATGCTCCTTAGTGAATGTCCAAAAATGAATATGAAATAAAATGTAAATGATTCCACAGATAAAAAAGCAAACCATCATAGTCCATCTCTGACTTTCATGAACCATTTTCAAAACCCCACTAAGCTTACAGACTGTGATTCAACCGACCCTCAGCTTCTTCCATTGTGAAGTGATGGATTCTAGGACTTGAAGTCCCTCTCCTTTCCAGATAATCTGTGCATTACCCACAATGCAAGCAGAGGGACTTCTTCTCACTGTCTGACTGCTGTAAAGTGTATTAATTGCTATGACAAGTCTTTGCTACATTGAATTCATTTTCTGACCATTCTTAAGTTAATTAACCTAGAATATTAAACCATGGTAATAATTATTAATATATATATACGCAATCACGCAAACATAAGTGCCTGGAAGTGGATATTTAAATTTTTTTTTTGCAATGGCAACTTTAGCCTAACTTTTTTGCACATTAAGGTAGTTCTAGATTAGCTGTTGATTTATATGCAGTAACAACTATTAATATTAATGGCTTCTTTATAAAAACATGGCAGCAATTGTTTAGAAGTATGAGCTGGAATTGTATGGCTGATTTCTATTTCCGTGATAAATCTCAGTATAAATAATTGTATGCCAGCAATATTTGCATAATAGACAATTTTAGAATCTTTTTTCTACCCCGAATTTACTAGGACACAATTTGTAAGCAAAACAATGGATATTACTGTTCCTAGTCCTGTTTTGCCTTTACTTCAGGTGAAATTTCGAAACAGTGCAGGACTACTAATGCTCTGTGAATCAATAAACGCAGCTTATGATTTAATAGAAGACATCATTTGAGTTAGCAAACAGTTGCACAACAAATGGAGCAACTTTAAACTGTCTTAAAACATCTGTGCAATATAAATACCTGTTTTGGTTTTTGTATATCTGCAGTGTAATGAATCTGGTTTATGTGTAGGGGGGAAAACAATTCTTTTCTACTGCAGTTTGTCCTCTTGAACATGTTATGTCAGGTCTAAAGTGGTGTAAAATAATAGTTTACACAACCATTATTTCCCACTTTTTCTAATATATTTTTTCACTTTTTGGACTTTAATATTTTGCCCAATATCACATGCCTTTTTCTGTTAAGTGCAAAGGTGCCACTGTTTTTGTCCATGATTTTATGAGCTCTATGGCTTGTAAAAAAATAAAAGCGGCTCAGATTTACACATGGTAGAGTAATGTAGAAAAGGATTTATATAAAATTTAACACTTTTTCTTTTTTGGGGACCTACCTAATCTGTCTGCTGATATATTACAGTACTTACCTAGGAAAGAAATCATGAACCAACAAACAGGCACAATTAAAAGAGTCAAAAGACTCACAAATGTGTCAATTCATTATAAACAATTTCCTGCTAGGAATATTTTCCGAAAATCCAGGAAAGTGTTAATAAATATAATAAAATTTGAAGTGGATGGAATTCATTCAGTGTCAGTTATGTCTGTGATGTAGTTAGTGGCCATTGTAGCAAGCTAGAACACTGAATGTGCAAAATGTAGGATGTGTATTTAATATTTTTATTGTGTGTATATGTCTGTGTGTGTAACCAAACAAAAAATGTTTGTAAGATCATTATCACTGAATTATTAAAACTAACTGATTAAAAAAAAACTTCATTGATCTATTTTCCAAAAATACAGCAAACTGCCTATCACATTATAAATGTTCTCTTTGCTAAAATTCATCACATGGAAAGATTTTTTTTAGCCTTCTATAATTAGGCTCATCTTAGCTTTGTCTTGGAAACAAGATAATAAACAGATTCCAAAGTAATTTAGAAAATAAACATCTGTATTCAAATATAAAATACAAAAAAGCCTAGAATGGAGCTAACATAAACCATAATTGTAGAATGCAGTGAATGTGTTTGATCTATCAGTATTTTTGGACCTAAAGTTTATTTACTGTAGACCAAAGGTTTTAGAGTCAAACTCCACTTTGAGGTGAGTGCCTCTTTTACGGTATCTTATAACATGATAGTAAGGAAAATTTGTTGTCTATAATTAATTACTTGTCCGTTTTCACTAAGCATTAATGACTAGAGTTCACATTTATACAGCATAGCAACCAATATGACAACTTGTACAGATTTGAAAATATTTTATATACGTATGAGAGGTCCCTTGGTGTGGTTAACCCCAACATCACATAGAGACATGGATAGATTCAGGGATACACAATCCCAAGAAGATCACTACTCAATCCTGCCTGTAACTAAAGTTGTCAAGAAAGTAAAATTTGATATTGCATACCATCTTGAAGTAGCATCTGAGAGACTTGAGTTCCAGCACATTCAGTTATTGAAAAATAAAGCCATGTAAAATAAATGCTGTAATTGGAGTTTTAGGAAGTTGTAATGCAACAGGCATGTATGGCTTTAGCACAAATCCTGCATGTAGAGAGTAAGGATTTCTGGTGATTTTAAAAAAAATGACCCCTAATACATCTTCTAGGAAAAAGAAGGGATATTACATCTAACTGTCAACAAAATCTAACTGTCATTAAAATTTAACTCCAGCATTTAAAAAGAATGAAGAGATAAAGATGCTGAGAGGGAAATAGTTGAGACTAACTTAATCATTTCAGAAACAGTACAGAACTTTTAATAGGTTATGTTAATTAAGTTAAGTATATTAATATATCCTATATTATAATCATTTAATATATTTATTATATAGTATAATATTTAATTTAAGATAGTAGTTACACTTCAAGAGGGTTAGTTATCAAAGATCAATGTTAGATTTCTTTATACCTTGAATGAACTCGAATGGTATCTTATTTAAGAAAAAAACTTGATTCATTGAGTTTGAGTTGCGAAACCAGAAACTATAATTAATCAAGTTTTCCAAGGGAAAAATTAGGATCACTCAAATTGTTCGGGAGTTTTCGGGCAAAACCCTCCGAAAAAAACTCAAACATCATGCAGGCTATTAACATCTTCAAATGGCTTAAGGGAACTCTGCCCTGGATTCCTACATGATCTTGACAGGCTTTAGATGGTGTATTTTTAGATTTAAGCTATTTCCAGAGTCAGGGTATAATAAATCTCGAATAATTCGAGTTTTTTTTTTTCCTTTTTAAACTTGAAAAATTTGCGTTTTTTTAACCCAAAAATTTAAGTTTTGACAAAAAAATCAACTTGAAAAATCAAATTGTCATGGAAAACACAACTCGAACCTTAATAAATAACCCTCTAAATAGTTCAACATATATTAAATTGGTTCAATTGAGCATTTCATACTTCATAAACAAAATTTGTACGGGTTTTTTTAAAGGGTTAGGAGGATGGATTATAATGCTGGGCTTAAGCACCTCACTGGACATAATTATGTTAGTCTACTTTGAGTAGTAAAAAACATTCTCACAAATTAACACAGGTATATTCTCCAATAAATGTGTCAATTCATTAACAAAATGTAAAATTTGCAGGAACATTTTTCTTGGTGACACAAAAGATAATTTTTTCTCCTTCAAAAAGGAGAAATGCCTTTTCTGCTATTTGAGTGAGTTTTGTGCCTCTTTTGCCATAATACAAAAAGGCTAGAATTACATTCTTACATCATTGAGGAAAAACAGGATCATGGATTAAGTCTTAACAAGTTAAAAAATATCAAAAAAATCAAGAGGGCTATACGCTATTAGAAAACTGGTAGAGATATATTTAGAAAGTTTCTCTCTGAAAAAATAGATGGGAATTATTCAAAATGGTTTGCTAAAAGACTTTAAAGGTCTTCTACTTCTTAAGAAAGGATGTGGTTGACAGAGGATTGACCTGTTAGGCAACAACAGCACGCATTATTGTTGCCTAGCAAACCTATGCTAACAAGTTAGTGTGTAATAGCTCATGCCCCAGCTGTTATTTCATAAACATCTTCCACAACATAGGAGAGCTTTTGAACGTTTTTAGAAGGAATATATAGGATATTGAAAATTGTTTGCTTTATAATCACTTATTTGTGGATCTTTATAGTCATTCTTAGATTTTTAATGCAAAGAAGAGAGTTTTTTTTAGCTCCCATAATTGTTGTTGGTTTTAACCCTCCTATACAATAGACTGTTTTTTAAAACCCTGCTATACCATAGGTTACATTCATAATTGAGACCTGCTGATACCTGTTTTTACTAAAGCCCTGATCACAAATATTTTGTGACCGATTGTAATGGAATAACCCATTCGAACTGATATCAAGCAAAACTATTTAATGGATATATTGTGTGTAGAGTAGGGTATTTTATCATCTTAGGCAATTTTAATTTTTGTAGTACTTTATACTTTTTATACAGTTATTCCTACTACTTTTATTTTACTTTTTCAGACATTTGTCCACAATTAAAGATTCCAGCCATAGCATGGTGAATATGAATAGAACAAGGTGAATATGAATAGAACAAGGTATAGTGTGAAGTTTGTTTGTGTAGAGCAAAACCAAAGATACATTTTAAAAGGTTGAAAATAATTTTGTCAACTACATTATACGCATAATTACACAGAAACAGTGTAGTATCTGGCTACTTGAATCCTTCTTTAAATGACTTACAGTACAGTAATACATTAAATTAGTAATAAGCATCTCAATGCATTCAACAACATTTTTAAAACAAACTTTGGTAGTATAATATTCATATAAAGGCATTAAATCTGGAGAGTCCAACAGTAATGTGAATATTTAATCTAGAATTGGGTTATAACTGAGCTAATATTCCGCCACTGCCAATTTGACAAATTGTCCCCACTGTGTGTAGCTTCAGTCTGATTTTAATTAGTTCAGTAATTCCTGCTGATTCATATTCTAAAACTATTTTTAATATCATAATTTCCTGAGCCTAGATATATCAAATTGTTAAGTTAATGAGAATGAAATGGCATTGTGTCTTCATTTCATATTTAGTTTGTCCTTATAGAAATAAAGGGCACTGATCAAGACATCGAGTAATGTTGTACTCCATGTTGGAAGAATAGTTACAGTAACTATTAAAATATATACTATAATTTGTTACTGTACAGTTTTACCCCATAATATATTTATAAAAAATTTTTATCAGTATTTATTTTGTTTTGGAAATTGAGAGAGAAAAAAGGCATTATTAGAATCTGCCATTACAATTTCACCAGACAAGGCATTCGACAACCTCACTGCCCTCAATGTGAAGATCCAATTTTGCTGCTTCACATTAAAGTTCATTTCCTCAATTCTAAAGGGGTAACCTCTGGTTCTTTTGTTCTTTTCTATGTGAAAAACATACCCATTATCTGTCTATATTATCCTCAAATATAATTAAGTCCCTCACCAATCACAAACAACCTCAACACTGTAATGAGTCTTTCATTATAGTTCCATTCTTCCATTACTTTTACCAATTTAGTTGAACATCTCTGCACTGTATCCAGCTTATTAATATCCTTCTTAGTACCGGGGCCTAAAACTGTACTACATACTCAAAGTGAGGGCCTTATAAGGTATCAGAAACTTGCTAAATTATCCCTTGCATTCTGACTTTAAAAGGAGCCGAAGGGGCAAATTTACTTACCTTCGAAGTTGTGCCAGCATTGGCTTCGCCTCACTTTGCCGCACTTTGCCGCACTTCACCAGGCAAAGTTTTGCCAGGGCACCACTAATTCACTAAAATCTGAAGTTGCTCTCAGGGAGGCGAAAGGTAGTGAAGTTGAGCTACCGTTAATTCGTCAAGCAAAGCAAAGTTTCGTCCAGCAATGCCTAATTTGCATTCTGCGCCAAGTTAAAGTACAATGGATGTATATGTAGCAGCAAATACATTACACAAGCCTGGGAAACCTTCACAAAATAAAATAGAGTTGTTATTTTGCCCTATACATGTGCCCACTGTATAGTTTAGGTGCTAACCTATAGTTAGGTGCTAAATGTAGGGGGAAAGGAGGGTACCCCCCCAAAAAAATACGATCTTTTTCAGCCTTACATGCTTATAAAAGTGTTTTTTTGGGACTTACAAAAAATTTAAACTTTTTTTGAAGCAAGCCCTATCTACTCAGTTGCACTTCGCCTGGTCTGAGGTGGCGAAGGCAAGTCTGGCGCAAGATGTAATGTTGAGTAAAATCCGCAACTTAGTGAATTAGCCTAGTTACGTTCCATCGCCATAGTGCAACTTCATCTGGCGTAAGGGTGCGAAGTAGTGCTAGAGTAGGTCCACTTCGCTACCAAATTTATGCCAGCACCCATTAGTAAATTGGCGAAGTAACGAAAATGACGTCACGCTGGCGAATTTTTGCTAGCGTTAGCCACATCACCCTTTATATCTTTTATATTGATGAGCGAAGCTGCATCATTTTGCTTCACACAAATATTTACAAAACTTCTTGGATATTTTTTTTTCCTGTTCCAATTTTTATTATTTTTCCAGCAAAACAAAACACCTGGACTTATAATTCTGTCCTCTGTGTTTTCAAATGTTCAATACCAAAAAAAAAAGCATGGAGCAATTCTAATAATTCCACTGGCATTCTTTGGCAGGCCCAGATTTCTGATTCAGGAGTCCGTAGGCCAGAGGATCCTGCCACTGCCCCTCTTGCCTGACCTCCCCTCAGTGGTGTGCACATGGGCAAGTCTCCACTGGAGCACTGGGCTTCCCCAGTGCTTCAAAAACAAACTAGAATGTGGCTGGCCTGTATGACACCCCTACAATTTTGCCACCCTAGGCTCTGATCTTTGTGGCCTTATTTGGTGTTTTTTCTTTTTTTGGTGCAAAAAAAATGCATTTTGTCAAGCAAAACAAAGCACACTGCTTTATTTCTGGACCAAAAAATGTGTTTAATTTAAGTGCAAAATGTAATGATATTTGAAAATATTACCCGCTGGCAAAAAAGCTAATTTTGCAAAAAAAAAGAAGAAGAAAAAGTTTGTTCATCCTTATTAATAAATGTATATTGCCAAATCATATATGACCTGATCATTTTGGCTTATGACCCATATTGGGTTGGATTTTTTCAATTATTTATGTGCCTGAATAGAATTTTGGCGTTAAATAGAATTATCCATATCCTGTATATTTCATACACCAAATGCAATACTATTGTGAAACTGTTAAAAAAATAAGAACATTTGAGCATTCTGCTTTTTTCCAAATTCTTCAAAATTCAGGAGCATCTTTTTCACATGTTATATATGTGCAGTTATTTCTGTTTAGCTTCTACAGTTCAAACTGAATAAATAAAAAGCATCATGAAAAGGTGGAACTACATTAATTTAAAGTGACAGGAAGTTGCAAGCCATAGCCAATGACAGATTAGCAATTGCTGGTGCACACTCTCATTTAATCAAATCAGCTTTTATTAGTGGTCAATGTTTCTGTCCCCAGTGGGTTGTTTTCAAGATAAACAGAGCAATATAACTGAAGCTGAATAGAGCCCTGTTGTGTATAAAATGCAGGTGCTCTATAGAACAATTAAGAAGTAGTTATAATTAAAGTACAAGAAGATACATTGAAACTTCAGAAACAAAACAAAATAAAAACTGACATTGTTTAATTTTGACTTTAAAATTGTGTAATGTGTTTAAAATTACTGATTGAAAAAGCCATTACATTACAAGGTTAATCAAACCTGACTGGTTTGTATGGACGACTGAGCAAATATGTCCCAGGTTAATAGCCAACATTGTTTTTCCTATGTAGACACTGGAATCAATTACCGTGCTATACAACTCTGAATTTTTCCTATGGACTTACTATTCGTTATGTAAAAGGCTTGCATATAGAGTTGGTTCATCCATTTGTAAACTGTATATGCTGTATTAGTCATAGTATTTTAGGTTTTGACATACCAGTGATGTCCTTTTTATCTTAAGAGACTAATGGAGAGCACAGAACAGTTGAAACATTAAAATAATCAGCATTATCCCGACAGCCCAGTAATATTCTTGGGACTAAACTGAAATCCTGTATTCAGATTATATGTATAGTACTGAGAAGATTACAGATTAATGAATTACACTGCATTACACAGAAATTGTATGTTTGACATCTGAGGCTCATTTACCAATACCATGCCAATTAAGTGCTATTTACCCATCAGCACTTTGAGTCTGGTCTCAAGCAGTTTCACTATATTTTGTACCATTTTACTGGCTGGGAATTTAATTGCAAATGAGGTTCATGGTGCTGAGCTTAAAGACAAAAGGGGAAATGCATCACTGTATATACTACCTGCCAACCATAGAGCAGGTGATTAGTGATGGGAGAATTTGGGTCGTTTCGCCGAAAAATTTGCACATTTCCCGCAAAATTTGCAGAATGGTGAAAAAATTTCGGGTTTTTTTGTAATTTTTGGTGAAATTGCACCGGCGTCCAAACAAAACGGACGGTTTTGCGGGAATTTGCCGCAAATTTGCGCCTGGCGAATAAATTTGCCCCTTAACTACAGGTGAGAAGTACAGAGAACAATTCTGGCCTCCATCCTCTGCCTCTGCAAACTTGCAAGTGTGAATGACAATCGAGTTAGGAAAGAGTAGGTGACACTTAACTTGCACAAAGCACACTCTTCAAGGGTAAAGAGACCTGTGGTAATTCTATATTAACAGAAGGTAGTGTGCAATGTATAAAAGGTACATTGTATCATTTACTGGCAAAGAGGTTAAAACTGACCCCTAATCTGTGTATTTGTGTATTAGTAACAATATAAAAATAATGAAATGAAAGATTATACATAACAATTGCTGAACACACAGCAATAACATTCGAACATACTATTTTGCCTGCTGCATTACAAGCATTACTTTATTCTGTGTGATGCATTTGACATGAACTTGAATAATACATCAGCGTGCTTATTTAATTTGCTTTGTTTTCTCAAATACATTAAACTGTTCTATCTATACATTACTGTTCATCTGTAGTGTATTGCAACTTTTTAATTGCAACTATGTCCTATTTGTTGTGACACCCCTATTTGCCTGTGCCTGTGACTGTGCCCCCGCCTTTTATGCCTTTGTTTAATATACCATAAGGAAGTAAGACTCAATACAAATACAAAGCTGCTCATGAAACAAAATAAATGTTTATTCAATAAAGCTTTATACTGTTTGGCTATAATGAAGCATATCCCATTTCTGCACCCACTGGGAACCCAATTAATGAAACTGGAATTTCCCAGAGGATTTTACAAATAATGTAGACTGCGTCATTAGCCCATACTACTTGCATGATGAAACAAATGGCCTCATTTATGCTGACATGGGGTACACTGATATTATTTCTGTCTTAAGGCCATAACAATATCCCAGAGAAACAGTCAATGGGTCACTATGGTTTGAAATAGTTATTAAAAATAATCAATTAGCATAATTTATCAAAGCGATAGCAAATGCATTTAATGGTAGTAGTAGACTGAGTGGTTTCTTTACTCTACTGAACAACAGAACTCAAATATAAATAATACCTCAGATATGTACTAATGAAACTCAAAGCCTTTTCAAAAGAAGGATACAATGAAAACTTTATAGCAGGTAAAGGTACTCACATGGCCCATGATACATATTTAAGCCAATGGTACACGTGAAGTCCCATTTATCAAGATTTTTATTTTAGTGGTTATTTATTAATTTAAGTAATTTATTAAACCAGCCTAATATAAAGAGCATGGACAAAACCCGCAAAGAAACTGTGTACATTGGGGATATGACAAAAATATGAACATTAGTAAATCGCTCCCATAGATCATTCCCTGAAAACTTAACATTTTTTAACTCGTTCAAAGTAAGGATTTATGCATGTGAATGTTAGACGTAAAATGTTAGTACAAATAAGACAGCAGTTCTGCATTGGTGACTTAAAGGGCATATACTGTAGGACTATTTTGCATGGCCCCTCCTTTGAGAATGAAAAATGTCTTGCTTGTTGGTTTAACAAGTGTGATACAAATGTTTTCACTGTATTTGTTGCATAGTGGAAGGGCTTTTTTGGCTATATTTAGCCCTTTCTGCCCTAGATGCCTCCACTATGCAAAAAATGAATGCTACAGGAGTAGGATGGAAAAGGCACTCATTCTTTTTTCTTTAAGCTAAAAGGGGTTGCTCACCTTTGAATAAACGTTTGGTATGATGTAGGGAGTGATATTCTGAGACAATTTGCAATTGGTTTTCATTTTTTATAATTTGTGGTTTTTGAGTCATTTAGCTTTTTTATTCTGTAATTCTGTTTACAGTTTCAGCAATCTGGTTGCTAGGGTCCAAATTACCATAGCAACCATGCATTGATTTGAATTAGAGACTGGAATGTGAATAGGAGAGGACCTGAATAGAAAGATGAGCAATAAAAAGTAACAATAATAAATGGGATCAGCGATCCCCATTTGAAAGCCAGAAAGTTTTAGAAAAAGAAGGCAAATAACTAAAAAACTATAAAAAAAAAAAAAACAATGATGACCAATTGAAAAGTTGCTTAGTATTGGCCATTCTATAACATAATAACTTAACAATGAACCACCCTTTAACCTTGTAAAGTGTTTTGCATGCAGCAGTTCCAATTGATCTGAATGGAAAGGTGTTTTTTGGCACTTGGGGCCCTATAGGAGAGGAGATTTCAAGAGGGTAGCAAAATGTCTGTTTCTCATGGCCCTAAGAAGTTTGTGAGTAGTGTCTCGCTTATGCTGGAATCAACCAATTAAAACAGGTGAAATCTGTTAGTGACTCGCAGCATGACTGTATATAGCTGGTAATGGAAATAAGTCACTGAGGGACATATTTACTAAATGACAAAAATACAAATTTGGTGTAGTATCAATAAAAATTAAATATTGCCACATCAGCAATTTACTAAAAGGAGAATACAACTAGATTTGTCAAATTTACTTAGCATTGGCTAACATTCACATCTTTTCACAAGATGAAATTTGTCCAGTGCAAAATGTATAAAATTCACCAATTTACCAAGCGCACAAGAGCACATTTTCACTAAGAGGAATCTCACATGGTTCAGTCTGCCGAATTACCATTACACCAAATTTATCTCTGCAATAAATTTGCATGGGAAAATTCTGCTAGTGAATGTTTGCCAAAAAGAACTTTGCCACATTAAGGGGCAGATTTATCAAGGGTTGAATTTCGAAGTAATGGAAGTTTTATTGAACTCCCATAACTTCGAGATTCGAATGAAAAAAGACCAACCGAAATGTATTAAAAAAAATCAAAGTTTTTTTCTGCGGGTGAATAGGCTGTATTCAAATTTCGATATTTCAAAGTCCACCAACTGAACTGAGATTAACTTTAATGGAGATAGACAAGGAGAACACTCACGCCTTAGTAAATGTGTCCCTAAATGTGAACACATCTAATATTGTAGGAATACTGGTGCTGTTCAGTGACAATTGATTTCAGGATTATTTAGCGGTTTGCATGCATTCTATGTTGATTACAAGCCCCTTTTTTACAAATCAGAATGACTGATGCAAATATCTTAGCTGCTATTACTTCTCAACAAACAGATTTTAAGGCACCGTGCTCTTCTGCCCCATTTAATGTATTTGTTATTTTCGGAAGCATGGTAAAATAATATGACTTGCTTAAAAATAACAAATTACACATAAAAATAAATTATGCATTTTGTTTTCTGTCAAGCCTAATGGAAGATGTATTCCAACTTTATATGAATAATTTATAATAAATATTTTTGCATCACTATCTAATAACCTCTGTGTGCATCTGTTTTTACAAATGGTCCCTTTCTAACCCCTCCATGCAGTAGTACCCTCTGGTCCAGCTCTCTGACATACTCAATTGTGCAGGTCACTGGAGAGTCAGATCTGTCAGTCATGCCGCATTAGAGATCACGCCGCTTCCAGGCAAGTGTGACTAATTTCACAAAAAGAAGTGCACCACGCTTATTTGTTAGTGACATGATCCTGTCTTTGATAGTTATAAATGTGTATGAATATAATATATTTAACACATATATTTGACCCATAAATATTGTAAGAGTAAGGTTTTCTTGCTGAGTGAACGGCACATAAAAAATTAAGATAGACTTTGTAAAGAGCAGCCTCCCAGGACAGACTTATCTGCCTAATGTTGTTGTAGTACTATAGGAAAAAATCTAAAACCTGCTAGGTCTCATGTTGATATTTAGAAGAATATTGGAAGCCTTTTACCTTAATAAGGCCAATGACATACAATTGAATTTGTTTCTCTAATTATTTATTTATAGATGACATGAAAATATTTCCCCCTAGACATCGTTGACTACACCTTTCACAACTGCACGTTGCTTTTTGAGACTTCGCTATTGTAACATGATTAAAATACCCCATTAATTATGCATCTCTCAATAAAATTGGATACAGCCAAGGAAAAAATGCTTATTAATATTGCATTAGATATTAATCTGTGTACTTGTCATGAACGGGATGCAAATGATTATGCCTTGTGCTCCTGAAACTTACTAGCATGTTAAATTTCTTTATACATCCAGTTTGCTCAAGGGCTAAACTTTCTCTGAAGGTCACACACTCCTTCAAAAAACTCCATTTTCGTTTACACTTCATTTGATGATCTTTTCATGAGGCCAAAAAAACATTAAACTTGAATATTGCACACTTTTGGCTTTTCGAGAAGGACAAACAGACAAGTATTCTCTTTTACATTAATATTTCAGAGTGATTGTTTTATCTTTGTTGTTTGTTAATTTAAATATTCATTGATTTATCAGTGTCCATAGATGAAAGATAAATCTACTTTTATTCTATTTTAAACCCCACCATCCCTTGATCAATAAAAAATTAACCCAATGTAACTATATGTTAGCAGCAAAGCTAAGAGGCTTTATATTTAGCTTTATATTTTTTTGACACACACATATAGCATAGCATAGGCTATTCTATTAGATACCTAAATTGCCTAGCAATTGGTATGTAGTAGTCTTTTAGTGACTGACAGTTTCAGAATACATGGCTCCAACGAGGAAAAAAAGCTTGATTTATGTAGTTCGGTGAAATAGTAACTTAAATCTAGAGACGCCTGATTCTCCTTGTCTGAATCTTGGTTCATTAGAAATAGGTTCAAATACATCAGGAAGGCAATTTCAAAACTGATTCATTTTAGTACAAAGTGGCTTTGATATAAGGGGGCAAACTGACTGCATGTGTCTCCAATGTTTCATATAAGAATCTACAATTCTTAAAGTAATGCTGACCAATCATTGTAGCAGAGTGTTGTAGCATGTTAGCTATAGATCAAAACAGGTAAATGTAGGGGCACATTTACAAAGCTCGAGTGAAGGATTCGAATTAAAAAAACTTCAAATTTCGAAGTGTTTTTTTGGCTACTTTGACCATCGAATGGGCTACTTCGACCTTCGACTACTACTTCGACTTCGAATCGAACGATTCGAACTAAAAATCGTTCGACTATTCGACCATTCGATAATCGAAGTACTGTCTCTTTAAGAAAAACTTCGACCCCCTACTTCGGCAGCTAAAAGCTACCGAAGTCAATGTTAGCCTATGGGGAAGGTCCCCATAGGCTTGCCAGTGTTTTTTTGATCGAAGGATATTCCTTCGATCGTTGGATTAAAATCCTTCGAATCGTTCGATTCGAAGGATTTAATCGTTCGATCGAACGAATAATCCTTCGATCGTTCGATCGTAGGATTAGCGCTAAATCGTTCGACTTCGATATTCGAAGTCGAACGATTTTAGTTCCTAGTCGAATATCGAGGGTTAATTAACCCTCGATATTCGACCCTTAGTAAATGTGCCCCGTAGTGTAAGTGATACCTTTTATTAGCTAATTTAGTAGATTATAGAATGCAAGCTTCTGGGAATACTTAGGTCGCTACATCAGGCATGGTATTATGCTTACCATGCCTGAAGCAGGGACCTAAGGAGTTCCAAAAATGTGTATTCTGTAACCTACTATATTAGCAAATGAAAGGTATCACTTACTCTATATTTTCCAGTTTAGGACAAATCTGATACATGGCCAAGTTAACGTCTCATATGGAAGACCAAATTAGCATTTTAATGTGTGGCTGGGACACCAACCCAAACTACTGACACCACTCCAATACCAACATTGAGGGTACCTGACTGCAGGTCTCTACAGAGAGCCAATGTTGTCAACTTTAAATGTCTAATGGAATCTGTTCATTCTTGATGCTGGCATGAGGTGGGAACACATGTCTATGCTCATGCCTGTGCCTAAATATATATACTATAGAGCAAAGTAGACTGTGACACTCTTAACCCACAACTGATAATGACTGTACTCATTTTCAATATATAGTTACGTCAAATGAAAAAGAATTTGCTGGACTCTTTAAAACTTTTCCTTTTTTCTTTTCTTTCTAAAAGCTCTTTTAGGAAAGAAATAAAAGAGAAAGAGCAATGAATTGCAATATCTCCGAGAGTGGTTTTTGAATTTCCGTTTTTTTTTCTCAATGCCCCAGGCAAAAAAATATGAATGCATTTCTTGGTGAAATGAATGCCATATTTTATTGCTCAGTCTTCCATTTCTTCTTTCACTTACTCAATTATTAAAAAAAAATATGATACACCTCATCTCACAATAAAATACATGTGCTGTTATGTTTTGTGAACATACCACTACACTGACTTGTTTCAAAGTTAATGCTTTGAAACTATTCAGGGCATTTTACATGCTTTACAATTCCTTAGGTTAGTGTGCCTTTGGGCAATATTAGAGTAGTGCACTTGTAAAACCCTAATGTAAAATTAAAGTGGCTAGGGTTTCCCACAAATGGATAAATGAAAAAGTCGGTCTGCTGAAATTCATTCATATTAAATAATAGCATTATATAAAAACAGAGAATACAACATACCTCTATCTTTATTTATTGGAGTATGTATTATTTATATAGCATGATATGTAAAAACTGATGCCATTTTACTGCAAATACAAAAAAATGATGCTGATTTATCTTGATTTAACAGAACACTATAATCCAGGGATGTCAGACTTGTATATTTATTACTAATGTAACATTCAGCTTTCAGGACCCAAAGGCAAAAGTCAAGTGAGTTGTTCTGACTGCTACTAGCACCAGAAAGAAGACAGTGGTGCTGTAGGAGCTCTCAGCGCAATGATAGGTGGATGACAGCTGTCCAAAGTGAGGTGATCTTGCAGCTAAAGGTTTCAGCTTGTTGGCAGCAGTTCGAAACACCCATAGTTACTTATAGTAGTTAAGTTTGATTTAAAAAAACAAAGTTAATCAAGTTCAACCCCTCCAAATGAAACACAGTGCACATACATAGAGACACTCTTACAGACCCCTCCAAAGTAACATAGTAACATAGTAAGTAAGGTTGAAAAAAGACACACATCCATCAAGTTCCATCAGTTTTTTTATCTGACTAACTGCCAGTTGATCCATAGGAAGGCAAGGAACCCATCTGAAGCCTCTCCAATATGCCTCAGATAGGGAAAAATTCCTTCCTGACTCCAAAATGGCAATGGGACTAGTCCCTGGATCAACTTGTACTATGAGCTATTTCCCATAACCCTGTATTCCCTCACTTGCTAAAAAGCCATCCAACCCCTTCTTAAAGCTATCTAATGTCAGTACAACTGATTCAGGGAGAGAATTCCACATCTTCACAGCTCTCACTGTAAAAAACCCCCTTCCGAATATTTAGGCGGAACCTCTTTTCTTCTAATCGGAATGGGTAACCTTGTGTCAGCTGGAAAGACCTACTGGTAAATAAAGAGAGATTATTATACAATCCCCTTATATATTTATACATAGTTATCATATCACTCGTTAAGCGCCTATTCTCCAGCGTGAACATCCCCAATTTGGCCAGTCTTTCCTCATAGCTAAGATTTTCCATACCTTTTACCAGCTTAGTTGCCCTTCTCGGTACCCTCTCTAATACAATAATGTCCTGTTTGAGTGATGGAGACCAAAACTGTACGGCATATTCTAGATGGGGCCTTACAAGTCCTCTATGCAGTGGAAGAATGACCCCCTCCTCCCGTGACTCTATGCCCCTTTTAATACAGCTTAAGACCTTATTTGCCCTTGATGCTGCTGACTGGCATTGCTTCTTGCAGCCAAGTCCATCTACAAGGACTCCAAGGTTCTTTTTCCATAATGGATTTGCCTAGTGCAAAAAAGGGTAAAAGTGGCTTGGATATTTTTACATCACAGGTGCATGACTTGTATCTACATTGAATCTAATTTGCCAGTTAGCTGCCCAGATTGCCAGTTTGTCAAGATCGTGTTGCAAGGATGCCACATCCTGGATGGAATTAATTGGGCTGGATAATTTTGTGTCATCTGCAAACACTGATAGATTACTTACAATACCCTCCCCTAAGTCATCAATGGACAAGTTAAATAAAAGAGGACCCAATACCGAGCCCTGAGGGACCCCACTCCAAGTAGAGAATGTACCATTAATAACCACCCTCTGTACCCGATCCTGTAGCCAGTTTCCTATCCATGTGCAAACGACTTCATTAAGCCCAACAGATCTTATTTTAGAAAGCAGTCGTTTGTGGGGCACAGTATCAAACGCTTTGGCAAAATCCACTGTCCAGCATCTTACTTACCTCATCATAAAAAGCAATCAAATTTGTCTGACATGACCTATCCTTCATAAAGCTATGCTGATTTCTGCTCATAATGTCATTGACTAGGACAACATTTTGAATGTGATCCCTTAACAAGCCTTCAAATAATTTGCCCACCACAGATGTCAAATAGTGATGGGCGAATTTATTCACCAGACGCGAATTCGCAGCGAATTTGCGCTATTCGCTGCCAGCGAATAAATTCGCGAAATGCCCGCGAAAATTCGCTGCAAAAATTCGCTGCAAAAATTCGCCAGCATCAAAAAATTTTTTTTCGAAAAAACGTGAATTTTTCGCCGTTTCGCGAATTTCGCCCGAAATTCGGGAATTTTTCGGCGAATCGAAACGGCGCAAATTCGCCCATCACTAATGTCAAACTTACTGGCCTATAATTGCCAGGCTGAGATCGTAATCCCTTTTTAAATATTGGAATAACATCAGCTTTCCTTCAATCCATAGGCACCATACCAGATGAAAGTGAATCTGAGAAAATCAGAAATAGGGGCTGGTCTAAAACTGAACTAAGCTCTCTTAGAACCCGGGGGTTTATGCCATCAGGTCCTGGAGCCTTGTTTACATTAATTTTTATTAAAGCTTTATGAATCATATCTAGGGATGTAGCGAACTGTTCGCCGGCGAACTTGTTCGCGCGAACTTCGACCGTTCGCGTCCGCCGAATGTTCGTGAACGTCGCGCGACGTTCGCATTTTGAGTTCGCGTTCGATTCGAATACAAATCGTTCGACCATTCGACCATTCGAATTCCTTCGACCGCTAAAAATCGAACGATTTCCATTCGTTCGAACGATTGTAAGCATTCGATCGAATGAAAAGCATTCGATCGAATGCTTCGATCGTTCGATTCGAATGAAAATCGTTCGATCGAACGATTAAAATCCTTCGATCGTTCGAATCGAACGATTTTAGCGGGTGTTCGAAGTTCGCGAACTGTTCGCGAACGTTCACATTTTTTGCCGGTGTTCGCGAACGGCGTTTGCGAACACCAAATCGGCAGTTCGCTACATCCCTAATCATATCCTGAGTCAGACACTGACTTAGATTGAGCTGAGCAATTAGTGCAGCTATAAAGTGAGCTTGGGAACTCAGACTCCTCTATTGTATACACTGATGAAAAGAACTGATTTAGCACATTTGCCTTTTCTGTTACAACCATACTGATACCGTTATTTAATGGAGCAACACTCTCAACCTGCATCTTTTTACTATTAATATATTAAAAAAACTTTTTAGGGTTAGTTTTCACCTCCACCGCAATTAACTCTTCCTTTCCTTTCTTTGCCTTCCGGATTGCTGATTTATTTAAGTGTTTATATTCATTAAATGCAGCTTCTGTCCCAACAGATTTTTAGTTTTTAAATACCTTTCTCTTCTTTCCTATTAACTTCTTTACTTCTGTATTAAGCCGCATAGGATGATGCTTCTACATTTTCTCCTTAAGGGAATAAATTGAGAACAGTGATGATTTAATATCATTTTAAATGACAACCATTTCTGTTCTGTGCTTTTAGCTGAAAACTTAATACCCCAATCAATGCTCTGTAGGGCAGCCCTCAAGGCACTAAAATTAGCTTTTCCAAAATACATGTTTTTTTGTTGCCCCAGTATTTATTTGTTTTTTTGCACCAGACATTAAATGATATAAGATTATGGTCACTATTACCCAGGGGTTCAATGACTTACACATTTTCTATAAGTTCTGGGTCATTTGAGATCACTAGACCCAGAACAGCATTTTTTCTGGTAGGCTCCTCAACAACCTGTGCCATAAAATTGTCATGCAACAAGTTTATAAACTTGTTCCCATTAACTAATCTGGCAGTACTGTTGCTCCAATCAATATCTGGGTAATTAAAATCCCCCATTATCAGTACTTTACCCAAACTAGCAGCCTTTTCTATTTGCATCAGGAGCTTAGCCTCCACACTGTGAAGAACCACCTACACTGCATCAAATGAAAGTTCTGTTCCTCTAACCTAAAGGGTTATCCATTTAATGCAAAAAATAACTCCAGCCATCTGTCTATAATGCCCTCTTATGTACTTGCAAAGTGTAATTATGCCGCCATCGCCCGCTTCTTGCGGGAGAACAACTCCAAACTAAACAGTCTACCCTCATAATTTAAATCATCATCTCCGTAACCAGTTTAGTTTCATGTCTCTGCACTCTAGCTCATTTAAATCCTTCCTAAAGCCTGGAGCCCAAAACTGTACTGCACTGCATATTTCATGTGAGGCCTTACTACGGAACCTAAAAAGAGGCAAAATTATGTATTAATCCATTCAGTTAATGCCATTGTTTATGCAAAACAGTACTTTATTTTCTTTAGTAGCCACATGACATTGCCTGTAATTAGGCTTGTTTTCTATAAAAAAAGACTTTAGATCCTTCTCAATTAGGAATTTTTGTAGATAACAAGTTGCCCATGTGACATTAATCCTTTAGAAATGATTAATACTGTGTGTTGTTCATACAATAGTAGGAAAGAAGTGCACTATAGCTGGGGACACAGTGGAGATATAAGTATGAGAAGACTGAATAGAGGTTCCTCCATTATATCACTATATACTAGTTGCTTACTGTACATTCATTTCTCAGCTGCATTTCCAGTCGATGGCAATACTACCCCACACATAGAAAAAAATGAAATATATTTATACCCATTGTTAAATAAAGGCTACGTATCTCATAAACAGTAAGCATTCACTTAAAGCAGTGATCCCCAACTGGTGGCTTGTGAGCATCATGTTTCTCTCCACTCCAACTGAAGTTGCTCCCATTGGCTGTATAGTAAGTGCCCTCCTGCAGGGTAACAGTCCACATGGGGCCATTGATAAGCCTCTCACATTCCTTATTTGCTATCCTCAAGAATACCCAAGTGACTTGTGACTCCCCAACAGTTCTTATATTTGAGTGTGGCTGGCATCCCTAAATTCATTCTTGTGTTTTAACAATTACCTTAGAAGAAAGAAACTCTTCTGACATTTAAGAACACTGCTTTAATAATCTAATTACGTGTTTTGTGGGAGTAAACCTTTCTAATGCCATACAATGCAGAATCTACAGTGCCGGCATAAAAACAATAATGCCAGTGCCATCAATTCTATGTTCAGAGCTGACTCTTTGATCTATGCAATGCAATGTTTACATGGCATCATGCAGCATATAGTAGATCAAGGAGTAGACTGTAGTGATGGGCAAACAAATTTGCCTGGCACAAATTTGCGGCAAATTTCCACATTTCGGAAATTTTTTGGCAAAGCAAAACTAGAGAAATTCACCCATCGCTAGTAGACTGCACTAAAAGGTTTAAAAATTGACAACTTTCCGATTGGCACTGCAGTGATTAACAGTAATATACCACTTAAAGAGTGTGGAATGCAGAAACAAAAAGATACCGTATTATTTTGAGAATCTGAAAACAATCTCTGACTTTCCAGCATATCTCTCCAATTTCTTTTACAGATTTATGCTCAGTCTTTTATATTGTTGTTGTTTTATTTCAATAATAAATTTCCAGTTATAAAATGCCATTGCCCACCTGGATGTTTTTCATGCAGATAAAAAATATATATATATATATATATATATATATATATATATATCCAGATAATCCTACATGTATCCATAAAAATACAAATCTTGTCACAGAAGAGATGGGAGAAGCCATATTTCATATGCCTGCAACTGAAAGACACAATGCTGCCATAAATTAAATATGTTCATCCTTCTATCTCACTTTAGACTTTTGTCTTGATCTTTTAAGATCCCATAGAAACAGCAAGAGATATCTATATCCAACAAAGCTAATTTATTCTTTCACTAAGACAGTTAAATTCTTATGCATTCAGCTGGGGTGATGTCATATATCACTGCTTTCTTTGCAATTCATTTTTTTGCCTTTCTCTATAAAATACTACATGCCATATATGTCCTTATTCCTTTGCATGGTGTAACGCTTCTGAATTACTTGTGTGTACAGGTTAAACATTAAACATTCATAAAAGCAAAACATAAAGGGAAAGACAACACTTGTGTCAATTCATAAGGACTTTCTTTATACTACATAACATAATTTTCTTTCTCATGACTCATGAAACAGAAGATAGAGGGAGATTTAGAATTTTATGTCTATTGCTGTAATGTTATATTCTGAACTTTATAGTATACAGTGTTATTCACACCTGACATTTTTTGGGATAGAATCAGCTATCAGCACCTCTCTACCCCCTATCAGTCTTCCATTTGGAGCATGAAATAATGAAAGTAATTCAGCATGACATGTGAACTGCATGCAAAATCAAATCTCCCCATCTTTATTTTTTAGCAGCCCAATTTCATATGTTTTTATTTATGTAGTGTTGTTTTTACCTTAAGATTGTAAAATACTTCTTGATGTAATGTTGGATTTTATGTTTAACAGATGGAAAGTATTATACGTGTTCACAAATCATAATTCTAATATACTATATGATTAGCGTGAACAGCATGTTTTCCGGTTAGTCGAAATAAAAATGTCAAACAGTTTGGCGTTGTTTTAGATGAACTCTGGTTTTCTGCCAAACTACCTCCTCAGCCTGTGTTCTTTTTGCAAATGATAGAAAATAGATCATTCACAGACAGCGAGGGCCACAATTAACATCTCAAAAGAAGAATGGCATACCAATCAGTGCACTTATTGAATCACTTATGATTTACAAAGTGTTTTTTTTTAGATGTTAGTTGATGAAATTCATTTTGACAACTGTACAAACAATAATAGAAAATGGGAAGTTGAATATACAGACTTTATTTCATACAGACAGAGCCATTACCATTTGGCTGCTGTAAATGAACAGCCAAGTACCAGTGTAGATGACTGAGATATAGGAGATAACCTATTCCAGAGAAGAACATCCAAGACTTTTAAAAACTCACACATTTTTCAGCATTTAATGAACCCCGAGGATGGAAAAGTCCAAATCTGAAAATCCAGCATCTCAGACCTGTCGAGGTTGCATATAAGTCAATGGGAGTAGTCCCAATGATGTTTTTGATGTGCACTGGGTTTCGTGCAATAGGCCAAAGTTTTCTGGTGAAAATTCCAAAAGAATCGTGAAAATCGGATGAAAAATCAGATTTTTTCCAGCAAAGCAAATTTTTTAGGGAAAATGTATTAATAAATAAATTCTGAGATAAATTCGGCCTTTGATAAATAACCCCCAAAGTGTATGAGGGACCATACTGATATAGCCAACAACACTAGTAGCTGACATTTTTAAATCTGTCTGTCACGGCCGGCACCCGAAAACAGAACAAATGCCAAGCACCCTGGTCTCGGCTCGGCTTCACCAGTAGTGTGATCACCGTTGGGCTTCGGGAGGAGCCCTCAGCTTACTTGGGTGCCACCTGGACTTAACGAGGGGTGCAAGGCGAGATGTTCTGGCTGGCGAAGGGGCACGGCTGTTAGCAAAGTCTTTTGGGCCGAAGGTCACGGTACAAAAGGATTATGCAGAAGGATGGTCAGACAGGCTGGGTCGAGGCAGGCGGATATCAGAATCGTCAGGCAGGCAGAGTTGTCATAGGCAGGCTAAGGTCAGGATACAGAGTTCAGAGTAGTCAGGATACAGGTAGGGTCAAACACAGGTTATCAGACAGACAAGATTCAGATCAGATGCACCTTGCTCAGGAAACCACAAGAAACAAGTTCTATCATGGGCACTGGCTGGGGTTCAGAATGGGCTTTATATACATTCGAAATTGGCGCCAAAACGAGCGTCAATACCTTTAAGAGGCGCGCCACGCACGCCCTAGGAGAATCAAGATGGCGCCGAAGAGCCACGCGGCGGCCGACCCTGCCGCGTAGGTAATTTTATTACACTGTCTGATCAAATGACCAATATCCATAGTATATACATAAAGGCCCTCCATGCACAAACGTGTAATTTATGGCTAGCTTAAGGCCAAGACTTGTTAACACTAAACAGGTTTTGGTTTTTAACAGCTGCCTTATCTTCAGCTATCCATTACATGAAGTGATAACATTAGGGGATATTATTAGAAAAAATATATTTGATCTTAAAACTTTGTGTCATGTTTTTACAGTAAAGCAAAATGATTTACTGTAAGTTTAAAAAATGATAGTTACTTTTATTTTTCTTTCACACAGAGGTATTTCTGTCCTGCTTTATGGCTTAGATTCTTGCTGTCTTTATAGCTAACACTCTCATCTCATATCACAGACATCATATTTGATACTCAGTGCTTATGTCACTGCTAGATTCTTAGCCCTTCAAATACTTAATTGCAAGAAAACTGGACATATTTTAAATTGAAGAGATTTCATAACGGAAACTGTCCAGTAGTAGTTAAAATGCATAAAATGTTATTAAAAATTTAAAAAGGTGGTCTTAAACATTGAAAGTGTACTATAAACAGAAAAAGTAGTAGATGCATTCTACTAATTCTGTCCCTCTCTAGCCTTAAATTACATCATAGACATCTATAGACCATAATTATGTTCTTACCCTGCAACCTCCTGGTATATTATCATACAGACATACTGTTTGAGGCCCAAATTGTCTTTCTCTTTATATTATATATATAAAATATAAAATTATAAAACTATGGCACATTGCATTTTTTCTAGGGCCAAGAAGCTTTAGTACAGGTATGCTTGAGACCAAATAACAGAGCAAAATAGTCCTAAAGTCTACCTATAATTAAACGGGAGATGCAGCTACTGATTATATATATAGTTTTTAAAGAGTGCTTATTTTAAACAGTAAGTAACAGTAAGGATGAATGAATATCTAGTGAAAACAAATAAAAATAAAAATATCTTGGGATTTGCCATTTAATATTTGCAATAAAAAGCACAAAGAGGATACAAATAAAAGTTATTGTAGCCTTTATATTTTTAAATGTCATAGAATATTGTCATATGACAGTTATAAACTAACCTGCATTGCTTATTATGTGCACATATAACATGATTTCCACCAATGGTGAATAATAAGGCATAAGAAAATATCCAGAGGGGCCTTGTGTGCCTTAACTATAACCCTAACTACATCTCCTTAACTATAGAGGATGTGACCTTTATAGTTATGCAACTGATTTCCATTGCTCCTAATTTAGGTCAGGAATATTCACGACACACTAATATAGGATTCTTTTATTTTGGGTATTTTGGAGTTTATCTCCACTATCAACTGGTGAGAAAAGAGGTGCTAAAGGAAAGGGTTGTGATTAATATTAAGAAACCATAGTAAACACCCAATCATTCCAAAAAATGCAGGGATAGCTGACCAGCTGACCCACATACAGTTCATGTGGCCACACATACATGGGTGACCAACTGATCTGACTGATGTGCCAACAGCCTAGCCTGTTGCATATTTGGTGTTGTGGGATCTTGCAGTTCCAGGTTATCTGTTCAACTGCTGTTCAGGGTCATTGGCCATATTAGTTTTTTACTTTAGCTCACCAGTGTAATTTAGCAGACTGTTCATACTAAATCAAAGATCACAGAGTTTGGTCAGAAACACCAACATTTATGAATTAATTAGCCTCAAAAGTTTACAGTAGAGTTGTAGCTTTGGAGCAGATCTTGAATTCACCACAAAAATGATTTATATTATGATCCCTATCATATTTTTGGTTGGCATTTGACTACAGTTTGGAGATGAGTAATGTTGTTTTATAATCCTGAAAGTTTAATATCTCTGTAAAAATGTTTTCCAGCAACTGAAAAGTAGAATGCCTCAGTCTCTCCCATAGAGATCTATTAACTCAGAAGGTTAATAGGTGTAACAAATCGTACTTGCCCTGGTGGTCTAGTGGGGGGACGGCAGGGACGCCCGCCACGAGCTGCCTCTTCTGCCCTGTCCTCTTCCGCACTGTTATACTAGGGCGCGCGCGGTGTGCTTCTGCTTAATTTACAGGCGCATTCACGCTGGCGTTCTTGCGTCAGCGCACATTGGCGCGAAATTCCATTGTATTTAAAGCCACAGCACACTACCCTCATTGCCCATTATAGGACTTGTTTCCTGGTGCTGTTAGCTGTTGCTGTTCTGTTCTGAACCTGTTTCTAATTACCTGTTTTGACCCCTGCCTGGCTTTTGACGATTATACATTCTGTATCCTGACCCCTTGCCTCATTACCGACTCTGATTCTGCTTAACCCTCTGATTGACTCCCTGGTTTTGACCCTTGCCTGCCTGACTTCATTTGTACTCTGCCTGCCCCGGCCTGATCTGACTACGATTCTGTCTAACGCCTTGTACTGCGACCTTCTGCCTAAAGACTTTTGCTTTACAGTTGTGCCCCTTTGTTTGTCCAGAACCCTTCGCCTTGCACCTCTCGTTATAAGACCTGGTGGCATCTGAGTAGCTGAGGGCTCCTCCTGAGGCCAGAGGCGGCTGCTACAGGCACAAGCACGAGCCGAGACCAGGGTGCTTGGCATCGGTTCTGGGTTTAGGGTGCCAACCATTACAATAGGGCTCTAAGTGGAAAGCTTTGATTTAAAGCATGATTATAAAGCAGGTTTCTTTTTAAGAAGCTGATACAAGAGTGCCATAATGTAATACAATGCAGCTACAGAACTAAAATGGTCACATATAAAAATGTGTGATACAGAACTTTTGCAGATGCGATATTAATTGTTCAGTTTTATATAATATATATTATATAATATACTTCACATAAACCCATTATCCAGAAATCTCCGGATTATGGGAAGTCCATAATCCCATTAAAACCATTTTAGTTAAATTAAATTATGTTTTCCTCTTACCCTAATTCATTAACTAAAGTTAAGGGTGGCATGAAATGAATAATAAAGAGACCCACCATATTCAAACCTGTGATTAAACTCTACTGACTTATTTAAAGTTGTGGACAAGTCTCTTTCAAGGTGCCTTACTCACATAAAGTGATATGGTGATTGAAATGAAAAATAAGGTTCTGTTTAGTTCATAGGCAATGATTAGCTTTGTGTTGCAACTACTGTCTGTACAGGTTTCCCATACACCAGAGCGTTTGTGTCTATAACAAATTCATGATAGCGAGCAATGAGCAAATGATGATTTGTATGCCCATGTTTAAATGAAATCAATCAGTGCCAAAAGTACAGTGAAGATTTCAAACATATTTATCAAAGGTCAAATTTTAGAGCTTTTTGAGGGTTTTTTATACCTCAACTCAAGATTTTTCCAATTTAAGAAAAAACTTGAATGTGGAATGGAGAAAACAACAGAAAAAAAACTGGAATTGCTTGAAGCAATCGAGCTTTCAAGTGAAACTCACAGAAAAAACTCAAACATCATGAAGGCTATTAACATCTTGAAGTGGTTCAAGGGACACCTGCCATTGACTTTTTTGTTTTTTTAACTTGAAAATTCGAATTTTGATGGAAAAATACCCTTGAAAACTGGATTTTTTTGGGTTAACTACAACTCGACCATAAATTTGCCCCTAAATGTTCAAGCGCTAAAAAAAAATTAAGAACAGCAATAAAATTTACAATGGCATGTAGGGACTATAATTTAAAGAGGGGGCTACTCCACTGACCGCTCTTCTTTCCCATTGGTACAGTATGTTTAATTCTATAATTTGAAAATTGTGGACATGGCACTGACAAGGCTTGGGCAAAACTTCAAGTAAAATTTGCATTGTGCAAATATGTGAAACACAATAGGTTTACCAATGCCAATGTGCTCATATGATGGTACTTTCTGAATAATGTTAATTTGCTTTTCCCCAATCTCCTCAAGGAAATAACATTGTTTTATATTTCAAAAAGTCTGTACAAGTGTGAGTATACACTGTACATGTATACTGACGAGGTCACTCTGTGAGTGACAGCCAAAAGCCCAAACACATTTAGGGGCAGATTCACTAAGGGTCGAATTTCGAAGTAAAAAATACTTTGAAATTCGACCCTCGAATTGAAATCCTTCGACTTTGAATATCGAAGTCGAAGGATTTAGAGCTAAACGTTCGTTCGATCGATCGAAGGATTTTTCGTTCGATCGAACGATTAAATCCTTCGAATCGAACGATTCGAAGGATTTTAATCCAACGATCGAAGGAAAATCCTTCGATCAAAAAAAGTTTAGCAAGCCTATGGGGACCTTCCCCATAGGCTAACATTGACTTCGGTAGGTTTTATCTGCCGAAGTAGGGGGTCGAAGTTTTTTTTAAAGGGAAAGTACTTCGACTATCGAATGGTCGAATAGTCGAACGATTTTTCGTTCGAATCGTTCGAATCGAAGTCGAAGGTCGTAGTCGAAGGTCGAAGTAGCCCATTCGATGGTCGAAGTACCCAAAAAATACTTCGAAATTCGAAGTATTTTTTATTCGAATCCTTCACTCGAGCTTAGTGAATCGGCCCCTTAGTCATTATATAAGTGTAATTATTATATCTGTACTTTTCTGTGCTTCTTCACCCTCATGGCAGGTCCTGTGAATTCCATTTGTTGGTCTATATACAGTATAGCTGTTTAATATAGTACAGGAAACATTATCCTGCTAACTGATTCTCATGTCGTTTTATTTTATTTTTATTGCATGGATTCTGTTGTTTAAAAGACATTACAATGTTGTAAAATTAATTGAGTTTAATAAAGCAGCAGTTAACATAGCAACAAAAAAAAGTGGAAACCCATTTTGGTCTTAAATGTCCCTATGTGATGATTGTAGATCTTGAAAATAAAAAATAAAAACACTTTAACAGTTTTTTCAGTCTCTCATCTTTGCAGGAATAGTCTAAGTTTGCTAATACAAAGGAATTTCTCTTTGGTTTTCAATGTAATTTATTAACAGCAAACAACTTAAGTCCCCAAATTGCTCTATAGTGAGCTGCACTGATCATTGCACTTCATATCTGAATTAAAAGTGTTGTATTGATTTATTCCTGAAACCCAAAACAGATTCTGCAGTTGGTGTGGTAAAAAAAAAAACCTTTGCATGTTTGCAGATATATTTAGCATGAACTATTTTAGATAGTCTTGGTTTCTTAAAGAAAAAAAATCTTGAAAATTTGAAAAGCTTGGTTACTAAAAAAAGATTTATAAAAAATACTTAAATTGATAAATTGGCCTCGTCATCATGTGACAGGAAAATCTTTAGATTTTCAAAAAACATTAAAAATAAAGAATATTTTGTGATGGTTAGTGATGGGCGAATTTGGGGCGTTTTGCTTCACCGAAAAATTAGTGAATTTCCCGTGAAATTCGCGAAATGGTGAAAAATTTGAGAAACAGAGCCGGCGTCCATTTTTGAAATTGCCTGGCAAAAATGTGCTGGCGTCCAAAAAAATGGATGCCAGCAAATTTTCACTGCAGTTTCGGGAATTTACAGTATTCGTTGGCGACGAATTGCGGGAATTCACAACAAATTCACGCCTGGTGCATAAATTCGCCCATCACTAGTGATGGTGTAATAACAGCAGAGAATCAGATCAGTGGGTTTAAAAAGCATAATATCACAGTTAGGTTAACGATAAAGAAGAATAAAAAAAATCATATTATTACTTTTATTGATCTTAGATAAATATTTAACTATTTTCATCTAATAAACCTTAACTTAAATCTGTTGTATGAAAGAGAAGTGCAAGATCATAATTCTCAGATAATATTTGAATAATACATCTGTAAAATATGTACACACTGCATTACAAGAGGAGGAATTAAAGGGAAACAGCAGTGTTTTAGTGATAATTAGAAGGGGGCCTCAGTGGGCTGAGATTATAGTATTTTAAGTGAAATTGATTTTGTACATGATTTGATTTTAATCTAGTTTGGATGAATCAAATTCTACAAGGAGCAGATATTTAATTTAGTACATTAAGATGAAAAGGACATTGGTTCAGGATTGTTTAATGCATGTGATAAAAGCAGTATCTAATTATAAGGGTTTTAAATAATTTCTTATTATTTCATTAATGCAGTAAAGTTTAGTCTATCATTTACTTAATATACAGTGACAATTTAATTGGAAGGTGTTAAAATTGTTGCCATACCAAGCTAATAAATCAATGACCCACCTTCTTTGGTACAGAAGTTAAGGGGAATTTTTACTCTGTTCCAATAAGTCAATAGTGTCTTACTATAAAGACAGAAATAGCTCAACACATATCGGCGCTGAGCTTCTGTAAATGCAAAAGTGGCCTGGTGAAACCAATCTTCTGTCATTTTCCACTCTACTGTTTTCCAATATTGAAGCAGAAATTAGTGCACTTGGCTGTTGTGAGGGTTTACTTAGAAGGGTTTATTTATCCTTTCACTGAGATTTTTTTTTTTCACTTTCCAATTTGTAATGGTATGGTGTCATAATTCAATAAGCTTGTGGAACAACCAGAGATTCACACTGTGAAGACATTTAAAAGTATATATCTATGATGCAAATAGTGTAGCATAGTATAGATGCCTTGAAAAAGATCCGAGATCCAAAATGTTGACAATGTTATTAAAGAAAAAAAGTGTTTGTTACGTTTAAATACAAAATAGGGCCATTTATGACTGCAAGTGCAGTGTTTAAAGTGTCAGTCCAGATGCATTTTTTTGCCCACAATGTAACTTTTTGCCAGAATTCCAGCATAAGGGATCCCATACTTGTATCTTTAACCACATAACCAAATACAGGTACAAGATCTGTCCATACAAAAAAAAATCTGTTTACTGGTTCTACTCTAAAAAAAAAGCATTATTTCTAGCATAAGCCCCAGCATCCAGCAAATAGTATTGAAATTTCAAGCCTGAGAGTTGCAGGAGCAAAAAGGTAAATGCAGGTATGGTACCTGTTATCCAGAATGCATGGCATCTGGGGGTTTTCTGATAAGGGATCTTTCTATAATTTGGATCTCCATACCTTAAGTGCAAATTTACTTATGGTCGAATATCAAGGATTAATTAACCCTCGATATTCGACTGCCGAATTGAAATCCTTCGACTTCGAATATCAAAGTCGAAGAATTTACCGCAATTCGTTCGAAGTCAAAGTCCTAGTCGAAGGTCGAAGTAGACCATTCGATGGTCGAAGTAGCCAAAATAATCATTCGAAATTCAAAGTTTTTTTTATTCTATTCCTTCACTCGAGCTAAGTAAATGGGCCCCTGTGTCTACTAAAACAGATGTAAACATTAATTCAATCCAATAGGATTCCAATAAAGATTAATATATCTCATTTGGGATCCAGTACAATTTACCATTTTAAAATTACAAAGAAAAAGAAAATCATTTTAAAAATGTTAAATTATGATTAAGATGGAGACAATGGGAAATGGTCTTCCAGTTATTTGGAATTTTCTGGATAATGGGTTTCTGGATAACGGATTCCATACCTGTAATAAAAATAAGTCTAGTTGACTAGTTGTAATTTAATTTAGAAAGCTGCTGTTTACATTATACAAGCGTTAACTTTAAAATGATCTATCACTTTAACACTGTGAGGCTGATAACTGTAAATATTTTTTAAAATGTTTACAGTAACAAAACAATTAAGTTTGGAATTCTTGACTTCATTCACAAGTCCTAATGGCAGGTAACTCTATGATTTCCAGAAATCTATAAAACAGCCAAATATTTATTTCATACTATTGCTGGCATATCTCTAGTCTTTTTCCATTTTCATTGTATCCTTCCAAGCAATTAAAGATGAATCACAAAACTCATTCACCGTGATTCTGTAAAATGCTATTTTCAGTTTTGTCTCAGTAAGTGACCTTTACGTGCTCACTTAAAATACATTTTGAGCTGAAATGTTTCATATTTATTTATTTTTTTATAGTAAAATGATCTTTGAGACAGCCTAATAGGTTGAAACAATATAGATGCAAGCTAATATCAGAGAGATGGAAAAGTGTTGAAATACTTCTGTTATGTTTATATTTACCTAGAAATAGTTTTCACTTGTATCCGAGAAATGGCAAAAAAAATTGTCAAAAAAAATAATTAAAAAATATATTGTATTGCTGGTTTTTTAAAGTCCTACATAAAAAAAATCAGTTGTTTGCATATTGTTATTGAAAGCAAAACGTGTCCAGCTATATTTTCAGGAGTTTGACTTTATCAAAGGTTGAGTTTGTGAGTTTTTTCTACCTTGAATAAACTCACAACTCAAATGTTTGCTTATTTATGAAAACATAATTTAAAAAACTTGACTGAATGCAATCCATGGAAATACTTGAATTTATAGAATTCTAGGATAAATCTATTGAGTTTTTGAGTACAACCCCCATAAAAAACATGAAATAATGAAGGCAAGATGGTTAAGGGACCTCTGCCATTGAACTCGACAGGCTTTAGTTGGAGTATTTTCAGATTCAGACTTCTAGCCTCGGGACGTCATAAATCTCAAAAATTTTAATCTTTACTGAAACTACCCTCGAAAATCTCGAATTTTGGGAAAGCACAACTCAAACTTTAATAAACAACCCCCTAAAAACAATGTAGCAGATTAACAAATTTTTGAAAAACTTTTGCATAGCAAAAAAAAAATATTTTAAGCAACTTCCAAATATACTGTACATTCATTTTTTTTTCCAATGGTATATGCAAGGAACAGTATGTGCTCATGTAATTGGTATTGAAAGCAGTTATTTACATTATCTGCACTCCTGTATTAGACTAATGAAACAATGTTGCAATCCAGCTGATAAAAGCTTGTTAAATAACCTTAAGAAGACCTGAATTCTAAAATCAGACCCAGAAAAAAGGGAAAAAAGCACTGCTTTCAATAGCAATTACATTTCTATATATTGGTGTTTAAGGTGCAAATTTATTAAAGATCAAACTGTTTCATCTGTTTGAAAACTTTCTTGACAGTCAGGAAAATGACTGCTTTGAGCAGTGGGTGTCCACTGCTTAGCAGCAGTGCTGTGCTTTTATACCTGCCCCAAATCCTTGTTACCCAATTCAGAGGAAACATTTTTTGGATCATTAAATTGTTTTGGAACAAAATAAATTGTTAAATAAAACTAAATTAGTACTACTCAAACATTATTGTTACAGGTATGGGATCTGTTATGCAGAATGCTCACGACCTGGGGCTTTCCGGATAATAATTCCATAATTTGGATCTTTATAGTTTAAGTCCACTAGAAAATAATTTAAACATTAAATAAACTAGGGATGCACCGAATCCACTATTTGGGATCCAGCCAAATCCCTAAGTGCTTCGTTAAAGATTCGGCTGAATACTGAACTGAATCTGAAACCTTATTTGCATATTTGCAAATTAGGGCTGGTAAAGGAAAACTTGCAAAAAATGTTTTACTTCCTTGTTTTGTGATGAAAAGTCATGTGATTTGCCTTTCTGCCCCTAATTTACATATGCAAATCAGGATTCAGATTTGGTTTTGCCAGGTACAAGGATTTGGCCAAATCCTTCTGAAAAAGCTTAATCCTGGCCTAATCCTGAACCGAATCCTGGATTCGATGCATCCCGAAAATAAACCAAATAGGTTGGTTTTGCTTCTTTTACAGATTAATTATATCTTAGTTTGGATGAAGTACAATGTCCTATTTTATTATTACAGAGAAAGAGGAAATCATTTTATAAAATTTAGATTATTTGAATAAAATGGGTCTATGGAAGATGGCCATCCTGTAATTTGGAGCTTTCTGGATAACGGGTTTCCAGATGACAGATTCCATACCTGTAAATGAACACCTTAATCTGAAAAATATTTCAGTTAGGAAAAGCAAGACAAGACAAGACAGGGTAAGTCCAAGACGCAGCACAATATTGGTTATCAAGAAGCAAAATCCAGGCAACAGTTCAGGGCCAGCAGCATACAGGCAGGTCAAGAGTCAAAATCAGAATAAAAAGTAATAGAATGACATTCACAGGCAAGGTGAACTACCAGGAGAATGCCATAAAGAAGATGCGATTACAGCTCCACACTACTTTAGGGAAAAGAAGGAAACAACAGGATAATTTACAGGTTGCTAAAAAATGTATTGTTGCACTTAATTAAAAAGTACATGAATTAATTAAGTACATTAATTATACTTGTTAGGGTCATCCATTTTGTAGATGTTAGGCTAATAAAACTGTTATTATTATTATTTGCTGTCTCACATAAGCTAACTAAAACAAAAATGTCACTGATGTATTTGTTCTTCCAATTAAGTTGTTGAGAAAGACGCAACCACAAGGTTGAACACTAGAACTAAAAAGCATGCTTCTTTAATGTTTAGTCTCATATCTCATATGTTGTTTTGATTTATTCTACTTAAGAAAATGACTCAATTTTTATTCTTACTTAATTCTGTTATCATTATATTTGATATATCCCTATAGACCTTGCATGCTTCCCTTGTTACTTGTTTTTTGCTTTTGAAAAGTTTCCTGTAATACCAAAGCTTGAAATGACTTGCAAGATGCCAGCTGTTCCCAGTGATCCGAATTACATTTTCTATCCCTGGGAGAAAGCACAGAATAGCTTTAGTTGTTGCCTAAATAATATGATGGCTATATATAGCATATCTTTACATATTCTTTTGAAGTAAATCTCATTGAGCAAATAAAACATTAAGCTCATTAAAAGTTACTCCCAGTTACTTTGTGAAACCCAAGACTACAACTGGTTGATTCTATAAAAACATTTTAATATAATAAAACGACATTGATCATAGTATTACACTAGTATTACACTGCTTACATTGCTAAACATTGAAAAGAATATCTTACTTTTAGCCATAGATATCATGATTTTAGAGAAAAGGCTGAACTATAACAATAGTCCTTCTACCAAAATTCGTCATAATTCTGATGAGTAAAAAAGTATTCAGCTTTTATTTTAAACAAAACAAAGGAGCCATAAGAACACAGTTACCATTCTGTTGACTTTAGTGTGAAAACTTAAAAACCAAATTTAAAAAGTTAAAAAGTTTATTAGTATATTAAGAGAACTTTAGCCATAATATTCTGAAATGATCCCAAACATTAAAGCAAAGACAATTAAGAACTGTGATTCTGGTACAAGGGCTAGGCTTCTGAAAGTTGTACTTAATAGTAGTAGGTATTCAGTGTGATATAAAAATTGAGGTGGGTTGGTGTGCAGGAACAAAATTAATGTTATTTTCCTCTGCTTTTGTGAATATTCTAAAACACCTATCCAGTCTTGCACCACCCACTTTGGCAATTCCGTGGTCAAAAATAGATTCTTTTGTATATTTTCTACACTTGATCATAACTAAAGGGTGTTAAGATTTCTAGCATAACAGCTGACAGAGAAATGCTAAAACAATGGTTGCAGTGTTTTTCCTGTCTAGTTTCTTTAATTAAAATCAACACAGAATGTATTACTTTAGGCAGGGCATGAACTGGCTGGCAGCATACCTCTTTTTTATTCATTAACAGTAAAAACTTTTATCCAAAAAAACCCATACTACACCCTTCATATAATACCCCTGTGTCAGGGGCATATTGGCTCCAAGCACAGAGAAGTCTGGACCAAGGAGGAAGCTTTAGGGTTAAGTTCCAATTTGCGGTAACCAATAAGGATCGGAAGTAATCATAGTCAGATTCAGGCAATAGTTTAATTGGCAGGCAGCAAGGATCAAGATGCAAGAGTTAAAGTCCAGAAATATAATTAAGAACAATTTAGGAGCACCAAGGAATATACTAAGTAAATCCTATTATCGGGCATTGAACCCATGACCTGGAAGGTCTTTAATTTTCAGACTTTGCACCATTCCTTACGCTGACGTCACACTTGCAGCACGACGTGATGACAACAGTGCGTGGTGCTGGGCATCGCCATCTTGGACAGGAGGTGGAGTTATTTTATGAAACCTGAAAGTTTAGATACAAGGATACGTGCTGGATTTCTACACTAAAAAGTGGCAATGTGAATTTTCTTCTGTATTATTACTGAAATTCCCACAATTTTCAAAGTTACTGAGGGTAGTTAACCAAATGGGGCGGTTGGATAAAAAAGGTGTTGCTGGTCCTGTAAGAAGAATTGGTAAGTCTTAATACTGTATTTGAAAACGTCTATGGATATCTTTCAAAAACTGATGTGTAATACAGTATCTAGTAGTGCTAAGTCAAAAGCAACTGGACTGAGTTTTCTTAACAATGTTTCCCCAGTCACCACTAGGCATGAGCTATTCCATTTTGGAATCTAGTGGAATCTATTCCATTTTGACAAAAATCCTGAAACACTAAAAAATTTGCAAATTCACTTCTGGTTCTACATGGAAGTTAAAAGCTGGCTATACACAAAATGATTGCAAACGTTCTTCCTCTTCTTACCAATATGGTGGTGGATGTCTACACTAAAAAGTGGAAATGTGAATTTTCTTCTGTATTATTATTGACATTCAGGATCTACCACCATTTTCAAAGTAACTGATGGCATTTAACTAAATGGGGGAAAGGTGTTACTGGTCTTTTATAGAGAATTGGTAAGTCTCAATATATGAAAATGTCTATGGATATCATGCAAACACTGATGTTTAATATGGCACTGTATATATTAGTGCTAAGTCTAAAACAACTGGACTGAGTTTTCTTGATAATGTTTCATCACTAGTGATGAGCAAATCTGTCCCATTTTGCCAAAAAAAATGCAAAATGCATTAATGGGAGTCAATGGGAGTTTTTCAATGTGACTGTGCAACTTGTTTTTCACAGAAACTTTTTTTAAACAATACAATGGAGTCTATGGATTTTTTTTGAGGCAAAACCTGGTGAAATGTTTTCAAGAAAACTCAAAAACTCCAGTTGCTTTAGACTGTATAGCATGACCTGGATGAATGAAAACTGGCCTAGGCATATTCTACTGATATATCTCATCATTTTCTTTCTTTTTACTTGTAAATAGATTTTAAAACTACTAATATTGGTGCTACTTTGTTTTGACATATTAACCACTAAAAAACACATATTATTGGCTGCTGTAGTTATTACGAAGACCACAATTGCAATTTTAAACTATGTTCATAATAGGACCATCCTTTTCAAATTGTCTATTTGTACTTAGAAAGCAAATCCACAATTTAACTATGTTAGAAATTTTGAATGCATATATTTTTGTGTAGTTCCTCAAGACAGCATAAAAGATAAAGTACTGGCATTGTGTCTAGAAAATTCAAACTCACATTTATACCAGATAAAAAGATGTAGCACTTATGAAGTCAATTCACAAAACACAGTGAAATGATCTGTTAGCTGCAAAACTATCACAGTGAGGTAATTCTACATCTTACTGATTTTATTTCATATATACTCCATATTGTTGCTGCACCACTGAACATTATGTTGATTTTAAAACGGGCAAAATGAATTGCAGAGCATGCAGTCTGATAATTTAGGTACCTAAGGTTCTGTGGAAAAAAAGTTACACAGATGTATGACGCTTTTCTTTCCTACGATGTTACATCTGACTATCACTTGTTTCTTTTTGACTCCTAGCATCATCAGATACTTTGATCAGTACTGTGAATCTGCTAGAAGAATACTGTGCAAAGAAAGCTGATCTGATTGTCGGTTACAATACAATTGTCTTGCTTCCTTTGAATTCAGGGAATGACAGCACATTACTAGAGCTGGAATATATATATATATATATATATATATATATATATATATATATATATATATATATATATATTTAACTTCACAAAGATCCACAAATCCCGCACTTCCCCTGAAGGGAGGCCCATTGTTGCGAGTATAGGGTCAATCAATGAGGGCCTCTCCGACTGGGTTGACACAGGTCTCAAGCCCCTTGTCCCTAGGCTGGACTTAGGGATTCAGAACACCTGTTGGATAGACTGTCTAGTGTGACATGGCTGGACACATATAGATGGATATCTATGGACGTTAAATCATTGTATACAACTATATCACATGATTTGGGTATACATGCTATTTCGGAAATCCTAAAGGATACACAACATTTCACAAGGGACCTCACATATTACACTCTCTTGGTTCTGGAGTTCCTTCTAACGCACAATTTTTTTCTTTTCGATGGGGATTTCTACCTCCAGAGACGGGGGACCGCAATGGGGGCTTCCTTTGCCCCCACCTATGCCAACCTCTACATGGGTTGGTGGGAGCGGTCCAACGTCTATGGATGTAAAAACCCCTATCGTGAGCACATTATTTGGTATGGTCGCTACATAGATGACCTTCTGTTCATTTGGAATGGACCGGAGGAATTGATTAATGATTTTCACGTTTTTCTAAACACTAATCGACACAACCTTCAGTTTTCACTTGATTATAACAAATTAGAGATTAATTTTTTGGATCTTACACTGGAAGGTGATATATTCACAGGCAAAATTGAATCCAACATTTTTAGGAAACCCACTGCGGGGAATACTATTTTAAGGGCCAATAGTTGCCACCCCAAGCATACTATACGAGGTATACCTTACAGTCAATTCGTTATATATAGGAGAAATTGCAGCAAGGACACTACTTTTAACGAACAGTCAGGGCTTTTGGGACATAGACTATTGAGGCGTGGATATACCAAGGAGATGATTAAAACATCTTGTGATAAAGCGAGTAAAATTCGCATCAATGAAAGATCGCATACCTTGGCCAGTCCAAATCGGGATTTGAATACTAATGAGAGTAACAATGATATATTTTTTATCACAGAGTACAGTGAGGAGTTTGGGAAAATCTGTAATGTTGTCAGAAGATACCTTCCAATATTGTACAACGATGAAAAATTGTCAGGAGTTTTATTGGCTACTGACGTCAAATGTGTCTCAAGGAAAGCACCCACTTTAGGGAAAATGTTGGCGCCCAGCTTAGTGGTTACAGGAAGTGAGAGCCACAGGGGTAACTGGCTGTCCATGAAGGGTAGCTATAGATGTGGGGCTAATATTTGTAAAACCTGTAAAGTTATCTACACGGGGGCGACTTTCAGATCTAGTACAACGGGTAAGGTGTTCCACAGTAATGGTTTTTTTATTGCAATACCAAGAATGTGGTTTATTTATTGGAATGTTTAAGTTGCAAAAAGCAATATGTGGGCCGCACTACCCGCTGTCTAAAAGAAAGGATACGAGAGCACATTAGATCGATTGAAAATAAGGATGAGGGGACTCCTGTTGGCAAACATTTTGCACTATGCTCGAATAAAGGAATCCGTGATCTGTCAGTTAAAGTTATTGAACAGGTGAAACTACCCCTTAGGGGTGGAGATGCCGAGCATTTATTAAATCTGAGAGAGGCGTTCTGGATCCTAAAATTGGTGACCAGGTTACCTAATGGCCTGAATACTAGACATGATTTGTTATATCTATATTAAGGTGCTGAGGCTCCTAACTGGAGTGGTATCTAGCAATAAATATTTCTCTCTCCTACCCTTCTTATTACTGATTTCCTATTTTTCATTTTGTTTTTTTTTGCTTATTATTTTTTCATTATTATTGATGCTTCCCCATTTACATCTTTTTACTTTTTTCATATCTAAATACATTATATATATGCATTTTGAAACCTTTTTTACTGTAAAGGTTCACTTCTTGTTCGTTGATTATGAATCATTAATGCATTAACTATTGGCTACCCATTCTCCAGGGAGTTTAGCAAAACCCATACATTTCTACAAGGATTGTCTGTTTTTAATATGGAAGACGAGGTTTTGACCTTTAGTAGACTGGTTTTAACAGATAATAAAATATATGTGTTTTAAATTGTATTATTACACTGAGCCCAGTAGAGGGCGCTATTCATGTTTTGTATATAACCTGTCTGTTTGGTCCAAGATGTATGCCTATGATTAAGGGAGTGATTCCCGAAACGCGTAGGGCGTTGGATCCTTGTATGTATTTGGAATAAAAAGCATATTCCACATATCGGAGTGCCGTCCTCCCTTTTTTGATGTCTGAGTATATATATATATATATATATATATATATATATATATATATATATATATATATATATATATATATATATATATATATATATATATATATATATATATATAGCAAGGGCACATTGTGCTCACCACTAATTTTTAAAACCATTAGGCGGGGTTGCAAAATACATACAGACAAATACAAGAGTCCTCAGCACTCAACTCATTATCAATATAGTTAAGACAGAGACATTTTGTGCATACAGCTACTAAAAAATACCTTACCCTTTAAACAAAACAGGGATTGCTTGTCCATATATTTAAGCTGGCCAACTACATCAAAATCATCCCATATCTGGCCAGTCCTATGCTCAATTTTAATCTGATTTATTAAGAATTCTATTGCTTCATTATACATTTTACACAGGGACTAAGTTTTACCTGCAACTTACTTGCTGCTTTCAAAGTAAAACTCCCAAACTTGGCTGCCCTTTTATTAGACACCAGTGGGATCACCTGACTATAGTTGGAGGGGGTGGGAGCTACAACATGGAGCTGGTCACTGCTCCTGTATAAACTATAACAAACAAGGGAAAGTTGTGCTCACCACTAATTTTTAAAAACATTAGGCGGGGGTGTGATGAGGCTGTGACCACAAAATACATATAGACAAATGCAAGAGGTCCTCTGTACTCAACCCATTATCAATATATTTAAGACAGAGAAAAAACTGACAAAGAGGCTTGACAAAGGGCCCGAGTGGTCCGAAACGTTGCCCTTGTCTGTATGTATTTGGGTGAATAAATTTAACACTTTTTTCAGCATTCAGTGTGCCACTGGAATTTTTTCTATGTACTTGTATGACCCGCATGGCAGGAGTGGGTCCTCCGATGTAGCACCAGGTACCACAAAGGGTACATGATCAGGGGTGGAAGCACTCTACCATATTGTTATATTTAAGACAGAGACATTTTGTGCATACTGCTACTGAAAAATGCCTTACCCTTTAAACAAAACAGGGATTGTTTGTCCATATATTGCAATAAATATATAATATACAAAATCCATGAATATCCTGTAAATTATATCCTTATAAACGGTGAGTTCTGATGTAATTTCTGTCACATGACTCATTGAAACTTGTGTATTATAATAAATAAAGTACCCCCAGTTGTAAAATATGAGGATATTAGAAGTTACCTCGGAGTTCCATGACCTGTATAAAAACACTCGGCCTTCGGCCTCGTGTTTTTATATGGTCATGAATCTCCTCGGTGACTTATAATATCCTTATATTTTACAAGAGGGGGTACTTTATTCACTATATAATACACAAAAGCCATGAATATCTTGTAAATTATATCCTTATAAACGGTGAGTTCTGATGTCATCAGTTATAAACAGTGAGTTCTGATGTCATTTCTGTCACATGACTCGCTGAAACTTGTGTTTTATAATAAATAAAGTCCCCCAGTTGCAAAATATGAGGATATTAGAAGTTACCTCGGATTTCTATGACCGGTATAAAAACACTCGGCCTTCGTGTTTTTATATGGTCATGAAACTTCTCGTTAACTTATGACATCCTTATAATTTACAAGAGGGGGTACTTTATTCACTGTACTTTATTCACTTTATAATTTGTGTGCCATTCTATATAATAGCTAATGTTTCTCTGGTTGTAAAACATAAATCTATTCATCTCAATATGGCAGGATCACTTATCTGAAACTCTTATCTCAGATACAAAAAGGTGATTATTACTGAGCCTTAACAAAGAAGAATTTTCATATTAATTTCTGTTTCAAAACAACCATTCCACTTCCTTTATTCAATGTAGTATTTTGTGTTAGTTGTTTTTTTCTGCAGCTTCCCTCCCAAAGCTCAGTCATATACCCTTATTTCCAATAAAATAAGCACAAACCAATTTTCTGCACTGAGTGGTTAACGAGTACTCTACAAGTAGCAACCAGGCAAGACAGGAAACAATGGGTGGAAACATTCTTGGGGTATGGAGAGATCTTTCAAATAAATTGAATTTTAGCAGGCAAATGTACCAGTAAGGGAAACATGCAACTTCATTCATTTAATTCTAAGCTTTGAAAGATTTACTCAGTCTGTTCAAATCATTAGAACTCCCAATCCTAGGCTTTCATTAAATTTGAAGCAAATGTCAGCATCAACTAGACGTGTTTCAAGATTGCAATAAGTAGCTGCCTTCTGCTTACAAGCTTGTAAGCTTTTGATAACTTTTAACTGGATTTGTGTTTTCTTTTTCTTTGCAAAGGGCGTAATTTATTTTAGCCTTGCCAGAAGCATAATGAGACTTGCAGGCTGGACTAGACATATAATAAGGATCAAATAGTGCAGGGAAATGTTAGCCATTCTTATTGACATATTTAGTCAGTGGTGCACAGGATGCTTTCCATATAACCTCTATTTGCAATGTCCAGTAAAATAACCTATTATTGCTTGAAAACTGGAAGAAAAACTGTATTGATGTTCAATAAGAAAAGTCATAAAAAAAGTTAGCTAATCATTCCTAGCATTCACTAAGGTTCTATTGTCCGCAATGATTACTAAAAGTATTCTCTTAAATAGCAGAGCTTTTTACATAAAAACTGTATCACCTTTTTAACTTGCCTGTTTTTTTTTTAAATTAAGTCTATTTTCTGAATATCTTTCATGCTGTATACTATTGTCATCACTTGACTGCTGCAGTTTAAACTCAAAATTCTAAGGGTCAGTTTTCATTTAATGTCCCATTGCCTGTGTAAGCTTTGAGACAGATATGAAACACAAATTATCAGATTTTGGTCTGTATCTCATTCATTTCTGTTTGTGAGTTTACACAGAAAAGTGGACATCCAACAAAATCTCTGAAACAATATCATTATGTTAGAAACATTCAATTTTCTCTGTGTGTTTAATCCCGTGAAAAGTCTATCACATTTAAAGGATAAGTAAACCTTCAAAATAAGTGAGTGTAAAGTTTATGAGAGTGCTATGCTAAGCACCTTTGTAATGAATTCTGTTACAATGGGGCCTGCCAACTTCCTTGACTACTTGGTGGTTAGACTGGTCAGAAACTGACCAGCGGGTGTTGTAACAAAATTCATTCATATTAACAGTGCATGTACATGTTTCCCTAAATATCTTGAAATAGAAAGAAACTAAATAATGTAGAATAGCACTCTCATCAATTTTACATTCACTTATTTTAAAGGTTTACTTATCCTTTAATATGTTGCATATATGCCCTACTACTGCCAAAATGTCTTGTACACTTCCTTATACAGAATCTCAAAGGAGACCAAGTTATGATCACAACACTTGAGCTGGAAATTTGGTACTGTTAGTTATCACAAGATCCAAAAGACCATGTTTCCTAGTAGGGTCCTGAGCTACCCCATTACTCTAGTCAATTCCTGGTCAAATTGGAGTCACCCATGATAACAAATTGAGTTGGTTGTAAAGCCTATTCCATTTGTAAAAGTAGCTGGACCTTATTCTCCTCACTTCTCCATAATGTTTCTCCCTGCTGTTAGGAAGACCATATGGTCAGATAATTAATAATACATTTTCATATTTCTGAATTTAGTTGTAATTGTCTTATCTCCTGTATATGCAGATTCTATGAGCCCAGAAACACAAGCAAATTATTTAGTTTTTTATTATTTAGTTTTTTAGTATTTCAGAAAGAATAATGCACTTGCTTTAAAGTGTTAGCGGTATTGATTGCTCCAATTCATACTTGAGAGGTTATGTATATATGTATATATGTATTTTTTTTTTTTTTCAAAAGAATGCAGGCAATGGCATGTATCAGAAGTACTATAATTACAGATGCTCATGTATTGAAAGAAATATGCGTTAATATCCATCATCTTGCTGAAAAAGATTTATTTCATAGCAAGGCAATATTTAGGGGCAGATTTATCAAGGGTCAAAGTAAAAATTCAAAGTAAAAAAATTTGAATTTCAAGCTATTTTTGTGCTCAGTATCATGTACTGTCTCGACCATTTGCCATCTAAAACCTGCCGAATTGCTGTTTTAGCCTATGGGGACCTCCTAGAACCTATTTGGAGTTGTAGCGCTATGATAAATTGAACTCTCCCGTTTTACTTAAGGCCTACTTTTTGGTATATTTGTGCCACAGGTGAGACCCTTTTCACAGGGGTAAGCCCTCGCAACGGGGTGGAGGCAGGGTGTAGTGCAACCGTAACTACGTGTTAATGCACAAGTATTGGGTGCCAGTGGTTCTTTATGCTTAACCAAACAACTGAGTTTATTTAGCAGAACAATCCACGCAGGAGTTTATAACCATTGATTGAATATACAGTAGACCTCCCAAATGAATAGTGTATACTCACAGTACTAGAAACAGCTGTCCCTGAAGGCAAAGAGAACTTACAGTGAGACAGCAACTGGAAGGTATGCCCAGCTTTCAGCCTTTCCCTAAGTGGAACCCAGGGGAATATCTACATCCCTGAGTCTATGCACTAAAGCTGGCCATAGACGCAAAGATCCGATCGTACGAATCTTGGATTCGTACGATTTTCGGACCATGTGTGGAGAGTCCCGACATTTTTCGTCCGTCGGAGATCGGTCGTTTGGTCGATCGGACAGGTTAGAAAATTTCTGTCGGCTGCCGATAATATCTCTGCGTGTATTGCCGATCGTACGATTTTCAGAGGGAGACTGTCTCTAGTGTTGTCAGACATAAGTATCATACGATTGCTGTCAGGGGCAGAACATTGGGTGATCTGTTCTTATTTGATCGGAATGGTAAAGACTTTGATCTGAATGGTTAGTGGAGGGTCGGGAGATGGGAAAGTCTGATCGTACGTTGATTCGTACGATCGGATCTTTGCGTCTATGGCCAGCTTAAGTCCCTACTTCTGGGTCATTAACCCCCGGCATCTTAATCCCTCTGACTCTCCTCGTCGGAGCCTAGAACTGCTCAACTACCTATCTATCACTCCTAGAGTGATCTATCAAAGAGTATAACTATCCACTTTACTAAGGGCAAATCTTGGGTTCAACTAACCCTTCGCTTTCTAATAAACAGGGAAGGGCTCAAGCTAAAATGGACCGTGAGCACATTGTCACAACCCTTTTTATACTTTCGAACACTGCAATCTACTGGTCATTGTAGAAACAAAAGGGCATAATCATAAAATAGGACCCATTTAGCTGTCTAACAACTGAGGATTTGCCTGCCAGTATTAGATAGGAGTGTCTCAATTATCACATCCCTACAGAGTTAATTGGTGGACTTTGAAAAATCTAAGGTTTTTTTGAATATATTTTGAATCAAATTCGATTCACCCGCAGAAAAAAACTTTGATTTTTTTAAATAAATCTCAGTTGGTCTTTATTTTCTTCGAATTTCGAAGTTATGGGAGTTAAAAAAAACCTCCCATTACTTCGAAATTCAACCCTTGATAAAGCTGCCTTTAAGGCTGTTACACCTGCCTTTGTCAAGGATGCGGTTAAAACTGAAACATTGGTTATGGGGGATATCTAATGATAAGCGACGAGTGAAATTTTTTGGCAGGCATGGAACTTTTTATGAAAAAAAATAACTGTGGACAAACAAACACCCATTGGATACATGGATAAATATATACATATATTAAGTTAACAGGCAGGGAAATACAGGATAATAGAACATAAGTAACTACAACATTGTTTATAAAACGTATACAATTACATTGCAGATTGATCCTTTGGTACTTTATATTTACATATAATATTTGGTATTGTCCAGTCAACAAAATGTTTATTAAAGGTTGCATTGCCCTGGAGCATCCCTGGCTGTATGGCTCAGGAGTTGCAGCTGTTCTAGCATATCACTAAGCATTGGTTTAAATAGGAATGCTCCTATCATTTCATATAAATATATTACATAAGGCTAAAGCTGGCCATAGACACACAGATCTTATTGTACAAATCGAGGATTCGTAAAATTTTCGGATCGCGTGTGGAGAGTGCCGAAAGCTTTTGTCCGGCGGAGATCAGTCATTTGGTTGATCGGTCAGGTTTGATTTTGACCCGACAGATCCCGCCGGAGCCCATTGCGAATCGTAATCGGAACGTTCGGCCATACAGCCGAACAATCAGATTACCTCCGATATAGCCATGCTCGTTAATGGCATATCGGGGAAAGATCCGCTTGTTTGGCGATGTTGCCAAACGAGCGGATCTTTGCGTCTATGGCCACCTTTAGGTAAGCAGCTAATGAAAGAAACAATTGAATTGCCTTTATTCCATTGCAAGTCATATTTTATATTGCATACCTCCAAAAAGTGTTACAATTATACAGATTTGAATTCAATGCCACCTCATGTTAAGCACTGATCAACAACACAGAGCTGACAACTATTTTCATTGGTGCCAAGCCAGTAAACTATTTTTTATGCTGTCAAAGAGTCTCCTTTTTCATAAAATGCTTCCACCACAGCACTGACATATCTGACTGATAGTATTAGTGTTAGTTCTTTGTCATTACCATTACATACGACAACCGTGAAATACAATTTTAATGTTTTCTAACATACATTATCAGTTTTTATCTTTTATTGTTCTCTGCCAATTGAAGGATATGTGCAAACCAGGTAATAACTGTATAAACATTTAAGATAATTTTATATTCATTCTTTCCTATAATAATCTATTAACTGCAGTGCATTATCTCTGTGAAGAAAAAGGCAGATTTACCGGGGAATGTAATAAGAGTCACTAATAGAAAAAAAACATTCCCATTGCAAAAAAAGATCCCTTGATGTAAACAGTATTTACATTTCTTGTATTAAATATGCTTTTTTGAATTTTGGTAATCAAATTCAATTTGTTACATTACCCAGTATATGTGTAGCAGTTGTTGCTGGTGTAAACCGTATATAATTAAATATTCTTAAAAGTTGGTGTTTGATTGTGATAATATAATGTCCCTTTGAAGATCAAATCTTTAAAATACATTATAAACAATTAAAATTTGTAGTGTGATCTTTCTAATGAACAACGTAACATTGCATAATGTTTTGAGCTTGATTTTGAAATGACATTCCTTGCTGCCTCCTCGGAGCATTCATTTTTAAAATATTTTCCGAAGTGATCTCACTCTGTGTCACACTGCAATAATTTTGGGGGCTGTAGAGCAATTTGTGCGCAGCCAAAAATGCAATCCAAAAAATGAAAGAAGATCTTTTGGCTGGGGATGAGTTAAACCCTGTTTTAATTTACAGCCTGTAATATAGTTTTGCTGGCAAAGATTCATAAATCTGTTTCATCAGTATGACTACTGAATAATAATGGTGCCTTCTCTGGAGCTGAGAGTATCTTTAGCAAGCTTGCCTTTTAGGCCATAGAGGATTCAGCTGTAGGGATATCATTCGGTGCCAGTCTTCACAGAATCGTAAGCATTATTGAAAATGTGCTGGTGCCTCACATTATGCAGGTCCAGGGTCATTAAAATTTTATCATATAAACCCTGCCGTCTGCACAGAAGAGGAATTGAGATCCTTGGCAGAGGATGATCACATATTTTATCAGTTTTCTGAAAGGGAAACCAGCAGGTTCAGAGCAGGAGAGAAACAGAATAATATTCTCTTTAATATAAACATAATATTATGTCAAAAACCCTCTGAAATTGACATTTATCTGCCATGGTTAATACTAACTTTTCCCCTAGACTAGTTGAATGCCTTATGGCTGTATGACAATTCCTGCTTGTCACACTTGATACTCATTTTATGTGTTTTACTTTGAGGCAGGTTCTAAAGGTTTTTTCAGGGTTAGATCAAAACACATAGACAGCTATTGATTACAGTGTTTACTTAACAGAGGTTAAATCGCCACATTTACAGGGTCAGATCCCCAGTCTTTTCAACAGCTAAAGGGGGATTAAAAAAATGCCTGATCTATAGAAATGTCTCACATTTTTTAATCAGGTAAACAACTATCGATTTGGCATTCATTTGAGATAGAACACATTAAAGGAGTATGAAAATGTGATATGAAAATGAATGTAGTTAATAGGAGCACGTAATAGAACTGTATGTATTTTAAAAAGTATCACATGTTTCATTATATATCTGTATGTGGATGAAATGCCTTTTTATTTGTAATTTAAAGGAGAAGGAAAGCTACGGAGGCATTTTATTGCCAATAGATTAACTGCATTAGTGCAAGCTAGAATGCTATTTATTCTGTAGAATGTTTTACCATACCTGAGTAAAATGCTCTAGAAACTCTCTGTTTGTTTAGGATAGGAGCTGCAGGATTAACATGGTGTGACATCACTTCCTGCCTGAGTCTCTCCCTGCTCTGGGCTCAGATTACAGTAGAGAAGAGAGGGGGGGGGGAGAGGAGCAAACTGAGCATGCTCTTGCCCAGGGCAATGAGGTTTAAGCTGAAGGCAGGAAGTCTGATACAGAAGCCCATGTGTACACAATAGAAGGAAAGAAATGCAGTGTTTCTTTTGACAGGGGACTCAGAGCAGCACTACTTTGCGGGTTTACTGGTATATTTAGATGGACCTTTCTGATAAGCCTTACTTAGTTTTGACCTTTCCTTCTCCTTTAATGTAAAAATAAGTCAGACCCTTGCACTTGTTTGAACTTGATTGTTAATTAAGCTAGCATTAGTCTCTTATAGTTACCTACTAAACATATACAGGGGGAAATTATATAGTGAATAAAGTACCCCCTCTTGTAAAACATAAGGATATTATAAGTTACCGAGGAGTTTCATGACCATATAAAAACATGAGGACGAAGGACGAGTGTTTTTATACCGGTCATGGAACTCCGAGGTAACTTCTAATATCCTCATATTTTGCAACTGGGGGTACTTTATTTATTATACAAGTTTCTATGAGTCATGTGCCAGAAATGACATCAGAACCGTTTTAAATTGATGACATCAGAACTCACTGTTTATAAGGATATAATTTACAGGATATTCATGGCACTTGTGTATTATATGTTTATAATTTTACTCTAATGGCCCTATTTATGAACTGTTGAACTTATCTTTAGTGCTTATTCAAGTTTTTTGGAAGTTGAAAGGATGCTAAAGTCTTGAGGTCCAACATTTATTGATTGCCCCATCAGCTTAGAACAATGTTACAGAATAATGACAACATAATTGAATCAGTTAAAGGTAGCGTAGGAATGCAATAAAATGTTAGCCTCAGTGATAACTTGTCAGAAAGTAGAAAGGCAGCTACAGTCAGGTAACTTTCAACAGAAATTTGTCTGTTTTATTCACAACTGAGAGAGAGACGTAACTTGTCACAGTGTGTAACAAAAGTAACAATAACTTACAGATTTTGTTCATTAGCCAGAACAGCCAGTTCCACTGGCAGTCTGACTGCACAGGTCTTGCTTTTTGCAGCAAATTTTTAGCCCTCCACTTAGGGATGTTAGTCCATATAACTGTTTTGCTTCAGGGTCTTTCACACAAACCCTTTGCTTCAGAAAACTACCTAACACTCAGCATTCCCCTCAAACAGACTTCCTGCTTCCCTTCAGAGCTCCCCTCCCCATGTGGTGAAATCACTCACCACACCTGCATTTATTATATTACTATTCTTCTCAAATGCTGGGTCTCATAGAGCATTCTAGGAGGTACACACCTTCCCTCTAGTGTTTTCTTAGCCACTGGGTCACAATAGTTACAGAAATATCTAGGTGTATCTTTAAGCTCTAAAATCTTACACTAACTAACATTCAGGATATACAATTCTCCCCAAATGTGATTTTAACTGGCCATCAGGGTGGTCCCCCAGATAGGACCAGCCCCACAGATGGGTATCAACACCTCTAACCAATTAATCCAGAGAAAGGATCAATGGCTTCCTGTCTGATTCATCTTTCTTTAAACCTGTCCAAGCATTTGTGGAGGTCCAGATACACAGCATTTGCTTCATGTTCCTTGGGCTGATAAGTATACATATAGGTGTTAGAATAAAAAGGATGGACAGCATGCAACCTGCAGTAGAGGTAAAAGATGAACATCTGCATGCAGAAAATAGGGGCAGTACAAATTATTTAAGCTGACAGAGAAACATCTTATACCCACCCCATACTTCCTGTAATTGTAATGTTAAGAGTTTCAGACTTTCAGACATTTCTCTTGGGCTGAAATAAATCCTGAAAAACATTCCAGTTCAGGTGCTGTAAAACAATGTCTACTAATAGCAAATAAAGTTAGCTCTTGTATATAAAAAGGCAATAACTCAAGGGATGTAAACCTAATCTTCCCTCAATACACTTCTCTTGTGAGGCCTCACCTTGAGTTTTCAGTGCAGTTCTGGGCCCCAGTACTGAAGAAAGATAATTATGTGCTAAACTAAACTGGTGATAGGAATTTAACAATCAAACTATCAGGAAAAACTATGAAGGTTGGAGCTGTTTTCTCTGGAGAAAAGGCACTTGCAAGGGGACATGATAACTCTTACAAGTACGTTAGAGGACCTAGAAAAATAGCAGGGGATCTTTTTTTCCATAGAATAGACTAACCTTTAAGGCTGAAGGAACTGAACTGTCACTTAAAGCAAAGCAGATCCTTAATGTAACGACAGTGAGGTTGTGGAATGTAATAGCAGATTCCTTTAATTCCTTTTCTGATGCTTTTAAGAGCAGCTTCGGTGACTTCTTGTTGAAGCATAACCTACAGGGTTGCAGTCATCGCAAGATCTACAGTTATATAGATTTTTCAGGCAACAATTCTTTAACCATGCAACATTTTTTTTACTATCAAGTCTCATGGAAACAATGTGAAATATTTCTCTCATCCCAAGTCTGTATTGCGAGTGCAATTGTGTTATCAAATTTCTAGTGTACATCAATTTTGTGCTCTGCGCCTTTTGATACAGGAAACCCTGTTGCAATAGCCACCTTTGAAAGTGGTGGAAGCTCCAGGGTTCCTACAACAGCCTGAATCAAGCATACTTGAGTCCAAATAAATTGGTTGCACATGCGATTTTGATGGCAGCATTAGAGTGTCTCTTATCCAATTAATCCCACAAGTATTTTTGACTATGTTGGAGTTTAATTGACATCAAAAGTATAGAAATAGCTAAAATTCTTCATTGTATGAGATGACTAGTGTTTCATATGTTAACCTAATTTGGAACATATTCATACATGTAGATGGTTTGCTTGTCAATTGCATTTGGGCCAAACAATCAAAGCTTTAATTAAAAATAAAGCGCTTTCAGTTAATTTTACTAATTAAATATTATTTACAAGAACAATTGCCTTGATTTTTAAGTTCTTTCATTCCACTAGCTGTTGCAATTGATGCATACATTTATATTTTCAGTTCTTCAGTGTTTAACAAAATGCACGGTTGTATGTATGAAAACCATTTAAATGTACAAATCAGAGAACAAGCCTGCTTGAGCTTTAATTAAATAAAATTATAGAATGTAAATCAGTTGTTTAGCTGATATTACATAGTGTTAAAGAGATTGAATTGGAAGACTTTGGTTAAATTTAGAAATTACATCTCTAAGAAGTTTCACTTCATTGGAAGTCTAGTGTGCTGTAAATTGAGTTTGGAACTTAAACATAGAAATTATTCCTGAATATTAGAAGTGCTAATATAAAATAATATTCTACCAAACTGCTCAGTAATCGTGTGATTTACAAGAGATTCACTTTAAACTAAAATAGTAGCTGAGTGCTATTTTAAATCTACTATATTATAATATATAGACTTTATCAATGGTCTGGGAACATTTTATTTGGTTGGCAAATAATAGCAGTTGTATAATATTTATTAGCAGTATCATGCCATAGAGACAGAGAGAAAGAGAGACCCAGCTGGGGATGACGTATGTCCTCAGCTTTTATTACATTGCATTTTAGTATAGTTTACTTTGCCAATCTTATTTTTTTAAATATTTGTAAAATTCTTTATGAAAAGTTCAAGGGTTTTCCCATGCCCCGAATACTCTGCATCCCTATTTGACCTAATCTATACAAAGAAATGTAATGCAGAAAGAGGGTTACAAGTGACAGCTACATTTTACTACACCTTTCTATTATGCCATATACTGTATGATGTGGATGCTTTTGATAATAACAAGCATTTGGTGGATTTTGTGATTTCCTGGACACTCCATGTCATACTTACCGGGATAGCCCCGCCCCAGTGCTCCCATCAGAAGGACCCTCCCCAAAGCTTTAAAAGCCCAACCCCACCCCCCAGTCCGGTGTCTTTTTTTCCTTCTGCTTTAGTTTTTTTTTTGCTCCTGTTAGAAGCAAGTTTTCTTTTTAACCTTGGGGAAGCAGTAGGGCTGCTGTTAGCGTCCTAGGGACTCGGGTTGGTCCTGGTGATCTTTTACCCCTAAGCACATTACCTCAGGTGGAATCTTCAGTGTTTAAACATCTGGATCAGGTAGGCACAGTTTTTACTGTGGCTAATATCATTGCTTTCCTTGATCCATGTGCCCTCCAGCCTGATTACATCCAGGTCTGTGGCAAGTGCTATGTCCCCCCATCCGTATGCCTACCTGGGCATGTCTAAAAAGCGTCCAGCGGCATTGGGGTATATGGCTCATACACCCTTTATGATTTTTACGGATGGGAGAGGGAGGTGGCAGTTAGGTACGTTATTCTGATGACAAATATTTAGTTAGTGGCCTGAACCTTATGGCCTCCTTCTCTTTTTTCCCCCACATGGGGGTATTATTTTTTTCTTCTGGAGGAATTTAGGTGTCAGAGCCAGCTGCCTCCCTCAAAAGACTTTCCCAAGGTTGAGGTAATTGGCAGCTTCCAGGGTTAAATAAAAGAAAACCCTGAGGTCTTAAATCTACTGGCAGTTAAAGCTAAATTTAAGCTGAGAATGCCACCTTGTTCCAGAGTCTCCTAACTCTTAAAAAAGTATGAGCCATGTGGGCCATTGGAAGAACTGTGCAGCTGCAAGGCTGATATATACGTTCTATGAGCAATGATAATGCAATGCAGTGATAATGCAAAACTGTTTCTACGTGCTGAGAGCAGCTGAGAGCAGTTCTATGCAATGATGATCTGCAGGGTCTGAAAGCAGCATTAAGGCAAGACTTGTCTATATGTGATGTGAATGTTGCAAATACAATGTTAGCCTTCTTATTTGAGCGCTGAGAATACTATGTTGATCTGCAGGTTCGGTTAACAGCAGCTGCAGGTAATTGGGTAATTAGTCTGGAGGTCAGTGTTCAGGTTCAGTTAATGAACAGGTAGATCCCCTCCCAGCCCCTCCCTTAGCAGCTCAGATTGATTATCTGAAACATCAGGTAAGGTTCTGTGTTACGACTCTTTCCTTTATAGTATAGGTTTGTGAACTAAATTAACATGTACTTCTTCTACTCTGCTTCTGATTTAGCTAGCTTAGAAGCTTAGACATTGCTGTATGGAAGGAAGTAAACTGTTTAGCCAGTATATATATGTGTTTATATATGTGTGTATATGCGTGTGTATATGTGTGAGCATGTGGATACTGGCTAGCTGGGATGGGCAGCCAGAGAAAGGGGCCTCTTTACTCTTGGGCCGAGTGCTCTGTCTGCATTATGTAGGAATTCCTAGTCCTGGCACTACTGAATATTGCAACCAAACTGACTGTTTGTTTCAGTGATTCTAGAGCTGGCTTTAATAACCAAATACAAATGCATATGTTATACATTTATGGGCCTGTCGCTGCATAAGGCAGTAACCAAACTGTCTGTATATGTGGAAACAAAATGTGTATGTTATACATTTATGGGCCTATCACTGCATAAGGCAGTAACCAAACTGACTGTATATGTGGAAACATTTCAGTGATTCTAGAGCTGACTTTAATAACCAAATACAAATGCATATGTTATACATTTATGGGCCGGTCACTGCATAAGGCAGTAACCAAACTGACTGTATACGTGGAAACATTTCAGTGATTCTAGAGCTGGCTTGAATAACCAAATATAAATGCATATATTATACATTTCTGTGTCTGTCACTGCATAAGGCAGTAACCAAACTGACTGTATATGTGAAACATTTCAGTGATTCTAGAGCTAGCTTGAATAACCAAATACAAATGCATATGTTATACATTTCTGGGCCTGTTGCTGCATTATGTGGTAACCAAACTGACTGTATATGTGGAAACTTTTTAGTGGTTCCAGAGCTGGTTTTAATAACCAAATATGAATGTACATGTTAGACATTTTTGGTATAGGCACTTTTTAATATTACACCAAACTGAATGTAGATGGGGTAACATCAGTGGTTCGGAGCTGGCTATAATAACCACATACTAATGCACATGTCATACATTAATTGGGCCAGCCACTGGTCACTACTATAACCTTACTGTATGTATATGCTTAAACATTTCAGTGGCTTTGGTGCTTACTAAGGTTATAACTAAAGTAAATGAACATGCTATACATCTCTCTGGTTTGGACACCAATCAATAGAACAACCAAACTGAAGGTAAATGTTAAACTGATGAGTAATGGGTGTGGTAAGGTTCTAGGCATTTCCGGAGGGTGCCTATATAACCTTCAGGTTTGTATGTAAGCATGGTAACACAAGTTAAGGCTCCAGTATCCCTGGGTCATGTCTGTTTCAAGTAACTTTGATTTAGGTTATAAGCATGGATTACTCTTGCAAATAAGCCAATAGGGTAACGTATGCTTGCTGATAACAGCAGCCAAGACTGACTTAAAGGCGCTAGCCAAGTCAGATATAGGTATTATGAACTTAATTAAGTACGTCAGCTGTGTTGCAGATAAGTATTATACCCTTATTTACAGCAGTCCATAATGGCTTAGGGGACTGTGTCCCAGTAAGTATTCCACAATCGGTATATGGGTTACAGATACAGTAAAGGTGGTAACTGATGTAGACATGTATCTTGTCTAAATGGATTGGCTAAGGCCAATTCTGATTCATATAAATGCTATGTAATATATAGGATTATGCACCGTTACAAAGATGGTGTGAGAGTAGTGGCCAATTCTGGTTTAAAGGTATACGACTATATTGCATATGGGTGTTATGCAATAGTCAAACAGCAGGTAGGTATTATACAATGGCTGTATTATAACATGAACTTGTAGACCACAACTTTTGAAGTCAACGTGGTCCATATATTTGCTTACATTCAACTATAGGCTGTTGGAATAGTTATCAGTCTTAAGGATCTCACTAATTAGAATCTATGTTCTACGACTGGACTTATTCCTGCTGATTAAGAAAATAAGATAAATACGTATCCTGCTTCTGCGATAGGATTGGCCTGGGGCTAAATGGACGTAGACATGTATACAGTCATATATACATTTAACAAGGATTCTAATATCGCCACAGCTGGATATCAGGCAAGATAGATGTTCTGTATATTCCAATGATAAATCAAGGTCTATTTATAAAACTGGTATGATATTCATCAGGATCTCTTTCTTGATTACAGGAGTGCAACTTATCTGGTCTCAGTCTGGAAGACAGTGGGTGCATCAGTCAGTGCAAATGTTTGGTTAAATCACATACTGTATACTGTATTCACTACTGCCACAGGGTTTTAGAGCTTTGCAATGAGGTATTTTATAGTACAGACCTATTTAGTTTGTCTCCAATACAATAGGGGTCAGCTCTTGGACTATATATTCATGGGACATATTATATTAATGGGTACCATATAAAGCTGGCTGTAAAATTAGGTATTCTCCATCAATTCAGTTATAGCTAAAAGTTTTGATCCACAGGTTCGTTATAACAGGCTATTCTGTAATGTTAATCCATATGGTGGACAGGAAGCATGCAATCTTGGCATGCTGGGTTTTCTAAAGGTCTGTTACTCTGGGTTTAGCCTTTTACACCACCATAGACTGGCCTGGCTAGTTGAGGTAAGTATCATAGGGCTTAACATCAAGCTATAAAAAGGGTCTTATACACTATCCTTTTAGACCAAGGCTGCAGTATCGGCCTTAGGCAAGGTCCTGGTTATTGCATCTCTTGCCAACAGGCTTGAACATGCATGTATGGTTAGTAGGGGAGTTCCATTGCAGAATAATAGGTAAATAATTATATCTCCATACCTAGATTAATTTTAATCTTGAACACTTAAGGATGGTACTGTCCATGTCCGGGGATTTGAGAATAACCAATCTCTAGCAGTATTGTTGGTTGTAATACTTCCTTGAGTCATTCAAATTTCTTCCTATATGGTAAACTCATGGGAGCAGGCCATACAGATTGTTTATAAGCCCAATCTATGGGGTACAATAACTCCAGCTATGTACAGGTCACATCTGTGAAGGCTCGAGGACTGTATCATAGCAAGGTTATGCATATCTGCAGGCATTTCTTTTACCTGGTCTACTCCAGGGCACGCTGATCTTAATACTATCCAGTCTTGTTTGGTGTTGGATTATGAGCTAAAGATAAAAACAATTTCAATCTGTACAGACTGCAGAATGCTTCTAGATACCTCACAGGGCAGGTAAGGTATTCCCACATTGGCAGCACTCCTTCTCCATAAGTCATTCTACGGACCTCTCATTGAGAGGTGTATTGGTTATGGTCTGGAATAAATACAGGTTCCTTAGTATTAAAGAGACTGGGAACTACACTAGGTGATGCCATGTACCGGTAGTGTCATACAGAGCGGGGTCATGTAGAAGACTAGTGATGGTATTTTTCCTTCCCCCTACTAAATCCTCTTTTGCAGGTACCATGCTTTTGAGCCATTTCCAAGAGTCCTCTTGTGGATGTTATGCGGTTGGAATAAACGTGCTGGTATGTAGTAGGAGTAAGACTATGTAGAAGTGTTACTCTGGGTTCCTATCCGCTTCTATTTAATAAGAGATAGTTCTCTCTTTTTAAATGTAATTGTCATGCTGGTTTCACACTCGGTATCATTACTTTGGTGTGGGTTCCTTTAAGGAGTACTATTTCCTTTTATTCTCTTCCAGTCCATTTCCTCTGAAAATAGAGTTCACAGATTTCCACAAGGTGATTTTGGTCCACCTTTGGGGGTTTCATTCTTCTGAGTTTTATCTGGTATAGATTATACTCGGCCACTTCCTTATGTGTAACAAATTCCCTCCCATTGGGATATTAGCTTGCTAAGTCCCGGTAAGTATGACATGGAGTGTCCAGGAAAAGGGAAGATTGTATCATACTTACCGTGATCTTCCTTTCCTGGACACTCCATGTCAGGTTTCCCATCCCTTTTTCGGTAGTTTCTAGAAGCTTATTACGAGACACCGGACTGGGGGGTGGGGTTGGGCTTTTAAAGCTTTGGGGAGGGTCCTTCTGATGGGAGCACTGGGGCGGGGCTATCCCGGTAAGTATGACATGGAGTGTCCAGGAAAGGAAGATCACGGTAAGTATGATACAATCTTCCCTTTTCCTGTTTCCCCCGTCCCCAATAGATTCTGTACTGTGCACTTTTTATCTACTTGGGTATCCTCCTTAAGTTTTCTTCTGGTGGTAAGTGCCTTGCAGTCACTTGATTCAGCAATGCTGCTATTTATTGTAGCATTGTTATATGTTAGGCAATTACTCACTTACCATTGTTTTAGGAATTTCCATTATATTTCATATCTCCCTAACTGTCTTCATTTATTAAAGCTATTGTACTTTCCTTTTCTTTGGTATAAAATATATCTTATACAAAAGAGCAACTGAGATCAGATTATAGACTGTGCTGATGATCTCCTTTACTCCAAGAGGGCCCCATTATAAGAGAGCACAATTGGGAATTAATTATTAGACATTCCTATAACAAAAAGGACTTAATTAATTATATCTTATCCAATAAAAATATAAAAAAAAAGAATATAACATTCTTAACTATACTATGCATTAATATTAAAAGCATAAAATGATGTTAGCATAAATAGTTTAGACAGAACCAAGAACATTTAGGTTCATAAATTATACAGCTGAATAATTAGCATATAAAGTGAAGAAGAATTGGTTTTAAGATATTTTACATTGAGTGTCTAATAAACTCTTCTCAGGTTCAATGCAAAGGAAGTGTTTCCTATTTAAAGTAAACTGCTAATGACATTTACCATTTATATACTCTGCTATAACTGGCATATATCTTGTGAGCCAATAGTACTATATACAGTACCTAATAGTACTATAGCTACTAAAAAGAAAAGAGCCTGACTATTGTTAAATTGACTTTTTACATTTTGGTGCAAGTAATTGTTGGCTAATATTAAAATGTATCAGAAAATAATTATCTAGATGGGCTAAAACCTTTTTTTTATTGTTAGGAAAACATTTTAGTTGGAAATGATGTGTCGGCAATGATGAAGTCCTAAATTTGAAACTCTTACATGCAATTGCATTTTAGAAATTAAGGGGCACATTTACTAAAAGTTCGAATTTCAAAGTACATTTTGGGTATTTCAACCATCGAATAGGCCTAAATTCGATTTGAAAAAAATTCGAATTTCGAATTTTCAAAGTGCTGTCTCTTTAAAAAAAACTTCGACTTTGACACTTCGCCACCTTAAACCTGCCGAATTGCTATGTTAGCCTATGGGGACCTCCTAGAACCTATAGCCAAAATTTGGCCAGGTTTTAAAAAGTCGAAGTTTTCTTTTTGGAAAATCGTTCGATCGATTTGTTCAGTTTGAAGGCACTCGCGGCCCGAATAGCTTGGGCGAGTGTCGGCCTGAAACCCGCCAAACCCATAAGATTTGGGCTAGCCTGCACATCACTATTGGGCTTGTAAATGAGTGCTTAAGATTAGGGATGCGCAGAATCCAGGATTTGGTTCGCGATTCGGCCACAATTCTGCCTTTTTCAGCAGGATTCGGCCCTTCTGCCCGGCTGAACCAAATCCTAGTTTGCATATGCAAATTAGGGTTCAGATTTGGTTTGGTGGCCGAATCTTTCACGAAGGATTCAGGGGTCGGCCGAATCCAAAATAGTGAATTTGGTGCATCCCTACTTAAGATTACAACTGTGCCCTGCTTTCCCCTCATCAATGCATCATGGTCAAATGCAAACAGTGCTTTATATATCTGAAGAAAAGGGTCTCCATTCTGTTGCATTTGATTGCAGTCTTTTTTCCTCCAATAACCACACTGCCTATGTATCTTATCATGAAAAATCTATGGATGTTGAATGGTAACTTAGGGGTATAGAATTAAATCACAGGGGGCAGAGTGACCAAGACCACAATGTTTTACATCAACCTGCAACAAAAACTTCCAAAAACAATTTCTATAGGTCAAAACTATTTTACAGTATCATATTAATAAAATATACATGCAATTTATGTGTATGGGCAGATTAATCAATGGGGAGTCCTGCAGGTTTCCTCCAGATTCCTAGCCTTTCACTCTTTGGTGTATTAGATCAATTACTGTAATTCAGTAGACCAGTGCTAAGGGACATTTTTTGTTCACACAAGGTATGCATTGCATACATTATTATTTTTTCATGTGACCATTCAACATCTTGAGTATAGTATAGTAAATCACAACACTGTGTTCCATTTCTTAAAAACCATTAATCATAAGCTATATAACATTTTTTCTTGCTAGGATTGTAGAAGAGGCAACAATAGATCTAAGTTCTACTGTTCATCTCTTAGATCCTCCTGTATCCAAAATAGTCTTGTATGAACCGTGTACAACATTCTGGAATATCATCATAAAACATAACTGAAGCAAAAACCAGTTATTTTCTTCTTTTTAATGTTCAGCTGTTGTGAAATGTAATATACTTAGAAGCAACAGCACTTATGAGCAGTGTGAAAAATGGGGAACAATATCTGCTTTCTGTATTATGTTGACTGTCTGCATGCAATTATTTGGTTGGCTTCTCCTGCCATGACAATTATCTCACTTTTACACTATACAGAAATGTACCGCTCGCTTTTTATTTTACTGTGACCTATAAATGCATCCTCAGAGTTTGGTCAAATAGAATTAATGAATTTATTAAAATCCAGATTTAAATGAACAGAGGTAATTGGTGTATTTATTAATAGCCCTTAAGTGTATGCAAAATTGATTTTGCACTTTGCACTTTGGCTTGCTTTTATAAATGAGCCTTTTAGTTTCTACCATTTCCACAGAGAATGCTATCTATATATATATATATATATATATATATATATATATATATATATATATATATATATATATATATATATATATATATATATATATATATATATATATATATATATATATATATAGGCTCATTTATAAAAGCAAGCCAAAGTGCAAAATCAATTCCATTTATGTTGTAGCTCCCACCCTTCCCAGCTATAGTCAGGTGATCCCACTGGTGTCTAATAAAAGGGCAGCCAAGTATGGAGGTTTACTTTGAAAGCAGCAAGTTAAGTTGCAGGTAATACCTAGTCCCTTTGTAAGGGCTAGTCCACACGGGGAGATAGCGACGCGTTTGCGGTCGCGGCGACAAAGCGCCGCGACAGTCGCCGCGACCGGCGCAGGCGACAGTTTTGTATGGGCGCCTATGTAAAAACGCCTGTGCTAACCACACGAGGCGATGCGCTTTTCAACAGTCGCCTGAAAAAGCCTGTCGCGGCGCTTTGTCGCCGCGACCGCAAACGCGTCGCTATCTCCCCGTGTGGAATAGCCCTTAAATGTATAATGAAGCAATAGAATTCTTAATGAATCAGATAAAATTGAGCATAGGACTGGCCAGATATGGGATGACTTTGACGTAGTTGGCCAGCTTAAATATATTGCAATATATGGACAAACAATCCCTGTTTTGTTTAAAGGGTAAGGCATTTTTTAGTAGCAGTATGCACAAAATGTCGCTGTCTTAAATATACTGATAATGGGTTGAGTGCAGAGGACTCTTGGATTTGACTATATGTATTTTGTGGTCACAGCCTCATTGCACCCCCGCCTAATGGTTTTAAAAAATAGTGGTGAGCACAACTTTCCCTTGTTTGTTATATATATATATATATATATATATATAAAAAATACCTTATACAATATACAACACTAATACTAATACTAATTTGATTAAATAAAGGAAAGGTTCCTAGTACAATTGAATTCTTAAAATTAAAGATAAAAAGTATATGAATGTTTTTACAAACTACAAATAAATGAAGAAGTCACAAGGGAATTGCATTATCGTTTTGTAACGATCTCGTTATCAGGAACCTTGCTTGGAGGTAGGTACAGTCACAATGCACAGGTTAACCCTGCGTATTCCGGTGTTCACCGAGGCCCCGGGCTTTCTGCTGTGGAAAACACAGGGAAAGTACGTGACAACAATAAGTCCATAAACAAGGTACCGGCAAGGATGAAGAGGAGACGTAGTCGAGAATCAGTCAAGAGGTTCAAGGCGGGCGGCAATAATTGGAGTCAAAAGTCAGGCGGGAGTTAAAAACCCGGAATTCAGATACAAATAAACGCTTAGACAGGAACAGTAGAACTCTAACCTAGCTTGGGCACATTCAAAATGGAGACTTAGACGAGAAACGCCGGGAGGTAAGAGAGTGCCGAACTCTCCCGGCACGTTTAAAAGCATAAGGTTTTGTTTTTGGTAAGTACGTGGGACAGTATCAATCTACATTATGTATCTATCTATCTATCTATCTATCTATCGATATTTATCAATCTGTCTATCGATATATCTATCATATATCATCTATCTATCCTACACTGCAATTTTACTGTGCAAAATTAGAATTTTTTTATGATATATTGTGTGGCATGATTACTAGGAAAATGATCAAAGGGAGGTATATTCCCCCAAAATTCCCTATAAAGAAGGATAAATGGTTGTGAGGTGCCTGATCATGTGTATGGGATTAACTTCACCTGTAGCTAAAAGAGTTGTGGTCTGGAAGTACTCTCTGTCCTGTGAGTAAGCTGGGGAGCTTATTGCATGCTCTGCCGAAGAATCAGATGTGTGAACTTTAATTTCTTTTGACTGAACTTCTGTGTAAAATAAAACACAAATGAGATCTACCTAAAAAAAAAGGTGCTGATGCTGCTTCCATAGGACAGAATCCCCAACATTGGTGCTCAGATGCAGGAATATTCTTAAAGAGAGAGTGTTCTTAAAGGGATTGCATTATTAAAGGGATATAATATTAAACACCTTGTTGTCACTTAAAACATCGGTAACATGGAAAAGATTATGAAATAGCTCAACAGGCAATCTGAAGAGCAGATTAATGCCAGCCTGCAGGAAGTCAATGCTCATCAGCAGGGGACTTATCAACTGTTTGCAGAGGCCACTCAAACATTAGTAAAGGAGCAGCAGGATATAAACTGACAGCTTCTGAAATGGATTCATGGTTTGGAGAGGTCACAACCCATGCAAGGAGAGCCTGTCTCTGAATATAAAAGAGTGCAAGACTTGTTACAGAAAATTATATGAAAGACATGATGGAAAAACTTCCAGCTGATCAGTGGACAAATGCAATTGTTGTTCCTTTTCTAATCGCTGAGCCACAAACGGCTTATCATAATTTAAATAGCAAGGAAGCTAAACATACTTTGATACTCATACTTTGAGCAAATCTTTTTGATATTCACTTTTTTGTTCTTGATTCATTCTAAAGTTCCTCTGGCTTTGTATGTGACACCTACGGTATGTTTCAGTTTTGCAGCCTTGAAACAGTTTCCCTTGTTGCATATCCCTGTATTTGGGACCATCGAATCTTTATTTTGTTGCAACAAAGCTTATGTTTGATGTAGACATGAAAATGAATGCTTTGTGGAAATGGTTAAAGGATGTACCACTATCTCAACACTGTAATGGTGAAGAGCATGGTTATGTATTCCTTTGTCTAAATGCCATGCATATTTATACTGATCATCCATAATCCCAAAGTACATAAAAATATACCTTTGGCAATCATGAACAATGTAAATACATATAAATATACATAAATGCATATATTATGCTTCACATAATATTACAGTGCATATATGATGATATAAATCATGTATAAATATCAAGGCCACAGATGCATAATCATAAAATACTCTATGCAAAACTGTACAACTGAGAGATGAACAAGTAATCCATAATTAGGTTTGCATCTCTGCTTGGATCTGTTTGAACTGGCAGTTCTGAAAGATTACAGTTTGATCTAGGTGTAAACCAATGCAAATTGGCTGCACATTATTTCATTGATTGATTTGCTCATCATTGATTGTCATGATTGTTCTGAAAAAATGAATTAACATATATATAATATTGCATAGATCACATATACATAAAGATAAGGGGTATGACCTCAATTCATTTGGCAGCTTGACTGTGATGAATTTGTTGCCCACAACCAATTTCTCACAAAAAAAGCATTCCATTTAAATTTAAACCTCATAAACGTAGTTCCTAAAGTGTACAAATGTTTTAAATTGCTTTCAGTAATGACTTCCAATTAATTCATTTATAGAATAAATAAAATGGGCCACAATACAGAATGCTGTGGAATTGTTAGCTGTGGGAGGAGATTTCTGGAGAAAGGGGTGAATTAAAATAAATTACCACATTACCACATTCCTTTTCTATGGCACAGCCAATGCGATTAAACAACCATGCAAATGATGTTTGGTCAGAACAACCATTTCCCTGCCTCCTTAACTAGCTTGACAGGGTGTCTTTATTCTAACAGGCTGATTTATTAAACCACCCCTTTTTTACAGAGGTGGGCTTTTTGCCGCCAAAAATTCGAAAAACTCATTTAAAAAAAAGTGTGATTCCGAGATTTATTATGCAACAAAACTGTCACAATTCTGAATCTGAAAAAACGCCATCTAAAACCTGTCGAAATCATGTGGAAGTTAATGGCAAATGTCCCTTTTAAAACTGGAGGATCTTTCTTTGATTCGGATCAAGGTTCTTGGATGACTAAAATCTGGTTTACCTTAAGTAAGATGCGAGAAGCCTATTAGTGCAGTCACTCCTGAGGGGGGATCTTGCAGCATTTCTAGTCATTTCAGTGTTTCCATTTCATACCATGTTGTGTTTTGAAAAGTATGAACCCTAAGGTATCGAAGTGGTCGTGGAAGGTCCAGGTGGAATTTTTTTTTTAACCTGTTGTTCTTTTTTTGTAATAACTTCTAGCCAGTCAATATGAAAGATGTGATGTCGTTTTTATCAAAAAATTTTAAGTTTGGTGACACCTTTTATTGGCTTACTGGATAAGTAAGAATTGCAAGCTTTTAAGTGTATAGTAAGTGTAATTGTTAGGTTGTTTCTGTAGTGAGCCATTGGTGAAGTATGGCCTTTTGAGATGCTGCTGCCAACCTTCCTGCCAGATGTTTTTCTACCTTGTTTTGTTGTGGATAGGATGGTACGTTACTAAACAGGGCCCAATCTATGGTTGGTTGAATTGGTTTACTGACCATCTGCATCCAAAAGAAGGTGATCAGCCAAAAGTTTTGTATTTTTGAACACAGCCAAAACATGTGTAAGAGGTTTGCTTTAGGGGTTAGGCATTGAGTAAACCTGTCTGAGGGAAGACCTCCCATTTCAAAATGTTTATTAATCACACTTTTAATAATCTTCCTAACTACAGTTACCTATAGAAATCCAGTGCTTTATGTTGATCACATCTACTATAGCATCATTCTATTGCATGTTATATTATTTTTTTTTACATGTAGGGGCACATTTACTTAGCTTGAGTGAAGAAATAGAATAAAAAATACTTCGAATTTCGAAGTATTTTTTTGGCTACTTCGACCATCGAATTGGCTACTTCGACCTTCGACTACGACTTTGAATCAAACTATTCAAACTAAAAATCGTTCGACTATTCGACCATTCGATAGTTGAAGTACTGTCTCTTTAAAAAAAACTTCGACCACCTACTTCGCCACCTAAAACCTACCGAGCATCAATGTTAGCCTATGGGGAATGTCCCCATAGGCTTTCTAACAAATTTCTGATCGAAGGAAAATCGTCCGATCGATGGATTAAAGTCCTTCGAATCCTTCGATTCGAAGGATTTAATTGTTCGATCGAACGACTAGCGCTAAATCCTTCAACTTTGATATTCGAAGTTGAAGGATTTAACTTTGAGGGTCGAATATTGAGGGTTAATTAATCCTCAATATTCGACCATTAGTAAATGTGCCCCAAAATGTGATATTATAAATGAATTTGATGTTTTGGTGAAATAACATTATAGCATAGCCAATAAGTTTCACTTTAAATCAATCAGTTGCTTTAGTTCAACCTTTCACTTCTTAGTAGAGCTGATCCAAAGGAAGGGAAACAAGAGCAAAAATAACTGTAGCTGTGACCAACTAGTAAAATGGTGACATGGAGAAATAAATGGACACTGGGATGAAAAAAGGGTTGTACATTCATAGAGAAATGTATATTATGCCCCTGTGTCTTTCTGCAATGTAGATAGTAAAATACAGAGAGGATCTATTAATGCTAATATTGAAAATCAGGCAAAGTAAATTTGGTTTTCAAGATCTAACCAAAAGAGTCTAATATTTTTTATGTTCAAATATTAGAAGTATCATCTGTTACACCCATACACATAAAGACTATAAAAAATTATCTTTTAACCATGATATGCATGGAATGTTAAAGATGTGCCTAGAGGATATTTCAGATCCAAGCAAAGATAAACAATGTTATCAAAATGAATGTAATAGGCAGGGGACAGAAATATCCAACACATTGTCTTCCTCCTCTATCTCAGTACAGCTTTTACAATCTGGATGAAAAGCATTAGCTCTAAAATTAAAGCTAAGGCATTAGATCTGAAATTAAAGCAACATTTTTCCCCTCTTGTGGCTGTGTATATTAAACATTTAAGCCATTGTACTGCCAATGTAATGTAATAATGTTTTTAAATAATTAATACATTCCAAATATATTTGTTGCTAAAGGCATATAGAATGCCACACCATATCCACAAGCAATGTCTGGAAAACCTGTATTAATAGAAAGCCACTTTGTTTATTCCTTCAATGTTTAAGTGTAAAACAATGGTAGTAGAGAATATGCCACATGTGCCATGAACCATAGGATAATAGATGCTTCTATGTATTATCACATTGTACCAGCAAGTCAAGATGTACTGTACAACAGTAATGTACTTAGGAAACCATTTACAAGCTTCTATTACTGTATACACACACACACACACACATATATATGTATACATTCTCTTTTACATTAGCACAGTTTATGATAAATCAGGCTGACCTCTTTGCATGAAACTGGAACTGGGGTTTGGCACAGTGCCTCCACCTAGTGTGCACTGAGGAATTACACCTCACAAATTGCGGCAAAACAACTATAACGTTATATAGAAAAATGTGAAGGAGAGAAACTGGGCATCTAATACATAACTATCAAACTCACTAATAGATATTCCTTTGACTGTCTAACTAATCACAGTCACAATCAACTCCTTAAGAAATTAAACAATGCACAGTTCAGTTCAAATGAAATGTCCTTTCCCAAGTGCCATTATTTCCCCAGGTAGCGCAAACTATTCCCAAAAGTAATAACTCTTGCAAAGCAGGCACATGAACAAGACCTGCTCTCACACCGGGGGCCCACACTTGTAGCCTTGGGTGGCTCACACACCGGGGTGCTCTTCAAGGCAGTCACACTAGAGATTACAAGCAGCTCTGAAGCAGGGTCAATCTCAGCAGTGGACCTAGTCAACTCTTGAATCTCTAGCAGCTTGGCAGGGAACAGGATAAGCTTTTTATGTACAGCTTGGGCTCCAGACCTCTCTTCCAGATTGAGCACCACAAAGCATGAAACAGCAGCCTGCCTGAACTCCTGGATAGTCTAACATACTGTTCTGGCTGGATGCTACAGCAGGGGAGATTTTATAAGCTCTCCTGGCCCACCTCATGGATTTGGCTACAAACCCAAGATCTTCCTGGATCATTCTCTTTTTCCCAGACATCCTCTGTGGCTTTCAGCCAATTTGTCACTTCTCTGCCTGTAACTGGGCTCTGTGATGTCACAGGCAGAACAGGGGCAAGGCTGTATACTGTAAAATACACAAGAGCCATGAATATCCTGTAAATGATATCCTTATACATGGTGCATAGTGATGTCATCTGTTATAATCAGAGATGTCATTTCTGTCACATGACTCACTGAACTTGTGTATTATAATTAATAACGTACCCCTGTTGCAAATATGAGGATATTAGAAGTCACCTCTGAGGTCCATGACCTGTATAAAAATACTCTTCCTTAGTCCTCATGGTTTTATATGGTCATGGAACTCCTTGGTAACTTACAATGTCCTTTTATTTTAAAATAGGGGGTACTTTAATCACTATAAAGATAGTATATATATATATGTATATATATATACATATATATATATATGTATATATATATGTATATATATATATGTATATATATATATATATATATGTATATATATATATATATATATGTATATATATATGTATATATATATATATATATGTATGTATATATGTATGTATATATATATGTATGTATATATGTATGTATATATATATGTATGTATATATATATGTATGTATATATGTATGTATATATATATGTATGTATATATATATGTATGTATATATATATGTATGTATATATATATGTATGTATATATATATGTATGTATATATATATGTATGTATATATATATATATATATATATGTATGTATATATATATATATATATATATGTGTGTATATATGTATATATATGTATATATGTATGTATATATATATATATATATATATGTGTATATATGTATATATATGTATATATGTATGTATATATATATATATATATATATATATATATATGTATGTATATATATATATATATATATATATATTATGTATATATATATATATATATATATATATATATATATATGTATATATGTATGTATATATATGTATATATGTATGTATATATATATATATATATATATATATATATGTATGTATGTATGTATGTATATATATATATATGTATGTATATATATATATATATATATATATATATATATATATATATATATATATATATATATATAATAGTATATACACTATATAGATTATATAAAAAGCTGCCCTATACATTTCTGATCCAATATCATTTTTCTTAAACTCTCTATAACTACAAATAGCTGTACTGACCACCTGCTGTAGTTGCAAGCCCAATCTCACACTGTGGCAATAATGAAGAAACAGAATTATTATTACATAAATACAGTTCACTAATGGGAATAACTTTGAAGCTTAGAAAATTATTGCCAGCCTTTGGTTACACTTTTTGCGGACTTAAACAGTATTTGGCATGCAACATTCTTTCCCTATTAATGAGGATGCAGTTTTATTCTGCAGCTTCTGTAATCCATACACTGCCTTGGGAGTTTTAGATTGCTAACTATGTTTTCCTATTCATTATTTTAGCATTATAGTGGTGGTTGCAATAGTGTGGTGATTTATGGTCACAGGGATTATTTTCCCTTCAAAGGGCAGAGGGAGAGAGATGCCGGCTACATTTGAATTTCTGCATAGAGGCAAGGCTCTTGTAGATGCATTTGAGTAATACAGTACACATGATGTGACATTAAAGCAGAATATAAATGTATCACACAACACTGGAAGTTTAATATCAGAAATAGTTTGCTATCTAGTATAATAGTTTGCTACTTAAAGAGTGTACAATCTTATCTAGAGAAAAACATCCCTAGATAGGGAAGTAAACATAATGCCATTCCATCCTATATGAATAGGTGAACAACATGAATAATCTGCTGTCTTGGAGAACAAAGAACATGTATTTGTCCCACACTTTTCTACAACACAGCATTCATACCTTTAGCCATATGTACAGAGAACTCCCGGAATGTAAGGTCTTAACTGTAGAAACCTTTTTGTTTTTAATGTCTAGACAAAAAAAGCTACAAGCTACACAGAAAAGAGGCACCAGAATAAAGGTTAACAATGTGTTATGAGAGAAATATACCCATATTTTACATTATTGAGCAAAACCAGATGTGTGGGGCTTGTATAGCATTGGTGGGCCTGCTATGCAACAAGCAGTGCCATAAATCAAACTTTACTAATGTACATTTATTATTAAACATTTGTAATTTAATTTCATGCCCAGATGTCCAGTTGTCAAATGTTCTAAAATAATTTTTATTGCTTGGCTCACAACCCTAAAAAAATTAGGTAGCATATTTAGTATAAGGCTTGAAAAAATAAAACTGCAAATAATCAAAAAGTCCAGTTAAAAGGTTGTTTGACATTGGTTCATTTATAACATACTAAAAGATGTTACATGTTTTCTGGATTATTTTTACAAATAAATTGTGAACTGTTATACTGCTGAAACTAAAATGTGTGTACAGAATACACTCTGAACAGAAATAACATAGAGATTCAATTAAAGTGGCATACACTGCATGACCATGTCAAGTATCCCACCAATCAGTCCACAAGTCAGATATTATGTGGTGTCACAAATATTATTGTTCAATGTTTGGTATATACCTGCGATATGTTAAGCTCAGACCTTAATTTGCTCATCTGCCAGTAAACCATCCATGTTCAGAAAATGTGCCAGTTTGCACTTGGTCAAACCTAGATATATATCACCTGCTTTAGATGAAATCATTGTCTATGAAATATACATCAAATAGTAACCTATACATATTTGTTAGCACTGCTGAATCAAGTATTTCCATTTATAAACAATGGTTTCTGGAGCAGATATTGATACTACTGTTTTGAGATATGTGAAAAACCCACTGGGGCAAATTCACTAAGCGCCGAAGCGCCTAACGCTAGCGTCAATTTGCTAGCGTTGGGCATTTTCGTTACTTCGCAAAGTAAGCAACGCTGGCGTAAATTAGTTAGTGTTACTTCGCACCCTTACGCCTGGCGAATCTTCGCTACGGACGTAACTACGCAAATTCACTAACGTGCGCAGTGTACTGAACGCTACCTTTTACGCTAGACTTCCTTTGCCACCTCAGACCAGGGATTGCTTCAAAAAAAGTTCAAATTTTTTCTAAGTCCCAAAAAATGCTGGCGTTTTTTCTATATTATGGGTGATAGGCTGAAAAAGATCGAAAATTTTTTTGGGGCTCCCCTCCTTCCCCCCCCCTACATTTCCTAACTCATGGCAACTTAACTATACAGTGGGCACGTGTGTAGGGCAAAAAAAATAAATTATTTGATGTTTTGAAGGTTTCCCAGGAATTTGTAGTGATTCTACATATTCCTCCACTGAAATTTGAATTTGGCGCCGTATGCAAATTAACCATCGCTAGCATAACTTCGCTTCCTTCGCTACGCAACTTCGCTACGCAACCTTACGCTACGCAACCTTACGCTACCCCTGTGCGCAACTTCGGATTTTAGTGAATTTCTGGAGCGCTGGCGAAACTACGCCTGGCGAAGTGCGGCGAAGTTGCACCTGGCGCAACTACGAATCTTAGTGAATTTGCCCCACTAAATTTATTTTGAACTTGATATTTGATAAGAATTAAGTCAGGAACTGATACTCTTAAAAATATAAGTCAATGGAGAGAAAGAAAGGCCTAAAACAAGCCTTGAGCAGTAGATAAATAATTGACAAAAAGTACAGCGTTAGCTAGAATTTTGAATTATTTCACAGTCTAACACAAATCGCTTGAATCTGTAATTAGATAATACATGGTGATTTACATAGGAATTAATATTAATTCCAATGTTTATCACTCAAAGGAATGTGTAATTAGTTCATTAATATTGATCTTCATACATCTCTAGTGAGACTGTCAATATCATTGTTTTCACACAAGAATCTTAAAAGAATGAAATTTGGTGGACAAAAAAACAGCAGTGAGTTATCAGACATTTTGGATATAAGTGCCACCCTGAGATTCAAAGTGTTGTCAGGATCCCCTTTGCTCATAAAAAGGGGTAAAGTTTAGCATGAAAACATTGCTAGTTCCAAAAATATGTGAATAGCAAATAAGTGTTTAGTCCGGATTAATTGCTCATGCTGGATTTAATGGTGTAGCTAGTACAGTAGATCAAATTATGTCATTGTCCTTTTGGCTGCCCCCAACCAGGGGGTTGGGGGATAATATGGATACAAACCATTCCCATTTTATTTTAATTTTCATTGCATTGTCTTGAATTTATTAATGTTAAATACTGCTTTTAAAATAAAAACTTGCTGTGTGTTGACTAGCTCTCATACTATGTACAGTGCACCTTTTTCTTGGAACATACATACAGTATATTGTCCAACAGACTCATCAATATTTTAACTTGCAATATCCACAAAGGTAAACAGGTGGTGGAACATGAGGGGTTTTAAAAAGGACAGCTAAAATATGTCAGTTGTGCTGATTTGAAAACGGTAATTTCTTAATAATTAATAATCCTCCACTTTTTTGTTCAGCTATTATCCTGAAAGCCATTATCCAGAAACCTCCAAATTACTGGAAGACCATCTCCCGTAGACTGCATTTCGAATAATTCAAATCTTTTTTCTCTTTAATAATAAAACAGTACATTGTTCTTGATCCCAACTAAGATACAATTAATCTTTACAGGAGTCAAAACAATCCTATTGGGTTTAATTAATTTTAAATGATATTGTTTACTATATTTCAGGTATAGAGATCCAAATGATAGAAAGTCCCTTTATCCGGAAAACCCCAGGTCCCAAGCATTCTGGATAACAGGTTCTTTGTGCTGCAAAAAGAAGAATTGACTGTGATTAACAGTACTCCCTTCATGAGGGGCAGGTGGGCGAGGCATATTGGTCCCCTAACTTGCCCTGTACTTACTGCTTGCTCTATAGCAAGAAATTTTTTGGGGTCTAAGACACTTAGGGCCGATTCATCGCCAGGCGATGACACGCATGCGATGTGTCAGACATGCTGAATATAATTGAATTGATCGAGAAATTGCAGTTACAAACTACATGTATCCGACTGTCGGATGACGACGCAGCGAGTAGCGTTCACATCTGACAGTCGGATACATGTAGTTTGTACCTGCGATTTTGCGATCAGTTCCATTATATTTTGCATGTCTGACACGTCGCATGCGTGTCATCGCCTGGCGATGAATCGGTCCAGATCGCCTCGTGGAGTTCAGCCCTATATTTACCACAAAACACAAGCAGATCCCACTAAAAAACAATAAAATAATGTTTTCATATACAAACATTGTTTACTCTAAGATACATTTATTTCACATATTCTTATATATGAGGTGTCCCGGTTTTGTAGTAAAATTAGATAAATTGTTCAGGGGAAACATTATAAATTGTGTATTGAGATTGGTTATTTAGTGGCTAAGTTTTCTACTGGTTACCATGGTTACCTCCTCTCTATGAGCCTGGGAAGCTTAAATGATCTTCTCATTCAAAAGCATATATAAATTCCTTACACTGCAGCTTGTTCACATTCTTTTTATTTATGGTATGCAACTGGATAACACATATTTTAACAAACACATGAGCCACTTCCCAAAGTACTTTCCTATTAGTCAGCCTACATTAATTCTTCATGCTTGTAGAACTGGATGTGGCTGCTGCCAAGCATAAATCTAATGTTTCACAATCTGCAAGAGTTCTAAACAGAGAAGCATCCTCCAGGATCCCTTATTACATTGTAATTGTTTCAGAGGAAATATTAAATGTTACAGGAAAGATTAATTTTCAGAATAGTACCAAATATCTGTGACAAGATATGATAGTTTTTCAAGTAGCGAGGTGAATGAACGAGCGTGCTAAAAACGAATCCCTTATTTGAAAGAGCAAGGCAATTGATGAGAACAGCTGATGCCAGTTGGGCACTTATCAACTAAAAGCCCAGGGACAATTTTTTTTTCTCCAAGAGAAAAATAAGAATGTAATAAAGAGTAGTGGGTTTAGAAATAAGAGCTGAAAACTGTTCAGTAGTGATTGGGGTTGATTTGCTGAATAAAGTGCTATTTTCAGTTTCAATTTGAATCAGTAGGTAAAGCCTAGCACACCTGCTAAGCCTGTCACTCTTGGTAACCTTTACTCTGTCAACTCTTATATAGCTAGTCTTTTGTTCCTTTCAATATGTATTTCTCTGTAATCTTCACAGGGGAGTGCATTAATTTCCTGGGAAAAGTGTGCAATAAGTAAGATGCAACTTATCTGCAAGGTTGCGGTGTCACCTAATTACCACCCTTCCATTAAGTGCACACTGTTTGCGACTTGGAAGAATTGATTCACTGCAAATTATTCTAAAATGACAGTGTATCATGGTAATTCAACTCCAGCTGAGGAGCCTCACACTCTACTAGGGGTGCTAGTTCCCAGGCAGAACTTAACTGCCTTCATTTTCTCTTCCATCATGTAGGAAATGCAAATGTGTTTGAGTTTTTATGGGTTATTGTGTAGTTAAAAGGTTTAGTTGCTTTTGTAACTTGGAATCAATTACTCACCTGTTTTCCCATACTCAGCTTGAGTTAAACCAATTTAAAACTCACAGATCAATTAGAATTTACTCAACTTGGGTAAACTGGGAATTGAGGTGAAAACCTGGGCTAATGAATAAATAAAAACAATAAATGCCAAAAAATTGAGCTGAACAGACTTCAAAGAGAGATCAGTTCACTGCTCTCTGTTCCCAGACACAAGAGATAAAAGAGGTTGGTAATAAATATAAACAGCAAGGGGAAAATATATTCTCATAGCAAACAGGCTCAACTCATGTCCACTTTACTGATAAAGCCCATAGTTGTAAAGCTGCTTAACACAAATGTCACTGAAATATACCAAGCATCACTGTATTAAGAGCATGACACCCAAGAGCTGATTTATCAAATATTGAACTGGGGAATCATAAAGTATACCTGTGCACTAAACATGGAGCATTCAAACACCACTGAACACTGGGAGCTCTTTGATATCTCACCCCCACTGTCTAAAATCACATGTATAATAACTTTTTGTGTATATGTATTGGCTCTAGAATTACTGATAGCTTGAAAAAGGCTAAATGTGTCAGGGATAACCAGGAATCAAACCTTGGCCTTATTGTTTGGACGCTCCTGCACTATTCTGATGAGCCATTGGAGAGGGTCATAGTGCTTTTGCTGGACACTGCCCTGGACAGACTTTTAATAATGTTTCTTGCAACTCCATTTCCTCACCTTGCCTTATTAACAACGTGTGTTATCATTCCAGCAATCAAGGCCTTTATAAACCTGTCCCTGACCAGTGCTCCTTGCTTGATCAACCGAGCTCCTGAGCCCGATCCAGTCTCTGACTTCTGTGACGTCTGTGATTCCTGACCCTTGATTCCTGGTTCCTGTTTTCCCTGCCTGGTTCTGTGTCCCTTGCATGTTTCCCTTACTCCTGTTCCCACCTGGTTCCTGATACCCGTCTTCTATGGATTCCCTGGTTTACTGGATTTTGCTCTGTCTCTATCCTGGTCTGTATTTGGTTTTTTAGGTTGCACTCCTGTTTTTTGTTGTTTTCATTCTAAACTATTAAACCACCTTCACTTTGCCATGGCTTCTGCTGTTAATCGTGCAGTAAATGGGTGTTATCTGGGTTACCCAGCATATAGGCTTCAAACTGCTGGACATTTACCAGCATTCACATATGACATATTGACACCATACCTTTTGTTTCTTTGCTGAGTTACACTAGGTCAGAAGTTGTGCAGCATTAGGGTATAAATTGGTACAGAATTAAGGTACAAATTACAGCATTACTGTAGCATAAAATAAATAACACAATGCACTCCTTGTAATGGGTGATTCCTGTGAATCAGTTTGCTGTGCACTATAAATTGATATCTTCCTCAGATTTTCATGCTAATGCCAGAGTAGACTACAGAAACCTCCAAATAGGATAGGGACCTCTGCCATTGTCTTATACACAACCTCAGCAGGTCTGAGATGGCGGAATCAGGCTTTTTGCAGCATCAGCCTTTATTTAAATCTCAAAAAATTCAAGTTTTGCCACAAAAAGCTTGACCAGATACATTCAGAGTTTAGTAAATTACCCCTAAGTGTTATATATTATGTAAATTGGAGCCAGCCTGCATCCACCCATCCTGACCCAGATAACTGACCCCTGTCCGGACAATCTGTAAAGTTCACCCTCCCCAATGTACATCATTTGCTTTAAGCCCAAAGTTGCATGAGGTTAGCCGTGTCTGGATCCTATATTCACACTAAACTGGGCACAGGCCCAGCACTATTATCTCTGACTCAAAGTTGGATTAGTCAATATGATGGCTTACCTGGAATGCTGCAAGATTGGCCCACTCTGGAAGCTGCCTTTGTCATTTGCAAAAAAAAAAAAGAAGATAAAAGGGCACCAGGTCATTCTGTGCATTTTCAAAAGGAAGATCCTAGAGACTGCTCATTTGGAACTACTACAGCTGAATCCACATGACCATAAGTAGCAGAATCCATCCCAGTGCCCAACCCTTGCTTCCTCCACAGAGTAAACAGCTAAGTGCAGGTTTAATTCCTCCATAAACACACCAGTCAAGCTAGAAAACACTAGAACATTAGTTGTAAAATAAATGTAATATATTAGATGAGAGCAACTGCTGCCATTATCTATGACAGAGACACTTTTCACATGGACATCCCATTATATATCATTATAAAGTGTTTTGCTCTACAGAGCATAGAAGTGTCCTTTGTCAACATAATGATAAAATCAACAATAATAATAGTTATATAGAAACAGGGATAGTTTAATAAACAGCAGCAATCTTTTATAGCTCACTATGGGAATTGTCACACTAATATATTAGATTATTCCAATTCGCTTTGGTTTCTGCAGAAAAAGCAGTTGCATATAATTTATTCATGAGGGCTGTACTAGTTTTTAAACTTTATTTTGCTGCGTACTGTTTTATTACTTTTATCTGGGTTTTCAGGGATCCTTTATTACTGTGCGTTGGACAGTATGTTCATGCCTGCACTGTTTTCCCATATCCCTATTCCTGTACTGAGCAGCAGTTTATTTCTCAGCCAGCTTTTTTTTTTTGTTTTGTTTTCTTCAGTGGTTTCAAGCTTTTTTCCATTTTGTTGCTTAGCAATGGGCCAGATACGAACAGCAGCATGCGATCTCTAGTGGTGATATCACGCTATATAAATCATTCTGTTATTTCAGCTATTAAATAAGAAGCATACATGATTCGTTAACGGAAAGTTTTGAGCATCTCCGTTCCAATAGTGAGAATCGGTATGGAGTACATTGTAAAGTACTGCTTGTGAACTAAGGGCACTGAACTTGCCTTCTTAATACAATATTATATAATCAATGAGTTTGTTGACGCTGCGTGTTGCATGATTGCTTGCATGACATTTTTCTTCAGATGATGTTTCTATAAAAATTTTTATTTGGCTGTGAACCCTGATTATCCTGGGTATGCACAATTCTCTAGATTGCTTTGTTTTTGTAAAATACTCTTTATTTTAATATATACCAACTTTGGTGCTATTTACTCAGGTAAATGGCTATATTTATGTCTTTACATGATGTAGACCACAGAATCTATAGCTCTGGTATGTATTCAAATTACAGTTCCACAATTTCTATTCTTCCGGTTTTCTGTTTATTCGGTGCAGGACATAGGAAATCATACAGCATGGAAACTGTGCGTATACAATGGAGTATACATCGAAAGGACAATTCTATCTTATTTATTACAGGTATGGGACCTGTTATCCAGAATGCTCAGAACCTGGGGTTTTCCGGATAACAGATCTTTCCGTAATTTGGGTCTACATGCCTTATGTCTACTAGAAATTCATTTAAACATTAAATAAACCCAATAGGCTGGTTTTGCTTCCAATAAGGATTAATTATATCTTAGTTGGGATCAAGTACAAGCTACTGTTTTATTATTACAGAGAAAAAGGAAATCATTTTTAAAAATTTGGATTATTTGGATAAAATGGAGTCTATGGGAGACTCCGTAATTCAGAGCTTTCTGGATATCGGGTTTCCGGATAAGGGATCCTATACCTGTACTATGTATTTTAATATTATAATGTATTTTAAGTATTTCTGGAGAATGCTAGGATAATTTATTTTTACACTTTGGTAAAAGAAAAACAAGATAGACAGAAATAAGTATGGGCAGGCCACAATAGGTACTAGTCTAAAGACTTAGATTATGGGCATAAGAACACAGAACACATAGGGGCCCATTTACTTAGCTCGAGTGAAGGAATAGAGGAGAAATAGTTTGAATTTCGAATGGTCGAATATGGCTACTTCGACCATCGAATGGGCTACTTCGACCTTCGACTATGACCTTCGACTTCGAATCTAACGATTCGAACTAAAAATCGTTCGACTATTCGACCATTCGATAGTCGAAGTACTGTCTCTTTAAAAAATTCTTTGACCTCCTAGTTCGCCACCTAAAACTTACCGAGGCCAATGTTAGCCTATGGGGAAGGTCCCCGTAGGCTTCCTAACAATTTTCTGATCGAAGGAATATCCTTCGATCGATGGATTAAAATCCTTCGAATCGTTCGATTCGAAGGATTTAATTGTTCGATCAAACGATTATTCCTTCGATCGTAGGAATAGCGGTAAATCCTTCGACCTCGATATTCGAAGTCGAAGGATTTTACTTCGACTGTCGAATATCGAGAGTTAATTAACCCTCGATATTCGACCCTAGGTAAATGTGCCCCATAAGGTTTTGATATTCGAGCCTATTTTAAAGTAATAAAAACTATCAATTTACTTTGTTTGTAGTATGTGCTGCTGTCATTCTGAGAAGTAGGTCTAAAGACTTACCCCCATATATAATAAAAGCTTGTACAGAAGCAGTAACTCATAACAACCAATAAGATGTTTGCATTTAAATAGGTGACCAGTAAATTCTACCTGCTGATTGGATGCTATGGGTTACTTCTCCTGGGCAAACTTAGTGCATTTTAGTACATAACCCCCTAGAGCTTTAACGTAAACAAGCGTGTCACTTCAATACTAAAATGAGTAATTTTACCAGTCCACTGTTCACATTTTAACATATTGGCTTCATAGTTTTATTTAGTATACATATACTTCATTGGAATAACATACTGTATATACACATACTGGATATACATATTGGGGCACAGTAGCTTGCAGGTCTCTGGAGGGAAGGTGAATCTCTAGAACTGTGGTCCCAAACCTTTTTAACCACAAGCCACATATTTAATGAAAATAAAATGAGAGGAAAATTGAGGAGCAACACAATTGAAAAAAGTCCCTGGAAGGTGCAAAATAAGGGCTGTGGTTGCTATTTGGTAGTGCCTATATGGACTGACTGTTTAAAAGAAGCTCTGTTTGGCAGAACACCTGGTTTTTATGCAACCAAAAAGCCTCTCAGCCTGGATTTCAAAAATAAGCCCCTGCATTGAGGCCACAGGGAGCAACATCCAAGGGGCAGGCCCGCTTCTGCCATGAGGCAAGGTGAGACTCTAGCTGCAGAGGTGAAAAGAAAAAAATCAGCGAATACAGTAGTTTCCTTTTTTGAATTAATTTTCTGAACCAGAAACAGAACTATTTGTTGAATCATTGAGGGTGTAACAGTTAACGATGAATTGTCTTTAAAGAATGAATTTTACTTTTGTGTTTTACCAACCCACGTTTAAACTCAGTGGAAAAAAATTCAATATTATTTTTGTTAAAATGTTTAGATTCTTCTTAATGTTACCAAGCCAGAGACCTATATATGAAGTGTCAAAACAGCACCATTTACTTTTAATGCACTTCACCAGTCAACTACAAGGTTAAAAATGTCTATTCATACAGCTGATAAAGTCACTCAGTTTCTGTTGGAAACTGAGTGGCTTGAAAGTCATTCTTTGTATAGAAATGGAATTTTTTTTAGTAATAAAATGCTACAAAAATGCCATTATTTCCTTAGTATTCAATGATTTCTCTCATTTTGGCTGTAAGTATTCATTCTGGAAAAGTAGTTTCTGTGGTATTTTAGGCATTGTCAAAGTAGGTAAAGTAGGAAGAAAAACTTAATACAGTTATGTTAGAGTTTATTTGGGCTAAAATATTTCTGTCTAAAATAACATTATATACATATATAAAGTATATATTAAGTAAAGTGAGGTCGCTATTAGTTTGGCTTTAAAGATTATCTGTATGTAGATATTAGCTAAATACTGTATATTAACATAGAACCCAATTAGATGTATGTTTATATACAGTACAGTTGATCAGTAAATGCTACCTGCTGATTGGTCGCTATTAGTGATGGGCGAATAAATTCGCCTGGCACAAATTCGCAGAGAATTCCCGCATTTCACTGCCGGCGAATAAATTTGCGAATCTCCTGCGAAAATTCGCCGGTGAAAATTCGCCAGCATCAATTTCCGATTTTCACCATTTTTTCGTGAAAATGTTTGAATTGCACTATTTTTTGGTGAAAACGTTCGAATTTTCATGATTTTTTTCGAATTTGCGGGAAATTCACACATTTTTCAGCGAAGCGAAAAGGGAGAGATTTGCCCATCACGTGTTGCTATGGGTTACTGTTCCTGGGCAAACTGAAGGGGGAATGTAATTAAAATCACAAGGGTTGTTAAAAATTATGTTTTTGTGAATGTTTAGTGCTGCTCACAATATAAAATCATTCACTGGCAAATATTACATTGCTTTGCAAAGGTTAGCGTTGACACCTACTCTAGAATTTCATTAAATATTTTGTCACATTGCGAATGTTCTCAAAAGCCATTTGGTCACAAACTTTACGAGGAAGTAATTGAGGTCTGAAATCAGTCAAAAAGGACACAAACATGGTGGATAAAGTGTGAAACATATTACATTCCCCCATTAGTCTCTTTTATGACATAAACCTGTTACTGTATGTTTTAAAAGGCACAGGTGTAATAACCTATAGCAACCATTAAGATGTTTGCTTTTAAACAGGTGACCAGTAAATACTAGCTGCTGATTGGTTGCTATGGGTTTCTGCACCTGGGATAACTTAGGGGACCATTTATTAAAGGTTGAGTTGTGTTTTTCCCTGAAAGTTTTAGAGGGTAATTTCAATAAAGCACTTGAAGCACTTGCATAACTTCAGACTCAAATACTGCAGCACTCAAATTTAACTGCAACACTTGAATATAACCCACCTTTGTATTTATTAGGATGTTTTATTGCATTGACCTCTGTTTCTTCTATTCATATGTTGTTCTGTGGCACTGTATGGCACTGTATGGCAATGTATACTCAAGAAGAGCTATATACTGTAAATAAAACATACATATAAACATAGATAAAATTGTGCCATGCCAATTCTTCATAAATAGCACTCAGGGCAATGTAACCACCAAATATACTTATTTAATTTTGTTGTTTTCTATCAATAATGACTAGTACTCTTCATTAGCACCTGCATAAGCCACGCTGCTTGTTTGTGAAATAGTCCTGTGTGTAAAAATGTATAAATACTTGTGATTGTGGATAATAATATCTAATCTCTAAACTGAATTTGCACCTCAAGTCTGACCAATATTAAATTAGATCTATTCAATCTAACTGATTGCTTATACAATGCCGCCTACAACAGTAATGATTTTGGGAACTATTTCTCTGTGTTTTTTATACATTCTGCCAAAATCAAATTAAATTAAATTATAAAGTATTGGCAGACTGACTGCTATCTCTTTCATTCACTTGCAGTTTAGCAGCCTGCTAGAAATGGACTATTGGGAACAGCAGAAATCTGTTACAAAAGCAAGAGTTATACAAGGATATACAGAGTTACACAAGCATTAAGACATTTTCTATGGGTATGCAGTGGCATGAAGTGACACGAAGCAGCACAGAATTTCTCAGATCGTACCGAATATAAAACAACAAAACAGTATACCAAACTTTCTGTTTAAGTGTTAAAAATGTCAGCTCGGAAGTTGACAATAAATTAATAAGATAATGCACAAAAGCGACATGTTCACCTGTAATATAAACACATAAAATCAGTGTTTTGGTTAATATATGCAAATACATTAATTTTAATTGATAACATTTGTTTTTCTCCAATGCTTGTCCCTTGCATTATTTATTAGCAGAATTTTCGGTGAGCGTGATGCTTAATGTTATTTTTGATGCACATTTACAGCATGCAATGTTTTATAATGAGTACGTTTAAAAATCGAGAATACATTTTTTACAATGATTTCTTCCAGAGCATTTGCAAAAACAATGTATATTTTTTTTGCATCTGTTTCTGGTTGATAGGCTCTTAGTGGGATACATAGGTCTAATTTTAAAAGGGATTTTGTATTTGTAACATCAAAATGATTTCGCAAACATTTGCAGTGTTATTACTTTAGGGGGCTAGCTCCATGTAATATAATATCACATATTCACTATATCTATCAGAAAAATGTGTGATTTTCCAAAACACCACTAATAAATTTAAAAGGAAACCATACCCGCCTTTTTTGTCATGGGCTTATTTGTTTGGGTTTATGTAGAAAAGGTGCATAAAAAGTATCTGAACTTTAAAAATAAATATATCTAAATATATATTTTCACATAACAAACCTGATTCAAGCTTCCTATTGTATCAACAGGTGGTATCTGGTCATACTAAGGCACTATAAGGAAAATGTTAATTAATTTCTATAAAATTGTGGTAATAAGCAGAGGCAAGTTCCTTGGACACAAATTAGGGGGGCGCACTTGCAAGGTGTGTGAGAGGAGAGATTAACTAGCAGCAGATATTGAAGTGATCAGTCAAGCCAATTGATGGAGAGGGGATGTTGATGCTGGTAAGGGGAGGTGTACCATGCATACTGAGCTGGTTGGGTGGCTGGCATGAGTGAGGCGGTCAGGCAGAGTGCTAGTTCAAAATTGACTCTATTTTGACTTCTTTCTTCAGTTCTGTTCCATTTATATATCAATCTACTTTTTCCTCTAGGATAAACTGGTACTTCATTAATCCTCGGAAGGTCTTCACAAATACTTCATCATTTCCTATCTTTTATCTGACTTAAACACAAAATTTCCAACACCAACAATTTCCTTTGCTCTGTCCTATGACATTGAACACATTCGTATTTCTTCAGGAAATTAGTCTCTGCCAACTTATGCAAAGATTTATTTCTTAATTATCCATTAGCTGTTTACCATCCGTCATCAACGGCTGCACTTATCTTCTGTATGTGTTTGTCCCACTGAAATCTAAGCATACTTTTTTATGTGCAATCTCTTTGCATTGCATCCAGCAACAACTCGAATATAAAATTATGTAAAATAAGGATATCTTTTCTTTATTCTAATCCACATTTTTCGTTTAAGTGTATTCATTTTCTACAATGGTGCTTTCATGGTAAAACTAAAATGCTTAAAAAAAACATGAAGGGCAGGCATAGAAAATGTCTCAATCACAAAGCAAATAAGCATAACATTATGATAAGAAGTATTGTATATTGTAATATGTGAGACTGAACATAATGCTATATAATACACAAAAGCCATGAATATCTTGTTAATTAAATCCTTATAAACGGTGAGTTCTGATGTCATCAGTTATAAACGGTGAGTTCTGATGTCATTTCAGTCACATGACTCATTGAAATTTGTGTATTATAATAAATAAAGTACCCCCAGTTGTAAAATATGAGGATATTAGAAGTTACCTCGGCGTTCCATGACCTGTATAAAAACACTCGGCCTTCGGCCTTGTGTTTTTATATGGTCATGAAACTCGTCGGTAACTTATAATATCCTTATATTTTACAAGAGGGGGTACTTTATTCACTATGGGGCAAATTCACTAAGATTCGTAGTTGCGCCAGGCGCAACTTTGCCGCACTTCGCCACACTTCGCCAGGCGTAGTTTCGCCAGCGCTCCTCAAATTCACTAAAATCTGAAGTTGCGCACAGTTGTAGCTTAAGGTTGCGAAGTTGCGCTAGCGTTGATTCGCTAAGCGAAGCGAAGTTACGCTAGCGATGGTTAATTTGCATACAGCGCCAAATTCAAATTTCAATGGAAGAATACGTACAATGACTACAAATGCCTGGGAAACCTTCAAAACATCAAATGAAAAATTTTTTTTGCCCTACACATGTGCCCACTGTATAGTTAAGTTACCATGAGTTAGGAAATGTTGGGGGGAAGGAGGGGAGCCCCAAAAAATTTTTTTCAGCCTATCACCCATAATATAGAAAAAAACGCCAGAGTTTTTTGGGACTTAGAAAAAATTTGACCTTTTTTTGAAGTAATCCCTATCTACTCTATTATGCTTTGCCTAGTCTGAGGTGGCGAAGGAAGTCTAGCGTAAAAGATAGCGTTCAGTACACTGCGCGCGTTAGTGAATTTGCGTAGTTATGTCCGTAGTGAAAATTCGCCAGGCGTAAGGGTGCGAAGTAACACTAGCAGATTTACGCCAGCGTTCGTTAGTGAATTTGCAAAGTAACGAAAATGCCCAACACTAGCGAATTGACGCTAGCATTAGGCGCTTTGGCGCGTAGTGAATTTGGGTCAATATCTTTAAGAACTACTGAGTAATTCTGTGGTTAGGACAACATTGTTGGCCCATCTACTATCACAGTATTAATTTTGCTGATACAATTTATACTGAATCATCCTCATAACCGGGGAAAAATACAATTTAAAAAAAGCATAGTTATGATGTACCTAGTACTGTATTATACAGTATGTACAAGCCGGTCTGAATTTATAGTGGATGGCAGATATGTACCACCGGTTTTTAGGTTCTGAGCCATCCATTTAAGAATGTTCCCTTTAAGAAACACCAGAGGGTTAAGCAGCCAGAAGGTGGGCTGGACAGCCAAGGGGTGTTTAAGGGAGTCAGCAGCAGGTGTGCAGTGTGTGTCAGAGTAGGAGCTGCACAGGAGGGCTGGGCTGTATTGATGGAACGGCTGTACTTGCAGAGACCTATGGGGCCTGATAGCCAGCGGATATTTTCCTGTGGTTTTCCCCACAGACCAAGCCTGGATAGTACCGTGGGGTACTGAAAACTTAAATATGCTGAAGTAAGCTATTTTGTTTATTGCGGGACTTTATGTTGCTGAATGAAGATGTTTTTCTTTTTGTTGCTGCTGTGATCCCCCCAAACTTTACAAGTCTAATGCTAAAAAAATGTAAATGTGTAAATATGATCTTGTTTACTATATAGGCAACCAACAATTACATGGAAAAGTAAAGGGGTTTAGGATAAGCAAGGCAAGAATGGAGAAATAGAGGTACTTGTTAGTGATGGGCAAATTTATTCTCCAGGCATGGATTCGCAGCGAAAATTCACCGGTGAAAAATTATGTTTTAAAATTATTCGTACGCCCATTGACTTTAATGCATTTTGACAAAATAGTCTCGCTTATAAAAGTTGACGCTCGTATAACAATTGTCGCGCATCAAAATAATTTTGCCACCCATTGATTTTAATGTGTTTTGCTCATTTTTCAACGTTCCACTAATTTTTTGGCGATGCAAAATGGGACAGATTCGCCGATCACTAGAACTTGGTGCAACGTTGGTGGAATGCCAGGAGTTCTGTAATTCTATAGCATCTGGACAGTTACACCCCTGATATATGTATAAACATGGCTTAAACTTGAAAGGGATACTGTCATGGGAATTTTTTTTTTTTTCAAAATGAATCCGTTAATAGTGCTGCTCCAGCAGAATTCTGCACTGAAATCCATTTCTCAAAAGAGCAAACAGATTTTTTTATATTCAATTTTGAAATCTGACATGGGGCTAGACATTTTGTCAATTTCCCAGCTGCCCCAAGTCATGTGACTTGTGCACTGATAAACTTTAATCAGTCTTTACTGCTGTACTGCAAGTTAGAGTGATATCACCCCCTCCCTTTTCCCCCCAGCAGCCAAACAAAAGTACAATGGGAAGGTAACCAGATAGCAGCTCCCTAACACAAGATAACAGCTGCCTGGTAGATCTAAGAACAGCACTCAATAGTAAAAACCCATGTCCAACTGAGACACATTCAGTTACATTGAGAAGGAAAAACAGCAGCCTGCCAGAAAGCATTTCTCTCCCAAAGTGCAGGCACAAGTCACATGACCAGGGGCAGCTGGGAAATTGACAAAATGTCTAGCCCCATGTCAGATTTCAAAATTGAATATAAAAAAATCTGTTTGCTCTTTTGAGAAATGGATTTCAGTGCAGAATTCTGCTGGAGTAGCACTATTAACTGATGTGTTTTGAAAAAAAACATGTTTTCCGATGACAGGATCCCTTTAAACTGTTAAATCTGTCCATTGTGCTTTTACAATCACTTCCCCCTAAAACAGCCTACTGAAGGTTGTGACCTCTTCTGTTTGGTTATACCCTATTACTGGCCCTTGTGTATATAAAGGCGAAGTAAAAGTAAAGAAATATAACAGAGCTAGTTATTTTTTCCCTGGTACACTGTATGATAGTCCATAACAACCAAATAGCAGTTGATATTTATTGATTTAGTGAAGTAATTTAGTGAATAATGGAAACAAAAATCTGCTGGATTGCTATGGGTTTTTAAACTTGAATTTACTTCAAATTTTACAAATCTCAAATATATTGGGTAAAAAATAAATGATCAGGAACAAGGAAAGGCCATTCTATTAGTCTATAATTAGAAAACAAAAATCCAGTTAGCCACTTCTGCACCTGTTTACACATGCAGAGGTGTGGTTATGGTAGAAGATTCCCTCTTGCAGGTGAAATGGCAAACCAAATGTAAAGGACAGGACAATATTTAGGGGGAAAGGTAATACAATTTGCAAAGAGCAAAAATTTGCGAATAAAAAAATTGCCTGTCGCAATGTAATATTCTTTGTTAGGCTTTTATTGCATTTCAAATCTTAATTGTGAACCTTTAACACCTTCTCTGCAGTTTTGTTAAATATTTTGTTACAAAAAACTGTTTGCAATTGCAAAATTCTCTACACACACTACGAAAGTTTGTAAAAGCAATTTGGTTGCAAACTTTGAGAAGAAGTCGTTGAGGTCTTTAATCTGTTAAAATGGTGCAAAAATGGTCGCTAAAATTCACAAGTAGTGATGGGCGAATTTATTCGCCAGGCGCGAATTCGCGGTGAATTTGCTCGATTCGCCGCCAGCGAATAAATTCGCAAAACTCCCGCGAAAATTCGCGGAAAAAATTCGCTGGCGTCAAATTTTTTTTCAAAAAACGGGCGCCGGCGTCAAAAACGGGTGCCGGCGTCAAAAACGAGACGCCGGCGCCGTTTCACGAATTTTTCGCCGTTTCGCGAATTTCACGCGAAATTCGCGAATTTTTCGGCGAAGCGAAACGGCGCAAATTCGCCCATCACTATTCACAAGCATTTTTGCAAATGTTTTTTTGCATTAACGGAGCATATTGCATCCCCCTTTAATCTTTAGTCACAAACTGTTGCAATATAGGATTACCCCGGGATTTCAGTACTGGCCACAAATTCAGCAATTACATCAAAATGTTACAAAGTTGGAATCATTCATGTAATACATGTATGCATGTTTGTTTAATTGAAAACCTCAAATACTTGACTCTTGCGAATACTCCTGCTATATACAGTACCAAACATCCCACTTTTTGTTTCCTCCACCTCTTCCAGCCGGCTAGATGTTGTTAAACCAAAAAAATAAAGATTGAATGCACAATACTGTGTTTAATTTGTAAAGGAAGATTTCATTACATAATAAAAAATAAATAACTTCACAACTTTTATCTTCTTCTGTGTCACTGAGTCATCCAAACATTTTGTTAAAAATATAAAATAGTAAATCAGTGGGTATAAGGTAGGTTTATACAGTTGGACTGCTGCTTATTGACATAATTTCCTTGAGTTTTTGTGAATTCGTGTATGTCTCTGAACCTAAGGTCACAAAACTGATATTTTAAATTGTATAGGCAGACCTTCAATATGCCAAAAAAATCTCTGTGTATAGTGTTAAGCAGCATTAATCCCTAGTTTATTAATAGAAATGTGATATATCTGTTTTAGTGTGTTTTAACTCTCTATGAACAGACAGTCCACATTATAATTTAACTTGTTTTAATGGATGCCCACATAGTTTAATAGATACCAAAGACAGGAAAATAAGAGAAAGAGGAAGAGGCTAAAAGAGAGGGAAGCTTTATCTAATGAACAACAGCTGTGAGGTTTGTTTTTCAATCTGTCAGAATAGAAACAGCACAGCAAAATCATACATTTTATCCAACAAGAAAACAACTGAGAGGCAGTGTGATATAGTGATTTACCTTCTAGACTTTTATATCTGGAGACCTGAGTTTAAATTGAGTGAAAATCACATACAAAATGAGCTTGTAGCCAGTTGGGATATTTTCCCCATAAAAGCAGCATGCATCACTTGACTTAATATTACACAAGTGGTCTTTGCCAATAACAACAACCTTGGTATTGAGTAGAAAAAGTGACAAATTGTAATGTTTATATGCAGCCATGTCATTCACACTTTCTTCCTAGCTGTCAGATCTCTGTTTTACTTAGCATCAAAATATTCCCCTCCCATTGATAACATGTTTCAATGTATTCATATTTGTCTTGGTAGCTAACCTTTATAAAGAGAAACTTAGAGAACTAACCCCAAATAGTATACAAAATGAATACTGGAGCACAGAAGATATGAACTAATTAAGTTATTTAGCAGATCACAGGATGCCCTGACAAGTGAATGCATTTTTCTCTAGTCCAAGATAATTTGCTACTTTTAAGGTTTGACATTATCTGTTGTAAAGGCTGAGGCGTTTACATCACTAATCAGTTTCAGTAGAATCTAAATAGAGTATCGGTCATTGACAGATAAAAGAGTAATATGTCCTGACATAACAGTTTATCTTCTGGAATGGGAACTATTTAGCATTTGCAAATCCTTCACTCATCAATACCATGTTGTTCATTATTGCTAAGAGTGTATCATGATTGATAACACTAATTGATGTAGTGATGTTCACCCAAAGATAATAGGTACTCATTGCACACTTGATTCTGTTGGCCATGTGATCTTTAATGGTTATGGTGCAGACTGAGTTAAAAATGTTTAATCGTGAAGTTTTCTCTATAACAGACTCCAGAAATATAAATTATTTTCCAACAAAAGCTTGTATAATTCCCAACTGTGTATGCTATGTTACCTTAAGATTGGTTGTTGGGCCTTTTCTATTCAAGCCCATCTGGTCAAGGACCCTCCTTAGCTCATAGCAAGGTTAAAGAGATACGAAAATACTGTATTAATCATTCATATACAGTTCCAACAATACTGTGCTTTACACCACTGTGCTTTAGTAACATCCAGGAGAGCAAATTGATATTATTGCAATATTTTCTGTAATTTGATTTGAGTCTGATTTCGTCCTGATGCTAATCCATGCCCCCAGGGGCAAAAGGCAGTATTCATTGCTTTGGAATTGTTTGTCGAACTGCAAATCATAGTTAAAAATCCATTTAGAATAAAAACCCAGTACTCAGTGCCCATTTACTCAGTATCAAGTAATTTAGTACTCCTCCCTTTGTCTTTGTGATGTAATCTAAGCACACATAAATCAAGCAGTTTTGTCTGTGTGGCTGCAGAGTTCTTACCTAGAAGACTATTGCTAACATAGAAGATAACTACTAACATGCACCCAGTGACATTAAATCTAAGATGATGTTCTAGAATAAGGTTATGTACGGTAATGGAAAGAAATTAGATGGAGGGAAAACTGTAGTGGTTAGAGTTTGGTGTAGATGACTTTTGGAATTAGGGAATACAGCACTCAGACTATTTTTCCATTTTGAGGAGAACTACGTCTTCAAAAAGAATATGACTAGAAATGTTGTATCCTATATATCAGGGGTCCCCAACCCTTTTTACACATGAGCAGCCAATTTCTAATTCTCACAACACGCAAGCCCCCATATGCAATAGAAAGCACTGAGTTTGCCCAGGAGCAGTAACCCATATCAACCAATAAGATGTTGCTTTTAAACAGGTGGCCAACAAATTCTAACTGTTGATTAGTTGCCATTGCTTACTGGGCAAACTTAGCAAATTTTATTACATTACCCTCAAAGATTGCAAATCTGTATGAAGTTATGTAATATGTCTATGAATAATCTTTATAGTATTATATATTAAAATATATATAAAGTCTTTTTTATTTTTGGTGTTGCAGGCCTTTTTATATAATATAACATGTTTAATGATTGTAATCATTATAGATTCTGACAGAGTGAGGCAGCAGTTTCCATCAGTGCGCTGACTCAAACAAACCCTGGAATAAACATGATGCTGGGCTGTCAAAATGACAATTTTCATATTGGAAAAATAGTATTAATTGTCCTGAAAGTAGGAGCTAAGTAAATTTGCCTACAGAGTGGTGCAAACCAGAACATTGAATACTGCGGCTGTGTGAGTAAGAGAAATGCATGAATCAACCAGAGTAGGAGAACTTGTATAGAATTATTTTCTGATTTGAAAATTTGTGAATTGGAAACGAATTCTGAATTAAATAAACTGAATTATGGTGATTGCTACAAATTACTGTATGTACTAAAATGGTGAATGAATTAGCAGTTTGTTGGTATACATCAATCTGTTTAGTGATGTAGTGCTGATAAATCTAATTCAGTTCTGGGTTTATGGACCCTGTGATGTTCGCAGAATTCTTTTTATAGCTATAATATTTAGTCACAAGGAATAAAGAGATGCCATTTTTAAAGATTAACACCTCGTAGGTTTACATCCTTCTGACACTTGCCTAGTCATTGTCTATTTTCATATGCATCAAGCTACTTCCTAGGCACTGTACTAAAGAAATAACTATATGTCTGGCTTGAGGGTGCATATTTAAAACAGTTCTTTATTAAAACTTTTCAGCTAGGTACATATGCAAATAATAAAACAAAATATGGGGGCAGATTTATCAAAGGCCGAGGTGAACTTTCGAATGAAAAAAATTAGAATTTTGAGATTTTTTTTTGTGTACTTTGACTAGGGAATAGTCCAAATTCTATTTGAATTTGAAAACAATGCAAAAATGTGAATATCGAAATTTATCATGTATTGTCTTTGACCATTCTCCATTTTAGCCTATGGGGGACCTCCTAGAACCTATTTATTTGGAGTCAATTGGTGGACTTTGAAAAATCAAAGTTTTGGGGGAAAACTTTGAATCGAATTCGATCAAATGCGCTATTCCTTCAATTCTTATGATTCAAATTCGGCCGAATATGAACCTATTTTATTGAAAACTGACCTATTTGATCAAAGAAAACTTTGACTTAATTTCAGTTGGTCTTTTTGAATTCAAATTTCAAAGTTTTTTCAATTCAAAATTTGACCCTTGATAAATATGCCCCTCAAAATGGAGTAGAGGGAAAAGTTACAAATGTTTTTCTTACAAATTGATTCTATCTGTTTAATCAAATACATTTTCTTTTTTCTTTTTCTGCATTTCATTGGAATCCAGGTAAGGTAATGCACTGTGCAGAATCTATTACACCACTGAGCCATTAAAGAGGTCACAGTAATTAACTCAATAATTGTTCATCTGGTGTTAAACCAGCACTTCTGTTAAACACAAAATGTCACTTGGCTTTGGCAAAGAAATGGCATTTCACAAACCTTTCATAAATTCCCTAAGAATTTTAATTTACACATCTTTTGATTACTGCAACCGTCCTACAATATCATGGAATGTACACGTTTCCTATATTGTATCTGTAAATGTCCTGTAGCTTATTGCTACATTGTTCCAAGCATATTCTTTTGAATTTTATTTTTCCAAAAGGTTTGTTCAAACCTTTAATAGCAAACCCTAAATATTTGATACTTATAGGCAACCAATCTCTAGATCATCTCTGTGATATTTTCATTTCAATGCATTGTAAAACAAAATCATTTTTTTTCACTAATTAACATGTGGTGGGAATGTAACATCTTTAATAACTGTTTAGTAGTGATTTTAGGATTGAGTTTACATTTCAAATTTCAAATAGTGCTAGTTGGATTCCCATTGGAATTGAGGCTAGAGCTTACTAGTCCTCTGGATAAGTCCCTATAGTGAAAGTGTACAATTTGTTTAAACATTGCTTTGCAGTTAGTAAATGCAATCTTCATGTCTGCTATAGTGATGGGCGAATTTATTCACCAGGCGCGAATTTGCGGTGAATTTGCACGATTCGCCGCCAGCGAATAAATTCACGAAATGCCCGCGAAAATTTGCGGTAAAAATTCGCCAGCGTCAAAAAATTTTTTTCCGAAAAAACGGACGCCGGCGTCAAAAACAGGCGCTGGCGTAAAAAAAAACGGGTGCCGGCATCAAAAACGGGCGCCGGGGTCAAAAACGAGACGCGGGCTAATTCGCAAATTCGCCCATCGCTAGTCTGCTATATTTTTTAGGAGAATTTCAAGTTCATTTCAGTAAACAAATATATTTGACATCAACATATTGGGCCAGAATCGGTCATTGGGAAAAAGGTATCTCAAACAAATTACCAATTTGCAACTCCATAAAAAGGACTGCTCCAGAAACGTTTAATTTAATTTAGTGCAGTATCCAAATATATAAAAAAAGAAATGGCCAATGGCACCACAACATTCCTTTAGTTTATATTAAAATATGAAAGCTCAATGTCTCTTTCCTCTACAGTATATCTGTGTAGTGAAATAAATTCCAGAAAAACATAATTAAAAATAAAATATAGCTAAAAGGTGATAAATGCAGAAATTAAATACTAAAGAGAAAAGAACTTTATAAAATGGTTTGTTTACACCAGATTAACTTGATTGTGTTTGCCCAGTGGTATGGACATAAAATAAAAGAGTGTTTTGTTATTTAGTGACCACATTTTATTGGACTAACTTCCAATTATAGTCGTTAAGCATATCAAAGTATGGTTTTAGCTCTAATAAGGGAGAATATGCCTTGTGAAACACACATCATCCATAATTGAGTGTTAGTTTAATAAATAAGGTATAACTAATTATAGTACTAAAGTTCTTTTAGCATCTCTCTATATAATCTAGCATACTGGGAATTGTTAAAATAATTGCTTAAATATGTTGTAATATTCCTTTTCCATGGTATCCTTGTAAAGATAATAGTTTGAGCATATTTAATCAGTATTCCAGCAATGCTATATACAGGCAAACAAACGCATTTCAATGTTAACACCCTGGAGAGCAATGCCTACAACAGATCAAAGTTAAAAATAGTTTCAAGACATTTCTTCGTAAAATAAGTCGGTGCAACAGACACCGGAAAAGAGGTGTTTACTGCGCATTTTCTCACAAAAACCTTCATCAAACCTACAGCATGGGTAAGATTTTATGTCTGAGTTAGGCTTCCAAGACCGTCTTATACTTTCGGAATAGCATTCATCCATCTGCCATCCCAAGAGATTAGCAGCCCATCACAGACTATGACAGATATTGTGCGTTGTAAAGGAGTTTTTTAATAGCTTTCACTGATCCGCCCTTTGCTATTCACTATAGAGAAAAGAAAGAACATAAATGGATTTTAGTAAGTGGTGTGTAGTGTTTACTGTCTTGAAGTGGCCATAAAATAGAAAATTGGTCATAACAGTAATTTTACAATGTTTTTATGTAATATGCTTGATATAATTAGCTATAGTGTTACATAATTCAGTGCATACTCAAATCCAATTGTATGTGATTGACGTTTTTATATATAGATATTATCTTATACCATTGCAAATTTGCACATCTGCAAATATTTGTTAAAATCAGTCATTAATTTCAAATTTACCCTGAGTCGACTGAAATTAGTACAAGTGTACTGTTGGATCTATCAATGACGTTGGGGCAAATTTACTAAAGGGCAAAGTGGTTAATGCTGGGTGTTCGCCAATTTACTAACAGGCGCTGGCGTAAATTCACAAGCGAAGGAGATAGACTGTAGCACTACTACGCTAATTCACAAATATGCAGATTTTCCCGAACGTTACCTCTTGCGCCAGACTTGCCTTCACCACCTCAGACCAGGCGAAAGTCCCAAAAAAAGCTGGCGTCTTTTCCTTTTTACAGGGTGATAGGCTGAAAAAGATTGACATTTTTTTGGGGTACCCTCCTTCCCCCCTACATTTGATAATATATGGCACCTAAACTATACTGTGGGCACATGTGTAGGGCAATATAACAACTCTATATAATTTTATTAAGGTTCCCTGGCCTTGTGTAGTGTAATGTATTTGCTGCAGCATATACGCCCATTGTACTTTAACTGCATGCTGTATGCAAATTGGCGAATGCTAGTGTAACTTCAAACTGCTGATCGTATTTTCAATAGCGCAACTTCGCAAGCATTCGTATCCTGTGCGCTACTTCGGATCTTCTAAGCACTGCGTATCTTGACAGCGCTACATAAATAAATGATGATGATCTTCATGAATTAGCACTGTCCAAGCGAATTTATACCTGGTGAAGTGTTGCGATGTGCACAAAGCCAGCACTGGCGAATTTGCTTAGGTAAGTAAATTTGCTCCCTAGGGTTTTCCAAATAATGGATTTTTCTGCAATTTGGATCACCATACTTTAAGAGGTAGATTTATCAAATGTGAGATTAGAGGTTAATACACAAAAATTCACTCACACTAGGGGGGGTGCAAATGACTAAATGAAACTGTCTGCTCAGCAATACTTTAAATCACCATCCTCTACAAAAAAGAATCTACCAAGTAAAGTAACTGTTATGCGACAAGCAAAACTTACTAAAGTCACTTATTGTTATTAACTACACCATGGTTGAAACTCAGGTAGGTACCTGTCACCATTAATGTCTGCCATGAGCAGAGAATTTACTGTGCTTTTCAGGTGCAGAGGGAGACAAGTGAAAGTGATACTGACATTAAAAATCTTCTTTTCAAAATATTAATCTACATTATGGGGCAAATTCATCAAGGGTCGAATATCGATGGTTAATTAACCCTCAATATTTGACTGGGAATAAAAATCCTTCGACTTCGAATATCTAAGTCGAAGGATTTTGTGCAAATACTTCGATCGAACGATCGGAGGAATAATCGTTCGATCGAACGATAAAATCCTTCGATTCGAACGATTCGATGGATTTTAATCCAACGATCGAAGGAATATCCTTCGATCAAAAAACTTAGGAAAGCCTATGGGGACCTTCCCCATAGGCTAACATTGAGTTCGGTAGCTTTTAGATGGCGAACTAGGGGGGTCGAAGTTTTTTCTTAAAGAGACAGTACTTCGACTATCGAATGGTCGAATAGTCAAACTATTTTTAGTTCGAATCCTTCTATTCGAAGTCGAAGTCGAAGGTCGAAGTAGCCCATTTGATGGTCGAAGTAGCCAAAAAAACACTTCGAAATTCGAAGTTTTTTTTCTTCTATTCCTTCACTCGAAGTTAATGAATTGGCCCCTATAAGTTATATATAGGTCATGTTGATCATTTTACGCTGATAGTGCTGCTTTTTTAAGTAATTGTTACTTGAAGTTCCTAAACCTGACTGTTTTGCCATAGAAAAGACATTCACTGGCACACAGGATTTTTAGCTGCAGGGCAGGCCCTTGCAATTTTTTAATTCAGTGCAGGTGCAACGTTTCGGGGTCACGCCCCTTTGTCAAGCATGATGTTTTGCCAACCTGACTGTCCCTTCCTAACCTGTTAGCTAGAGTTTCTAATGCTAACAGACTACTGTGGCACAAATATGGCAGCCCCCTCATAGAGGAACAGGGTAGTAAGAAAGGTAATGTAAAAGCATCAGGCAAATACTTTTATGGCAAAATTATAAATAGCATTCAAAGACAATGTTATTATAGATAATAAAAAAAGGTTATTTTTTGATGTCAGTATCTCTTTAAGAAATTTAGCTGGCAAAATACCACCTGCCATTAGCTTATACAGTATATGCATTGGCACAATCAGAAAGTTTGTATATTACTAGGGCTGCACCAGCATAACCCAGTAAGAACACAATGCACTTTTGATCTTTTGAGCAGCACTTTCTTTAACTCTGTATGCTTAATGTATACACCCATTTATTGTACTGCACTGTGGAATGTGTTGGCTCTTTATAAACACATTAAAAATAATAATGTAAATAAAATAGGCAGGTCAGTCATTATTGGCACATTCGGTATTGGGAAGCATGGGATAACATTTTGCTTCTTTGCACCTCATATCATGTCTACACAAATTACACTAACCACACCATCCCTGATTTATTCTTTTCTAAGTTGGGGCTTTGAAAGAACAAGGCACTACCAGATATTCAAACTTATTGCTAATTACGCACATAATATAATACTAGTAGATCATTTTTTAAAATTTAATTTACACATACTTACATATAGTTACATATACAATAACACACACACACACACACACACATCTGGTATATATATATATATATATATATATATATATATATATATATATATATATATATATATATATATATATATATATATATATATATATATATATATAGGCAAAAAATGGCAGCACTCCAAGGATTTTAAACAAAGTTCAAGGTAAAGAAAGAGCAGGTTTATTAGATTTGGATTCTAATAAACCTGCTCTTTCTTCACCTTTGAACTTAGTTTAAAATCCTTGGAGTGCTGCCGTTTTTTGCCAGGTGTTTTTTTCCGGCTCATGGTGTGCGCTCCATATATATATATATATATATATATATATATATATATATATATATATATATATATATATATATATATATATATATATATATATATATATATATATATATATATAGTATAAGGAAAAGCTCGCACTCACAGGACTTATCACAATCAAAAAAGGGTGTTTATTTGGATCAAAAAACAACTGACGTTTCGGCTCACACTCAAGCCTTTCTCAAAGTGAGAAAGGCTTGAGTGTGAGCCGAAACGTCAGTTGTTTTTTGATTCAAATAAACACCCTTTTTTGATTGTGATAAGTCCTGTGAGTGCGAGCTTTTCCTTATACTACTTAACCTTTTGAGCTTATTGCACCCAGGCAAGGATGACCCATTGACGAGTTGTGCTGGCCTCTACACTACTTTATATATATATATATATATATATATATATATATATATATATATATATATATATATATATATATATATATATATACAAGATATGTTATACAGTATATATACTGTATATTTATACCTACATATATAAAACTTACTGTGACCCTGAATATTTGGTCTACCCTGGAGACATACTAGTATGTAGGTATCAGGGGAATCATAGAATCACCACAAAGAGCATTTCACGGTATCACTGTCAACGTTATGACGGCCATTTGCTAAGACCCAAGGCAGAAGTGCAAGAACATAGCATTGATGGGTGCAGGCCAGTCCTGTCCTTAATTTTAGAGGCACATTTATCAAAGGTCAAGGGAATAGTCCAAATTCGTTAAAAATTTAAAAAATATTCGAAAATACGAATTTCAAAATTTATCTTTTAGGGGCATAGTTATCAAGGATTGAGGCAAATTTTCAAATGAAAAAAACAAAAACAAATTTTGAGCTATTTTTTGTGTACTTCGACTAGGCAATGGTAGTGATGGGCGAATTTATACGCCAGGCGCGAATTTGCGGTGAATTTCAAAAAAATATATTTTCCCGCAAAAACGGACGCCGGCGTCAAAAACTGGCGCCGGCGTCAAAAAAACGGGCGCCAGCGCCAAAAACGAGACGCCGTTTCGCTAATTTTTTGCCGTTTAGCGAAGTGAAATGGCGCAAATTCGCCCATCACTAGGCAATAGTCCAAATTCGATTCAAATTTAAAAAATACGAAAATTCGAATATTGAAATTTATTATATACTGTCTTTTCAAAAATTGGACTTCGACCATTCGCCATCTATAACTTTCAGAATTGCTGTTCTAGCTTATGGGGACCTCCTAGAACCTGGTGGACTTTGAAAAATTGAAGTTTTTCTTGGGAAAAACTTTGAATCGAATTCAATTTAATGCGCTATTCCTTCGATTCTATCTATTTGCATTTGGCCAAATACAGACCTATTCGACCAAAAAAAAAAACTTTGACTTTATTTCTGTTGGTCTTTTTGAAGTCGAATTTTGATGTTTTTTTAATTCGAAATTCGACCCTTGATAAATATTCACCATCTAAAACCTATTTTTTAGCCTATGGGGGACATCCTACAATCAATTTGGAGTCATTTGGTGGACTTTGGAAAAAAAAATTGGGTTCGGTAGCTTTTTCAGCACATTTTGGATGCTGAAAAACTCTGTTTATACTTGAGTATAATGTAGGTGAAATGTATTTTGTATAAATTATTCTATTAATTTTCAATGAGGCTACAAAACTCAAATGTCTTAGTAAACTGGGTAAATAAACAAGTTGTAAGAGATAATACCCAATGACTTATATTGAACCTCGCCAGTCTTTTATTGGCAAGTTTTTTCTGGTGACTTTTTGCAGGTTTTCTCCTCTTTAATAAAACTGACTATTTGAGTTTTCGAATAATGTTCTCCGGTATATTGGGTTTTCCTTGAAACATGAAAAAACTTGAATTTTGTTAAATCAGCCCTCTAGTGTTTTGAATTGAGAGCTAAATTACTGGATCTCATTAAGGGTAGAACTCCATGGTGCGGCTCGAGCCGACACGTCGACATGTGGCGAAACGCATGCAACGTGTCGGATGTTTTATAGATACAGGAAGTCAAGGAGAAATCGCAGGTAATAACTACATTTATCAGACTGTCGGATAAAAACACAGCCTGCAGCGTTTTCATCCGAGTCGGATAAATGTAGTACTCTTAGACTGCCATATTTTGGAAACTGGACTTAGATTCAGATGTCTGATGGTCATATGTTTGTGTGGTCAGCTTAACTGAATTCCAATGAAAATATTGGGGATGGGTGTCAGCCAGGAGCGCTTCGCCAATGAGGCAAGTTGAGGCTCTCGCAGAGCCCCACTAGGTACCAGGGGCGGCAAAAATGCCGCTCCTGGTACTTTAAGAGCCGAATTTCCTTTTTTCAAACCTGAAATTCGGGTCTTCTAGTGCAGAGAGCGCAAGTTAGGCTCTCTGCACTAGCGTACTGGCCCTCTCTGCCGCCCTTGTGGACCCCGCTTGGTCTCAGGTGGCAGAGGGGCCAGGATCGCCCCTGGTGTCAGCAATAACATCTCTTGGCATTAACATTGTTTAAGGGCCTATTTATTAAACCTCAATTTATTCTGGTAAAATTTTTAAAGGGGGAACTTGAAATTTTTAGAGTAAAAAAAAAAAATTAGAATTTTTAGAGATTTATTATACCCCAGCACTGCTAAAAATCTGAATCCAAAAATACTAATAGCTAAAACCTGTCAAAGTCATGTAGAATTCAATGACAGATGTCCCTTTTAAAATTTGATGATGTCGATATCTTCACTGGTTTTCGTATGATAATCTGAAAAAGTTAGGGGTTTTGGGTGTCAATTCAAAAAAATTGTATGATTTTGATTGTTGCACAATTCGAATTGTCGCACGATTTTATAGAAACTTTTCCCGCAGCGACTTTTTTGAGCTGATTTCTTGAAAAATGTGTTAAATTTGTGGATGGGAGTTAGGTTGAGTTAGATAAATTTGAGTTTTAGTAAATACCTCATATACTGTTATTGCCAGTTAACAGTGGCTTTTCAGTGTCCAATTTTTCTTCTCTTGCCTTGCCTTGCATATCTATAGGTGTTAAATAAAGTGTGATAAAATGTGAAAATAACTTGCGCCATAAATATTGTATCAGCATAAAAAACACCAAGGCTGTTTTACTAAACTGTAATTGCTTATGTTATTTCTAGGGTTGGGGGTTGTGCACATATGTTTTTTTCTATTATGACATCCACAATACATAAACAATTTTGCAAGTTTTGCACCAGATTGATCCCCTAGCCATGTCAAAATTTGCTCTAATTTCTATCACCAGTCGCAGTTTGGCATTATTTGAAGTATAGCCACAAAATTGCTTAGTGTGATATGCTGCAAGAGCAGTCTAATGGGGGAAAATGATACTTATAAATGTAAAATTAGCAAATTAATTTCTGAAAATCAGTATAAAATGAATATAATTGATAACGGATAATTAATTAACATAATGAAATGTGATAATACATCAATAAATCAGTAATACTGACTGTATTATGATAATCTAATGATAATTCCCATAAGCTATTAATTGTGTAAAAAATCTGCAACATGGGTGTGACTTTAGAGAATGCAAGCCTAAGTATGGCTGTTTATGCATATTTCTAGAAAGTGTAAAAGAAGACTGTTCTTCATTATCCTAAGATAAACAACATTATAATGAAAAGTTGCAATTGTTGCTGAAACTAAATGCAATAAAGCATGAATAGTTGGGAATACTAAAATGTTACGGAATATATAAGTTTTGTAATGATGAATTTTTGAACTGATTAGTAAAACTTTGCCTTGGACTGAAAATGTATTTTATTGTGATTGATTACAAAACGTAGCAGCAAAACAAAACATTTCCAGATGTTAATTATGCTTTCAGAAAGAAGAGACAAATAAATGTAGACAACCAAAAATGAGAAACAAACATTGGAAGTGAAATATTAAACAAACATGCAAAAAAACAAGTCAAACTTTTGCAAGGTCAACACACAACTAATGTAATTAAGTGAGAATGAAAAACTTTCTTTAGTCATTTTATGGCATGTTTTTCAACAGTAGCATGTAATTTTAAGGTGTGTGATTTACTCCTGTATTTCATTTTATTGCCTGAGGAACAGAGAGACTTAGATCCAATGACGCTTTTGCAAAATATAACAAAAATTATATGTATAACTTTAAACATATATAAGCTGAGCTGGCTTAATGAATAAACAGAGTGGTTATATTTTTAAAGGTATAGACAGCAACGCCCAGGCTAATATTAAGCAGGCATTAAGTTGTGTTGTATTCACGGCAGGGGTTTTTACGAAAAGAAGACACTTTTCAGTTTTCTAAAGTTTATGCAACAAACAAATTAAAGCTCATGATGCACTGTGGGACATCGTTTAGTACCAAGTTCAAATTTTAAAGGCGTGTTCTACATAGTAACATAGTAAGTTAGGTTGAAAAAAGACACACGTCTATCAAGTTCAACCTTTTAATTTTTTTTAACCTGTCTAACTGCCAGTTGATCCAGAGGAAGGCTAAAAAACCATCTAAAGCCTCTCCACTTTGCCTCAAAGGCAATGGCAATTGGACTAGTCCCTGGATCAACTTGTACTATGAGCTATCTTCCATAACCCTGTATTCCCTCACTTGCCAAAAAGCCATCCAACCCCTTCTTAAAGCTATCTAATGTATCAGCCTGTACACCTGATTCAGGGAGAGAATTCCACATCTTCACAGCTCTCACTGTAAAAAAAACCTCTTCCAAATATTTAGGCAGAACCTCTTTTCTTCTAAATGGAATGGGTGACCTTGTGTCAGCTGGAAAGGCCAACTGCTAAAAAAAGAATTAAAGAGTGAGTAGTGATGGGCAAATTTATTCGCCACGTCGGGAACTCGCTGCAAATTTGCGCGATTCGCTACCGGCGAATACATTCGCAAAACGGCCGCGAAAATTCGCCAAAAAAACTGGACGCCGGCATCAAAAAAACGGACACCGTTTTCCAAACATTTCGCAGTTTTGCTAATTTCTCGCAAATTTTTCAGCGAATCGAAGCAGCGCAAATTTGCCCATCACTATTAAAGAGATTATTATATGATCCCCTTATATATTTATACCTAGTTATCATATCACCCCTTAAACGCCTCTTCTCCAGCGTGAACATTCCATATTTGGTCAGTCTTTCTTCATAGCTAAGATTTTCCATACCTTTTACCAGCTTAGTTGCCCTTCTCTGTACCCTCTCTAATACAATAATATCCGGTTTGAGTGATGGAGACCAAAACTGTATGGCATATTCTAGATGGGGCCTTTCCAGTGCTCTATAAAGTGGAAGAATAACCGCTTCCTGCCGTGAATCAATGCTTCTTTTAACACATTTTTACAGCTCAATACCTTATTTGCCCTTGATGCTGCTGACTGGCATTGCTTGCTACAGCCAAGTTTATCATCTACAACAGGGATCCCCAACGTTTTGAACCCGTGAGCAACATTCAGAAGTAAAAGGAGTTGGGGAGCAACACTAGCATGAAAAATGTTCTTGGGGTGCCAAATAAGTGCTGTGATTGGCCATTTAGTAGCCCCTATGTGGATTGTCAACCTACATTGAAGCTCTATTTGGCAGTGCACCTGGTTTTTATACAACCAAAACTTGCCTCCAAGCCTGGAATTCAAAAATAAGCTCCTGCTTTGAGGCCACTGGGAGCAACATCCAAGGGGTTGGAGAGCAACATGTTGCTCACGAGCTACTGGTTGGGGATCACCGATCTACAAGGACTCCAAGGTCCTTTTCCATAATGGATTTGCCTAGTGCAGTCCCTTTAAGGGTATAAGTGGCTTGGATATTTTTAGATTCCAGGTGCATGACTTTACATTTTTCAAAATTGAATCTGATTTGCCACTTAGCTGCTCAGATTGCCAGTTTATCAAGATCCTGTTGTAAGGATGACACATCTTGGATGGAATTTATTAGGCTGTATAGTTTCATGTTATCTGCAAACCCTGATACATTACTTACAATTAGTGATGGGCGAATTTATTCGACAGGCACGAATTCGCAGCGAATTTGCGCGATTCGCCGACAGCGAATAAATTCGCAAAACGCCCGTGAAAATTTGCGGCAAAAAATTCACCGTCGTCAAAAAAATTTTTTCAGAAAAACTGACGCCGGCGTCAAAAACGGGCGCCGGCGTCAAAAAACGGGCGCCTGCGTCAAAAACGAGACGCCGGCGCCATTTCGCGAATTTCGCGGATTTTTCGGCGAAGCGAAATGGCGCAAATTCGCCCATCACTACTTACAATACCCTCCCCTAAGTCATTCATGAACAAGTTAAATAAAAGTGGACCCAATACTGAGCACTGAAGGACCCCACTAAAAATCTTACTCCAAGTAGAGAATGTACCATTAACAACCACCCTCTGTACCCAAACCTGTAGCCAGTTTTCTATCCATGTGCAAATGACTTCATTAAGCCCAGCAAACCTTAGTTTAGAAAGCAGTCGTTTGTGGGGCACAGTATCAAACGCTTTGGCAAAATCCAAATAGATCACATCTACTGCCCCCCCACTGTCCAGCATCTTACTTACCTCATCATAAAAAGCAATCTAATTTGTCTGACATGACCTATCCTTCATAAACTGGAACAAGGATGAGGCAGAGCACACTCTTCAATGCTTTTCCAAAAGATAACCCGGTGCACAGAGTAGCAGGTACGGCAATCCCCCAAACTGCAATTTCCCTGTGTGCCATTGTATCCTTACTTGAAATATCCTTCATGAAGCCATGCTGATTGCTGCTCATAATGTCATGCACTAGGACAAAATTTTGAATGTGATAACTAAACAAGCCTTCAAATAATTTGCCAACCACAGATGTCAAATTTACTGACCTATAATTGCCAGGCTGAGATCGTAATCCCTTTTTAAATATTAGAATTACATCAGTTTTTCTCCAATCCATAGGTACCATACCTGATGAAAGTGAATCTGAGAAAATCAGAAATAGGGGCTGGTCTAAAACTGAATTAAACTCTCTTAGAACCCAGGGGTGTATGCCATCAGGCCCTGGAGCCTTGTTTACATTAATTTTATTAAAGCTTTATGGATCATATCCTGAGTAAGCCACTGTCTAGATTGAGTTGAGCCATCAGTGCAGCTATGAGGTGAGCCTGAGAACTCACACTCCTCTATTGTATATGCAGAAGAAAAGAACATATTTATTACATTTGCCTTTTCTGTATCTGTTTTAACCATACTGGTACCATTATTTAATGGAGCAACACTCTTAACCTGCATATTTTTACTATTAATGCATTTAAAAAAACGTTTTGGGTGTTAGCCTTAGCCTCTGCCTCAATGCACTCTTCATTTCCTTTCTTTGCCTTCCGGATTACTGATTTACAACATTTATTATAGTGGGAATAAATTTAGGTCAGCAATTATTTAATATAATTTTAAATGACATTCATTTCTGTTCTGTGTTTTTAGCTGAAAACTTAATGCCCCAATCAATGCTCTGAATGGCAGCTCTCAAGGCACTAAAATTAGCTTTCATGTTTTTTGTTGCCCCAGTGTATATTTGTTTTTTGCACCAGACATTAATTTATATAACATTATGGTCACTGTTACTCAGGGGTTCAATTACTTGCACATTTGCTAGTAAGTAAGTTCTGAGTCATTAGAGATCACTAGAACCAGGAATGGCATTTTTCTGATTTGCTCCTTAACAACCTGTGCCATAAAATTGGCATGCAAAAAGTTTTGGCAGTACTGTTGCTTCAGTCAATATCTGGGTAATTAAAATCCCCCATTATCATTACTTTACCCAAACTAGCAGCCTTTTCTATTTGCATCAGGAGCTTAGCCTCCTCCTCATTACTTACATTTGGGGGTCTATAGCATACTCCTACAATTAATTTGCTGGACTCTTTACAATTGGAGAAGAACTCCACCCATAAGACTTCTGCACCCTCATTTTCTAACATGACCTCCTCCTTTATATAAGCTTTTAAATCCTGCCTACCAAACAGACATACCCTCCTCCTTTTCTATTGCCTCTGTCCCTCTGAAACACAGTATAGCCGCTAATATTAACTGTCCAGTCATGCGACTCATTCAGCCATGTTTCGGTCACACCAATAACATCATATTTTCCCTCCAGCACCAGCACCTCCAGCTCTCCCATTTTACCAGTCAGACTCCTTGCATTTGCAAACATACATTTAATACTGGTACCACATTGAACAAATGATAGTAATCATTGCTCAAGCAGGCTCTATTTATCACAGTTCCTGCATAAGTCTTGCCTGTTATCCTGATCTTCTGTTCTTGCTTCCGTGCCTGTTCATGACTCTAATTATTCGGTGCCTTGCCTGTATTTAAGTACCCTCTGTTTAACCCTTGCATGTGCTGCTGATCAGACTCTGCAGTGTTCAGTTTGTCTCTGCCAGCTAGAACCAGAAAATTCCAGGGCCCTAAAAAACATTAATGAAACACTCAAGCAGTCCCCTGTTACACATATCATAACAGAAACATCAGGCATTAGCCAGTATAAAGGAAAAATAACTCAAATAAAAAAATTCACTTACAGGCTTTTCTTTTTCTCCTCCTAAGTTCCCGCACCTGCACCCTTTCACTTTCTGGACCCCATTTTCTAGCTCACTCATTGCTCTTCCCCTTTTCCACTAGTGATAAACTTTCCTTCTCAGCACTTATTCTGGCTTTTCCAGTCTCCTTAAAAACAATCTCTGTTATTCTCCACATTTGGTCTGCCTAATAGAACATTTGGGGGTGGGGAGCCTTTAGAATCTTTTGAGCTTCTGTGCCACAGTTTTTATTACCATGCATTTGTAGACAGCATTGAACATCTTAGACATTATAGTATATAAAATCTTAATATAGACTACATATTGCTCTTTATTTTCTGGCATTTTGATTTTTTTAAAAAAAACCCATAAAATATAATGGATACCCTTTGCTGCTAAATGGGCATTTTTATATTTCATGCTATTGTGCTTCTTTTTTGATGTGGTTCTAGATATTGTTGCCACCATGGATTACATGTTTATAAAATCATCACTTGACTTGCTATTTTGTACATATCCACTTTGTAAATTTTAAATTAATAAAAAACAAGATAAAGTATCCTTGCAAATTATATCATTTCAATACAACTGTTAAAATCAAATATATGCATAAACCTACACATTTGCAGTTTAACAAAGGGAATGTAGAAGGAATGAGGAATTCCTAATGTGCAATTTTTGCATCTTTAAACTAACTTAAATTGGGGAAATATTTGTACGCAAATTTATCAAAGGTCAAATTTCGAATTCATGTGAGTTTTTAAAACTCCCATAATTTCGAAATTAGACCAATCAAAATTCATTAATAAAATACAAATTTTTAATCTCAGATGAATCGAATCGACCAGAATCAAATTTTATTCAAATTTTTAAAACTCAATTCGAGCTTTTTGGATCGTCAGGAATGTCAGGAAGGCTGCAAACAACTCAGAATTGAGCCCTGGATCTCTCCCATTGACTTAAATGAACAGTTAAGTGGGAAAATAAAAACTGTGTAAATAGATAGGATGTGCAAAATAAAAAATGTTTCTAATATCGTTAGTTAGCCAAAAATGTAATGTGACTGGAGTGACTGGATGTGTAACATAATAGCCGGAACACTACTTCCTGCTTTTCAGCTCCATAACTCTGAGTTAGTCAGCGAACAGATATATCTGTTCAATGAGTTTGCAATTGATCCTCAGCATTCAGCTCAGATTCAAAAGCGACCGATATGACCCATGTGGCCCCCCCTCAAGTCTCTGATTGGTTACTGCCTGGTAACCAGGGTAACCCGTCAGTGTAAACCAAGAGAGCTGAAAAGCATAGCATAACATTTTTGCCTAACTAACTATATTAAACTAACATTTTTTATTTTGCATAGCCTATCTATTTACCCAGTTTTTATTTTTACACTGAACAATTCCTTTAAACAGCAATTCAGCAGGTTTTATGTGGCAAATAGTCAAATTCAAGTTATTAAAGGATCACAGTATGATAAATCTCGAAAATCAAACTCTATTTTTTTTAAAAACTTGAATCGAATTTGACAGTTTTTGACCATAAAAAAAAACTGGAATATTCAAATTTCGAATTTTCAATTCGACCCTTGATAAATCTGCCCCCTAGGCTCAGATTTATCGATGGTCGAAGTTATAAAAACTTCGAACTTCGAATTCAAAAAGACCAATTGAATGGAGATCGAAGATTTTTTTTGGTCGAAGTGGGCCAAATTCGGCATACTGAATCGTACGATTGTACTTCGAATCGTACAATCGTATTTCGAACGTACTTCGCTTTGATGTTTTTTTTAACTTCGACCTTCAATCTCCCAAACTTCCCAAAGTGCCTCCATACAGGTTGTAGGAGGTCCCCCATAGGCTAAAACGGCACTTCGACAGCTTTTATGTGACCAATGGTCGAAGTTTTAAAGATACAGTACTTCAAAGAAATTCAAACTTCGAATTTCAAAGTTTTTTTCAAATTTGAATCGAAGTATGACTATTCCCTAATCGAAGTACACAAAAAAAAGTTCGAAATTCGAAGTTTTTCACTTCGAAACTTCACCTTGACCGATGATAAATCTGCCCCTTAGTGTTATATTTGTTACATTTTTGTAAATGATGCAGAATTATCTGTTCTGTATGTTCGCACTTAATAAAGAAGCTCTTGTACATCTTGCCAAATAAAAGGCAATTTTATTTGCATCCAAAAGAGCAGCCTGCTATTTGGATTTCTAGATACTTAAGTCAGACACTGGACAATGCCATATGTGCTAGACAAAGCCAACAGCAAAAAGGTGTAATTGGGTTAAGAATTTTACGTTAGCAAACATGTCTACCCAGTTAGAATTTATTAGGCTGTACACTATACATTTTCAGGCACTATATGCTATTAAGTGCTTTTATACTGCTAAGGGCATCCAAACTATGATAAATATGCTTGAGGGGCCTCTTACCTAAAGGTCGAAAATGTGTAATTTTCAATGCAATTGCTAGAAAACAGCTTGTCAAGGCATAAAAATGGCACCAAATCAACAAAATATAACTTAACTACTTAGCTTCTGAAATCTCAGATAATATTTTCTGTATTCTAAGTATGCTTTACTGGTGAAGTGCAGCATTTTATTATTCAAGTCCAAAGAACTAGAATAGGTTCCCTCCTGATATATATTTTAAATGCACTAATATTTTAGAACATGTCTCTGGTTTAGTTTCTTTATATTAATCCACTAAAATATCACTTAAGCAATTAACATTTTTTAGAATCATTCTTGAAATAATTTTTGCTCAATGCAGATTGTTGCTTCTAAGCTCCAAAATATTTCCTAATTTGCTGTATCAAACTTGTATTTTTCTTCAAAACCTACAACACTGCTGATGAACCTGAGCATTGCAGAACATTGACAAATTACAACATGGATGTGATGTTTCAGTCCCCATTGGGACCTTTCTCAAGGCAAACACATGCACCATAACACAAAACTTATATACCCACCCCTCATAGGTGTATACAGGAAGTGACCTGACCTCAGTCCAAATTTAAAGTGAGCAGTGCCATAAATTACCACTATGTTGCTCTCAAGATATCAAAGACAAAACTTTAATCCCACTGGCAGAACTTTTGCCCAGGTAAAGAAGGAGCCTTTCTGTACAAAGTAAAACATGAAAAACTCAAACACTGGCTCCTCTCTCCTAGAAATAAACCCACTCTGAATGCCACCACAACCACCTTTGAGAATTACTGTGTATCTAATCCCCTACTGAACACTTAACCTCAGCATTGTATAAAATAGCCGGAGAACCAATCTAGGAACTACTGATACATTTGTGAATGGGAGAAGGATCTAAAGGCCACATACTGTATACTCAGGAACAATTGGACACCTGCTTCTACCTCACCCATACATTCTCTATTGCATGTAAAGTTCAAGAAACCAATTTTAAAATAATTTCTAGACGGTACAGATGCCCAGAGGTACTACACAAAAGCTACCACACTGTTTCAGCTGAGTGCTGGCGTTGTAATGAGGAAATTGGTACTATAGTAGATATTTGGTGGACATGTAAAAAAACTTGAATTGTTCTGGGACAAGGTGCATCTTTACTATCAAATGCTCGCATTGCAGAAGTAACACTAGTGAAAAGTCGACAGGGTTCGGTGCCCACAATGAAACTCCACATATTAGTGAATTATCGTAGTCTGAGCGCATTTTTGCCTGGCGAAGTGTTGTGCTGGGTGCAAAGTGGACGCTGGTGAATTGTCGCTGATTAGTAAATCTGCCCTATAGTATAATAACTGAACAAGCATTGACAACTTAAAGTCTCTTGTTAAGATATGTGATATTGGATCTTAGACAACCACTAATATGTTTGATCAGTAGCTACTTGTCTCAGCGATTATGTAATGTATGTCTCGTTTTTCTTGTTTTAGTTGGATATGTTATATATTGCTTTGACTTGATCTTTTTAAATATTTAAATATATACATATCCTTGTAATTGAAAAATGCAAAAAAAAGATCATCCAGCCAGATTGCACTCCTTACTTAAAACATAGTGTTTATTAGCTTGTATAAAATTTGTATACATAAGTTGAGAACAGTTCCATAAGAAACAAAAATGCATCAGTTAATAGTGCTACTCCAGCAGAATTCTGCACTGAAATCCATTTCTCAAAAGAGCAAACAGATTTTTTGTATTCAGTTTTGAAATCTGACATGGGGCTAGATATTTTATCAATTTCCCAGCTGCCCCTGGTAATGTGACTTGTGCCTGCACTTTAGGAGAGAAATGCTTTCTGGCAGGCTGCTGTTTTTCCTTCTCAATGTAACTGAATGTGTCTCAGTGGGACATGGGGTTTGTACTATTGAGTGCTGTTCTTAGATCTACCAGGCAGCTGTTATCTTGTGTTAGGGAGCTGTTATCTGGTTACCTTCCCATTGTACTTTTGTTTGGCTTCTGGGGGGAAAAGGGAGGGGGTGATATCACTCTAACTTGCAGTACAGCAGTAAAGAGTGATTGAAGTTTATCAGAGACAAGTCACATGACTTAGGGCAGCTGGGAAATTGACAATATGTCTAGCCCCTTGTCAGATTTTAAAATTGAATATAAAAAATCTGGAGCAGCGCTATTAACTGATCAATTTTGAAAAAAATGTTTTTCCCATGACAGTATCCCAGAGTCCAATAGTTTCCCAACATATTAGCATTCACGCAATGTTTTTAATGCTACAACACGATCGTCTCCTCTCTTTAGTGGTTGAATATACTGAATAACTCTGAACTTCAAGTCATCGTATGGCCATGATCCAAACAGTGTCTAGACACTGGAAGAGATCTATTATTTGTATTTATAGTTGATCTATGTTGGGAAAAACTATCTCTCACCTTTTGAGTGGTTTCCCCAACATAGACCAAGTTGCAGGGACAAATTAACATATATACTGCAAAATTTGTTTCACATGTGTTGTAACCTCTGATCTTAAACGTCATGTTTGTATGTGGATGTTCAAATTACAAACCTCACAGGGGAGGTGATGTTAACCGATTGCTGCTATAAAAGGAAGCCTTTTGGACACATGAACTGGGATATGTAGTTCCTAAGGGGTTAAACACTGCACTGCAACTAAACTGTTTTATTACAAGTTTTATTACAAGTAGATAATACCTTGACTACAGAGACTACATTTGTCTCTCGAAGGGGTTGGTTTCACTCTTCTTCTTTTTGTGTATAAAATAACTATCCTTGATTAACTATATGATTTGAATAGTTGTATATGCCAGGAAAGTTGCCTTTTTCAACATGGATTTACTAGATTTTAGCACTGTATTTATATTTTTAATAACCTGCTGTATAATTAATACGGGTGAGGTATTATATTGTATGAACAACACATGCTAACATGTAATATGTTGGTCAGAGACCACCCATACAAGAGTTAACTATATTGGTGATGTCCCTGGCACTTAACTAACAAGAGAGAAAGAAAGAGAGATGTTTGAGTTTTTAAACATAGTGGTAATTTATGGCACTGCTCACTTTGGACAGAGGTCAGGTCACTTCCTGTATACACCTATAAGGGGTGGGTATATATGTTTTGTGCACTGCAACATCACATTGGTTGCACATGCAATAATATATAATTTTGTGAATACAAATTCCCGGTGTTGCTGGTCTTTTTTGAGGATATATATATATATATATATATATATATATATATATATATATATATATATATATATATATCAACCATGATAAGATGTCTGACTGTCTGTCTGTATTTCTGCTATCTAGCTTTCTTATTTATTTTAGGCTTCTACATTATCAATCAAAATAGACTCAGAGATAAGAATAATATAAAGTATTACCTTGGTGCTTATCTAGAATTTTTCACCCTCCTTTTTCTCTGAAGCATGAAAATGTAAAGACCAATGTCCTTCAATATGAAATAGGTTGATAGATACCAATGTCAGAATTTAATCAGTAGGAGGTTTTATTGTGTGTCCTTCTCTGTCAGGAAAATAAACTACTGTGTTTTGCAATATACTCATTCTCTAGTTGTGGAGTCATTAGAAAAAAAAAATATCTACTTATATGACAGTTAAAATATATAATAGGTTTATGGGTATTTCATGAATTTGCTCTGAATATTTTGATTCAGAATAATTACCTAATGTGATATATAATATATTTAATTTCTACTATAAAATATTTGTATGTTTCACGGTGTAATGTCTGAGTAGCGTTTTTATCCATAACATTTCTTTTACATCAAACATGTAAATTTTTTATAGAATGTAACTGGTTACTTTGAGCACCTGTATAAACACTGCATACAATAGGTTGTATTTAGGAATTGCATGTGTATTAATGCTTGAATTGGGGTGGGATGCCGCGGGACGCCATCCCGCCACTTCTTTTTTTTTGACTTGCATATTCACAAATTGTCGGTCTGCGTGACAGTCTGCCCCTGCGGAAGATGAGACTGTACACCGGATGTGACTGGGATTTGAGGGCGGGCCCGTAAGGAGGAGGCTGTGCTGGCTCCCTCCTCCATCCAATCCACCAAGCGAAGGAAAGGAAGCGTGGAAGAGAGGGAGCCTGCAGGAGGAGCTATGCTATGTGCAGCATGGTCATTGGCGTGTGCCTGCTGCATGCAGCGGCATAACTACATGGGGCCCCCGGCTAGCAGATGGTACAGTTGAACTAAGGCCCACTCCCCACCCACCCACTTGCTCACTTGCTGGCCCACCCTCTCACTCCCCCCCTGCGGGCCACCGAAGATCGCGTGAAACTAGGGGGTGGCCGGTGAATATACTGGGCCCGGAATAAAGGAGCAGCATGGCGTGGCATGTCACATGACGCACCGTGCTGGCCGTATTTGTGACTGACTCCTGAAAATCCACCTGATCGACTATGGCTGACAATTTCTACCTCTACACCAGGCACCTTCGCTAAATCCTAGCCCTAGGTGAGGGTGAGTTTCTGCCAATTTGACTGCTCTATTTGTCTATTCTCCTGCTAAGGGTTCTGGGGGTTTATGCTTGCATTGTGCCATACTGCTATGGGTTCTGCTATGGGTTCTGGGGCTATTTATACATGGAATTGCACCTGTGCCATCTTACTGTCAATTCTGGGGCATTTATATATGGAATTTTACCTGTGCCATCTTACTATCAATTCCGGGGGCATTTATACATGGAATTGCACCTGTGCCATCTTACTATCAATTCTGGGGGCATTTATACATGGAATTGCACCTGTGCCATCCTACTATCATCAATTCTGGGGGCATTTATACATGAAATTGCACCTGTGCCATCTTACTATCAATTCTGGGGGCATTTATACATGGAATTGCAACTGTGCCAACTTACTATCAATTCTGGGGGTAATTATACATGGAATTGCACCTGTGCCATCCTACTATCAATTCTGGGGGCATTTATACATGGAATTGCACCTGTGCCATCTTACTATCAATTCTGGGGGCATTTATACATGGAATTGCATCTGTGCCATCCTACTATCAATTCTGGAGTATTTATACATGGAATTGCGCCTGTGCCATCCTACTATCAATTCTGGGGTAGTTATACATGAAATTGTGCCTGTGCCATCCTATAAAATTCTGGGGGTATTTTTACATGGAATTGTGCCTGGGCCATCCTACTAAATGCTGGGGGTAATTATACATGGAATTGCTAAGAACTCATAATTGAAACTAATGTATATTGAAAAAGTTGTTTATGTAAAAACCATAGATTCTAATGAATACACACAATAAATAAGAGGAGTTTCTGAAAATAAATATTGTATTTGTAGATGATGGAAAGGCTAAAATAAACTTGCCTTTAAGAGGCCTGTGTAAAAAATCAAATACACTATACCACTTTACCCGAATGCCATGCATTGTAAAATTAAATCCTACTCATAAAGCAAGGTGTAAATTAAATTTTTTTCTGTGTAAATCATTTCATGCAACTTATTAAATAAAACAGCTGAACAAATATTGTTAATGTGTTATTAGCTCACTAAGGAAATATCTATGCACTATATTTACATTCAAATGGAAACAAAATTACAATTCTCTACTAGGTCTTTTATTTATAAGTTGCCATTACCATATGACTTTCAAACAACTGAGTGTACAGAGAAGTCTACAGAACACCATAGAAAGGTGTTATTTATTAATGGTCGAGTTGTGTTTTTCCCCAAAAATTCCAGTTTTTCTAGGGTAATTTCAGTAAAAACTAAAATTTTTCGGATTTGTTATGCCCTGAAGCTCCAAAAGCCTGAATCCAAAAAATACTCCTATACCTGTCAAGGTCATGTAGAAGTCAATGGCAGAGGTTCCTTGAGCCATTTGCATTTAGTCTTCATGATTTTCGGGGGGGGGGGGGGTTCCAGTGATTTGCGCTCCAGAACTCAATCAATTTGAGGTATTTTTTGGCATAGTGACTACATTGGCACTAAATGAGGCACAATGAATAGCCATTCAAACAGTGCATAGAGTAGTAATCAGAGATCAAAGATGATTTCCAATGTGCGCTTGCAAAAGCTATAGAGTGATCTCATTATAATAGCTGCTTGAAGGAAGAATCAGTATTCAGATGGGATCAAAATAACATAACAGAGCTGAAGGATTAGAGGTTTTGTCTTGCTTACATTTTGAAGAGCTGGTTTTAAAACTTTTTTTTTTTTTGCCAATTTTTGTTTTTCACAATGTAAAAGAAACACACATAAGAACACTTTATCAGAAATGCCATATTCTGTACAAATACAAGAAGAGAAAGTCCCAGACAAAACTGGACAGGTGTACCATGCAGAGTTGTCATGTCTTTATTTACAGCAAACACTGACATTTCATGCATTATGCTGAGATATGAACAACGTGAACTGTATATGGATAGTACATTACCTTTAAAGTAAGATGAAAGAAATATGAAAACATCTTTTAAGGTTAGAGAGCACCATGGTTCCATCATTTTCTGTCATATTTTGGGCTGTAGAACTGTCATGTCTGCTACTTGATCCAGAAAGAAAAGAAGCTAACACCATGCACAGCAGTCAATCAATGAATATTTTCCAGTATTGTCCATATAGCATAGAGCAGGTAAGGGCAGATATATTACTCGCTGGCATTTCATTACTTTAGTAAAAGATATTGTACTGAAAGCAACAGAATTATGTACCACAGAGGACTTAAAGGAGAAGGAAAGGTTAAAACTAAGTAAGCCTTATCAGAAAGGTCCATCTATATATACCAGTAAACCCCCAAAGTAATGTTGCTCTGAGTCCCCTGTCAAAAGATTTCTTTCCTTCTATTGTGTACACATGGGCTTCTGTATCAGACTTCCTGCCTTCAGCTTAAACCTCATTGCCCTGGGCAAGAGCATGCTCAGTTTGCTCCTCTCCCCCAACCCCTCCCTTCTCTACTGTAATCTGAGCCCAGAGCAGGGAGAGACTCAGGCAGGAAGTGATGTCACACCACACTAATACTGCAGCTCCTATTCTAAACAAACAGAGAGTTTCTAGAGCTTTTTACTCAGGCATGGTAAAACATTCTACAGAACAAAATTTAGCATTCTCGCTTGCACTATTGCAGCTAATCTATTTGCAATAAAATGCCTCCGTAGCTTTCATTCTCCTTTAAGTCCTTACTGTCATTTTTACAAATGTTTTGATCTTTGTTTTTTGAGCACTGTTTGTTTACAATTATCCAGTTGTGGCAAATTTACTTTAGTTTACATATACAGTAAACTAATATTAGAACAATGTGTACAAGTGTTTGTTTCTTTTCATATTAACAGCATTTGTGTAAGCAGTTTAAGCACTGAGCCCCATAGCATTGTATGTATAATGAATATACAGGTAATAGAAGCATTCATGTTTTTGTTTCAACGGGTAGTAGTTGTTTTTTTAAGAAATAACCAAAATTTGCTATTCTTTGATTTTTAACTCAGTCCACTGTTTGAAGTCACTGGAGAATATTTTATGTCACTGTTTTTAGTCTCTAATATTTTACTTGCTGCAAGTGTGCCATTTCAGTACTGAAATATGTATTTAATCTTAAATGTAAGGACATTTTGCAAAACTATAACTTACCCCTGCTTTATTCTCTGAAGGTTGATGTTAAAGTGCCTGCTGTTGCTGTCATAATTAAATGACCAAGAGAGAGAGAGATGCAAAGGGTCTCTATTATTTTTCAGATGTGGAGCCAAAAGCCAGGTCATATTACTCTCAATCAAGCAGGTCACATCATTTGTACATTAGCAAGGTTACTTACAGGATGTGGTATTTGCCAGCTTCCATAACATTTTTTTGAATATATATTTATTCCAAACATACAGTACATACTTAAAAGAAATGCAATATTAATAGCAATACTTAAAATGCTAATTTTTTTTATATCTTTTACCATACTTGTACAAAATATGGAAAACAAACTGCTTATCCAGATTTTCCTTTACATCACTTTTAGACACTGTTGTACAGGGATGGGAACTGTTATACGGAAAGCTCAGACTTACAGAAAGGCCATCTCCTATAGACTCCATTTTAACCAAATAATCTCCATTTTTAAAAACGATTTCCTTTTTTTGTAATAATAAAATAGTACATTATACTTGATCCAAACTAAAATATAATTAATCCTTATTGGAAGCAAAACTAGTCCATTGGGGCAAGGCCCGGCCAAGCCAACCAGGCACTCTAAGAAACCCGGTCGGCTAACCACGCTTAACCACACCTTAAAATTAAGATTTGCAATGCAATAAAACTCTAATGAAGAACATTACATTGCGACAGGTGAATTTTTATTTGCAAAGTTTTGCTCTTTGCAAATTTTTTACATTACTCCCAATGTGTCTGATTTTTCATCTTACTCAGGGACATTGATGTGCAACAGACGTGGGGCAAAAGGTGCAATACGTATGAATTGGTTAATAAAATAATTAGTAAAGGGCGAATCTCTCCTGTTTCGCTTTGAAGAAAAATTCGAGAATTTCCCGCAAAAATTGTGAAATGGCGGAAAATTTACAGAAAATCGTGAAATCAGAAAGTTCACGGAAAAAATCATGAAGTTTGAACGTTTTCATGAAAAAATCATGAAATTCGAAAGTTTTCCTGACAAAATCGAGCAATTCGAACATTTTCACTATAAAATCGAGCAATTCGAACATTTTCACTAGAAAATCGAGCAATTCAAACCTTTTTTTTACAAAAAAATTGAGCAATTCAAAAATTGACGCGGCCAAATTTTCACCAGCGAATTTTCGCAGGTGATTTGCAAATTTATTCACTGCCAGGAAACGCGGGACTTTGCTGCAAATTCGTGCCAGGCAAATTTATTCGCCTATCACTAGCTATTATCCTATCAGGGATGATTCCATTGCAGTGACATATATTGGCTTCCAGAATATCTTTTTATCTTTACCTTTAAATTAGCAACTTCAGTTTGTCATTTTAATTACTGTAAGATTAGACTTACAAGATAGGAATAATTAAGTAATATTGTTACAAATTTCTAGTGTCACATTCAGATGATTTCATTATCAAATTTTGTAATCTCATGAAGAATGAAGAATCTCAGGCAGTTGATAATCACATTTTATGAAGATATCTCAAGCAGTTGAGACATTAGCTCTATCTAGTCTGCACCTCTAGTCAGCTGAAGTCAATAGGGTTCATTAAAATGCCCCATGCAGCATGCCAAATGCAAAAAAGGCCACAACTGGCCTTTTATGCTTATTGCCCACTGTATGGGGCATTGTGCAAATAGCCTTTCACTACAATTCAGAGTAAAAAAAGCTCCTTTGCCTAATACAGAGTTAGTCAGGCTGTATTAATGAAGGCACACATATGTCCCCCTCCCATCGTACCTTGCATGTCATTTACAGGCACAATATATAGAGCAGCAGGGGTGCAGCCTGCATCTGGTGCCCTATCCTAATCACCTACTCAAAGGTAGACAGTAAGGACAGGGCTAGCTGTGCCTTCGGACAGTGCTCTCTTTAGTAAGCCCTGGATTTTTTGTCCAGTGCAGAAGACTGAGGGGTGCAATAGCTTCTCAAATAAGCACTAAGGAGCACTGTTGTCCGACCCTTAATAATGGATTAGCTGCTGGTAACATCTGACTTACTGTTGTCTGCCAGTAAAATGTAATTCTTAAAGTCTTCAGATGCAACTTTGCCTCACTTTGAAAGCTTTCGGAAATGTTGCTTCTTAGATTTCTCTGCAACACAGCCTCTTGAATATGTGCTAATATATACAGGAAACACATTTCTCCCTCTAACCCCCAATACTAACCTGTTATTATCCTCCTTAGTGCTAGCCTTATACTGAGTTAGACATTTGTACTTTTGTCTATCAGATACATTCTGAACACAAATGCACTTATGGGCAGATTTATCAAAGTGAAAATTTGAATATCGAATTTGAATTTTCAAGTTTTTTTCACGTTCAAAACTGTCAAATTCGACTAGGGAATTGCTAAAATTTGATTAAAATCTGAATTTGATTTTCGAGATTTATCATACTCTGGCCCTACAAGAACTGGAATTTAACTAATTCGATATGAATTTGATTTGAGTTTTCAGGTCGATTTTATTCACCCCAGTTGAGAAAATTAGATTTTTTAAATAAATTTCGATTGGTCGAATTTCAAGTTCATGGGAGTTTAATGGGAGTTTTAAAAAACTGCCATGAATTCAAAATTTGACCCTTGATAAATCTGCCCCTTAGTGCACAGGAAGCCATAATGCAGTTTGTTCTTTGATATTACTCAACGTTCTATATTTATATGAAAAAAGACACACTTAGAGCTGCTTAAATATTTCAAGACGGGCAAAAATGCAAAGAGTAAATCATGCTGTACATCAGTGTCAACTAACTGACTTAAATGCTAAGAGTATTTGAAAATTAGACTGTTCTTCTAGGAAAATAAATCCTTTTTCTCAGCATTCTGACTGCCTTAACATATGCAGAGCAGCAGTTTCCAGCTGCTTTACCATGCTTGAAGTTTCCAGTGTTTGTTTTGTTAGTGTCTGTGCATGCTAAACATTATCTATTGCATTACTTTACGGTGAATATATCTTTACTCTCGTTCCTCTTGCTATTTACTGGTGTGTCTCATGCTTCAGGCTTTCTGATGTCCTTGAGAAGCTGTGGCCATTCTTTATGTTTGAAAGAGTGCCAACTCTTTTATTAAGATCGAGTCTGTGAGGCCTGGATAAATTCATCCTATCTTGCATTTAATACAAAATTAAATTAAAAATTGACTTATGCTGTGACTAGCTTTAGTATTGCCCTTCCAGGGTTTCAATTCAGGAGCTATGGGTTCCCATATTTGAAACATGATGTGTCATCAATCTTTTGCCTTAGTGACAAGGCCACTGATGTCTTCTCAAGGCAGTTGTTTAATAATTAATTTTTCATTGCCAGCTTGTTCAGTTAAAGCATTGCAGCATTTAAAGTCAAGTTTAAAGATAGTCAAGCAACATATTATTATGCAAAATTAATTTAGCCTCTGTTGCTGGGAAAACTTAATGAAAAAGCAATATAGTTTTTTTTTCCTCTCAAGTCAACTGATTGCATTGAACATAATGCAGATAATGCACAGTTCTGAATCACTTCTTTCAATACTTTTCTTTTATACAACTGAAATCAGTAATCTCCAAATGTGAACTACACTGAATGCATATTGAATCAATAATGTATTGTAGTTGACATCTCAGAAAAGGTCTACACGTGTAGAGGGAACAAAAAAAATCAATTTACAGAATGTAAAGATTCAATTCACTGTAAATTACTTTGAATCTCATTTTTATCTATGTATGAATAAATGGGATAAGCTTTTCAAGAGATAATATTATGCAGCCTTGATAGGAAAATTACATGTATATAAACTATAGGACTAATCTGGGAACATCTGTGGTAAGATCCTAAGCTAGGAAGTTCACTTTTTAATCAGCAGTATTACTCTTATATTTACAGTGTTCTAGTTATTTCTTATGCATTGTGATTAAAGGACAATTAAACCCTAAAAGTTAATATAGCTAAAAATGCCACATTTTCATATACTAAACTTATTGAACCAGCCTAAAGGTTCAGAATCTCTATAGTAATAATTAGTGATGGGCGAAATTAACTAAATTAATTAATTAATTAAAGATTTATGAAACGGCAAAACTTTGCCGAAATGAATTGAAGTCTATGGTCGACAAATTTTTTTATTGACGCAACATATTTTTACCCATTAAATCTATGGGTGTCATTTTCGCTAAAAAAAACTTTCCGACAATTTTCGCTCATCATTAGTAGCAAAGATTCAAGCCTTTAAATTTGCTTCCCATTTTGGAGTGTCTGTGACACACATATGCTCAGTCTGCTTTGAGCAGCTGTTGAAAAGTTAAGTTTAGGGGTTGTCACAAATCATCAAGCAGAAAATGAGGTTTACCTAACATAAGTTGATGCTACAGGGTTATTATTATTATTCTGATGCTAATTGTGCTGGTTACTATATATATATATATATATATATATATATATATCTATATATATATATATATATATATATATATATACTGTATGTGGAGCTGCTGGGACATCTTTGGAGACGCAGATCTTTACTGCTAAAGGGCTGTGGTTGCCCACAAAATAATGTACAGCATTTCTGCCCTACTTCTAGTTAAGTATTAGTACTCATTTAAAGCTCACTTAAAACTAAGCAAGGTCATCTGTATTCTGTGTGTTCCAAAATATGCAAAACCTAAAACCTAACAATTATTTAACCAAAAATAAGAATAAACATTGTTTACATATTAAGTTCCTCACTTGAAAATAGATAGTGCACTATGTTTTTTCCTCAAATGATTTTTTATGTAAAGCAACTACTGTATATATATATATATATATATATATATATATATATATATATATATATATATATATATATATATATATATATATATATTTATTTAATGTATCACTGTATTTTATATTCTAAACATGGTACCTCTTTGGTTTTGCAACAGCTTTATAATGGAATTTAAAATAACTTGGTCACTTTGGTTCAAACGTACAGAACTGAAAAGGATAAAATGCTTAATATTATATTTATTTTGGGGCCAGTGGCGTAAAAAGGGTGCATCACCCCCCACACCAAAAGAATCTTCAGATGGCGTAATAATATACAGAAGATGGAGTATATAGCACCTTCCACCAAACAGAAAAGCACAAAAATGGTGTGCAGGGTCAATAATTAATAGTTAGTGTTTAGAGGACAGAAAATCTTCAGATGGGCCTGTTCTCCCTTTCCACAACCCTGTCCCCTGCTCCATGTTTGCGCAGTTGATCACACCAAAATTTAAAGAAGAGGAGCAACGGGGAGGGGGAATTTTGATACCATAGATGAGGAAGCAGAGTCCATGGTTAGGGCCCCCTTTTTCTCCTCATGGGATTTACTTCTTCTTTTATAGTTACTCCACTGTTTGGAATGCAATTTTACACCTATTGCACATAATGTATTGGGCCTGGACTTCATTTCAATTCGGTAGTGAAACCAGTTCTTTTTAGCAATACCTTTATGATTATTACACTTGGGGGCACATTTACTTAGCTCGAGTGAAGGAATAGAATAAAAAATACTTTGAATTTCGAAGTATTTTTTTGGCTACTTCGACCATCGAATTGGCTACTTCGACCTGGCTACTTCGACCTTCGACTTCGAATCGAACGATTCGAGCTAAAAATCGTTCGAATATTCGACCAATCGATAGTTGAAGTACTGTCTCTTTAAAAAAACCTTCGACCACCTACTTTGCCTACCTACAATGTTAGCCTATGGGGAAGGTCCTCATAGGTTTTTCCTAGCTTTTTTTGATCGATGGATTAAAATCGTTTCCCTTCGATCGTACGAATGAAAGAAATGCGGTAAATCCAAAAGTCGAATGATTTTACTTAGACGGTCGAATATCGAGGGTTAATATTCGACCCATAGTAAATGTGCCCCTTGATTAATAAGGATCTAAAAACTTAAACTATGCATAATACTGGCATGGGGTCCATTATCCGGAAACCTGTTATTCAGAAAGCCCATAGGCTCCAATTTATCTAAATAATCCAAATATTTTAAAAAAATGTCCTTTTTCTCTATAATAATAAAACGGTATCTTGTATTTAATCCAAACTAAGGTATAATTAATCATTACTGACGGCAAAACCAGTCTGTTGGGCTTATTTATTTTATAATTAAAAGATTTTCTACTAGATTTAAGGTATGAAAATCCAAATTATGGAAAGATCCATTATCTGGAAAAACCAGGTTCCGAGCATTCTGGATACCAGGTCCCATACCTGTAAGAATTGCTTATGGGTGGTGTATTTTCTGGGCCAAAAATAACATATTTCAGTTAGAAGTTTTATTAGGTAAACTGTGCCCTGGTGCATAAAAAATGTTCAGTCTATTTCCCACTGGTGGCTGTGTCAATAAATACTTTCATAGGCTCCTAAAAGCTATATTAAATTCACACAAAGGAAACATTTTTGCACAAAGGAAAAATGATTTGCGTTTTGCATATTTTGTCTGTTAACGACTTGTATTACATTTCCCCATAGGACCTTCTTTTTGTTTTTTTAACTGCAGATCCCAATATCCTTTTGTCCTTATAAATGCATAGCTGAATATTAATAACTATGTTAAAACAGAGAAAAATGCTTTGGTACATACATGGTAAAATGATGCAAAAACTGCACATGCATATTTATGGTTCCATTTTAATACCAAACCCAGCAATCTCTATAATAAGAGAAAATAAAAATGATTGATTTAATCTAGCATTCCATTTTTGTATAGACAGTATGGGCCCTCTGTGGGTCAACAGTTATACAATACTCTTCATTTTAAGGGGCAGATTTATCAAAACAAGTTTAGAGCTCACTACAGAAACGTTTCTATTCATTCCTATGGGAGTTTTAGAATAGTATGTATTAATGGGTGAAAGTTAGAGTTCACCATTTGATAAATACGCCTCTAAAAATCCCATAGGAATGAATAGAAGGTATGTGAGTTTTTCTGTGGTTAGCTCAAATATCCCAATTTACTGAAGATAAGTTAAATCATGATTTGTCTATGGATTCAATTGCACCTATTCATTAGTTCATCTGCCTTTATCCCCCTTTCTATTTTGTAGAGTAACTTTCTCTCAATCACAAGCAACCTTCATCCTTTCATCCTATACTAAGAACTCAGAAAGTGACAGGACATCTAGGGGCAGATTCATTAAGGGTCGAATTTCGAAGTTAAAAATACTTCGAAATTCGACCCTCGAATTGAAATCCTTCGACTTCGAATATCGAAGTCGAAGGATTTAGCGCTAATCCTGCGATCGATCGATCGAAGGATTTTTCGTTCGATCGAACGATTAAATCCTTCGAATCGTTCGATTCGAAGGATTTTAATCCAACGATCGAAGGAAAATCCTTCGATCAAAAAATCACAGGCAAGCCTATGGGGACCTTCCCCATAGGCTAACATTGACTTCGGTAGGTTTTACCTGCCGAAGTAGAGGGTCGAAGTTTTTTTTAAAGGGGAAGTACTTCGACTATCGAATGGTCGAATAGTCGAACGATTTTTCGTTCGATTCGTTCGATTTCGTTCGAATTCGAACGAATTTAACCAATTCGATGGTCGAAGTACCAAAAAAATACTTCGAAATTCGAATTTTTTTCATTCGAATCCTTCACTCGAGCTTAGTGAATCGGCCCCCTAGTATAATTAAATATTCATATTATATTTATACTTTTTTTGCATTAAGTATGAAGCTGTGAGGTAACACAATAGATAATCTCTTTGGTATGCTGGCAAATCAGCCAGTACTATCATACTACAAATGTCTAATTTTTAAGCAACATTTTTCTTATTTCTTATTTTTCTTATTTCTTATTTTCTTATCATTGTTAACCCTTCTAGTTCATGTCATTAAAGGGAATATAAAGGGAATGTCAACCCAATAAATAATTTTTTGCCTAATAAAAGAAAATATAATTTTAGGCAACTTTGCAGTATACTTTAATTACAATTTCTATGCTTTTCTATGATATTTTTTTATGGTTTTAAGTCATTTGTATATGTATTGTTGCTGAAGGCAGTGTTTGTCTGTCCCTTTCAATTCTCTGTCCTGGTGGCTCAGTTGATACAATGTAAGACCAACCAGCTGATTAACAGACCTGTCTTCTCTAGGGAACTAAAGGTGGCAGATTAAAGCTGCCCATATCGGTCCTTTAAATTGTTTCAGCAGCTGATCTGCCTGTTTGTGGGGGCAAAAATCGATAAATTTGATAAATTTCACTTACTACACTGCAAGTTGGAGTGATATCAGCCCCCTCCCTTCCTTCCCCAGCAGCCCATCAGCAGCCTATCAACAAAACAATAGGCAGCTAACCATATAGCAGCTACCTGAAACCTCTGCCGAAGGATTTGTTTGCATTGCTAAAATTGCTCCCTAGCCCCCAGGGGCTTTTTTCCTGCTTGAATGATATTCTCATGTCTACCACTAGGTTGGTCTAGGGAACAACTTTTATCGCTGCAAACACGACCCATGTTGTGGTATAATACAAAGGTAAGGGGAGAAACAATAACTGGCTCAAAGCAGTTCCATTCTGAAGTGCTGGCTATCAAAGCTCAGGATCAGGCACAATCAGGCCCAGACTGGCAATCTGTGACTAGTGATGGGCGAAACGGCCGCGAAAATTTGCTGGCGAAAATTCGTCTGCGTCAAAAAAAATGGACGTCCGTTTTTGACGTCAGCGTCCTATTTTTTGGACGCCGGCGCATTTTCGCAAATTTTTCGGCGAAATGGCGGCAAATTCGCCCATCACTATCTGTGAGTTCTGGCAAATGCCAGAGGGGCTGCCATAAGATGCCCTAGACATCACTATTTAGTGGGCTGGTGTGGGGAGCTGATTTGGCCTCTGTGTACCTGAAATGCCAGGGCCTATTTTGTCTCCCAGTCCAGACATGAGCACAATGCACTGAGATGGCTGCCTCAACATCAATATTACAGCTAACAAAATACATTGGTTGGTTCAAGAATAACATTTTAAACAGTAGAGTGGATTACATTGCAATGTAAACAGTGTAATTTAGAAATAAAAAGTAATCCATAAAAATCATGACAAAATCCCTTTAAGACAAATACTAAATGGACACTGTAGTATGCATTTGGCTGCAGACATACAGTACCCTGATCAGTTATTAATCAACAAAGGAAAATGCTGACTATGTTCCCTTTACAAATACATATTATAATATTTATTGGCATTTATTTTGAAAGAACCCGTATCAAAGATCCTGTTGACATTGTTTGCTTGCCTACTGTCCTCCCTGATATGAGAATTGTATAAATACTGTAGAGTGTATACTGTTTTACTGTATGGTTTTTAACATAATATCTCTGTCTTCCATACAAAATGTAATTACACTGGGGTCTAAGCATTATTTTATATATATATATATCATGTTAATCTTTACAATCATGCAGTTAATTATACGTATTTTAATGATACATAATAACAGATATTTTTACATATATAATCTTGAGTATATATAATTATAGTGCTGATTTACAAACGTAGCCACACACAGAATGTAATGCACTTAAATGCCATTTACAAAGATATTCTATCTATACAAACTCTTCTTTTCTTGCAAAAATTGCCAGTTATATCTACTATGCTGAATAAGGCCCTAAGTACAAAGTACAGTTACATTGTAGCCAAGGAGCACTGGAATTAATATTGTCTTTTGTGTATTGAGTCTCCAAAAGTACCTATATGAACCCAAAGAATCACATGCAACTATTGCCTTTGTATAAATGACTAACTCCTTTAAATAACTACAAAACGACAGCATTTTACAAACATCAATATGAATGACTATTACTGATCTGATCTGTTTTGCTTTGCCAAAAATTTGTGAAACCCAAAAACGTCATCAAAGCATTAAAGTTAATATATTTTTTTTTTCATGTGGCAATATTTCAAACCATGTAACATTTTTTACTGTCTATTATAGTTTATGGGTGAAATATTTCTTTGATCCCTACCAATTAGCATTCACTGGTTGCAAATTGCATTGCTTGCCACTAAGCAGGCTTCTGAAATTATACTGAAATTCTGGGAAAACTTTTTTTCAATTTTTACACTCTGTACATTTTATGTGCATTAGTAGGTGAATTTGTTTAGGTTATATTCATTTTCTGGTGATACTTACCTTTTTGTTTTCAATTTGAACATATTCTACTTTTTCAAAATAATACATCCAAATACAGCATAATATGCGCCTGTTGCTGTTTTAAAAACCTGATCATTGTTAGTCTAGACTAGATTGTTTGTTTTTCATAGCATGCATTCTTCTACTGTAATAAATAAATGTTTCATGTCTGCTCTCAAATGTTATCAATAAAATGCTGGCCTACACACAGAGCTGTTAGAAGAGATAAATTGTATTCACAAAGTTAAAAGAACAAAACAAACAATTAGACATTAAATCAAATACATGTTGTTTCTGTAAAAATAGGTTTAGTGTTTTTTTCAAGAAAAACCTTGCAAATATATTACAATATATTTAATACAAAAAGACCAGCCTTACTCAAGGCAACCATGTCTACAACCCAATCCAATACATATACCCATAGTCAGTCAATCAATAGGAAGTGACATCAGAACCATAAAGTGACTACTATAGTAAAGCAAGTAAGAAATGTTGCAAAGTGACTAGTGCTATAAAATTAACAATTGCTTGTATTAAAACACCTTAAAATAGCAGATAGATGAATATGAACAATAAAGTGAATGTGTGCTTATTAAGAGTTACCATAGTATAAATATACCATCATATAAAAAAAAAATCACAAAAAATCTCAGTGCTGCTGGGCTTTTTTGTATTATCTAAAACATTTGGCATGCACCCGAGGCTAGTATTGGAGCAGTGTGTATATATATATATATATACAACCATTACAACCATTGGTTATTAAGATGCCTTCATACACCCGTGATGCTACTCACGTGATTCAAATCCTCCAGAAACTCGGCAACCTACCAAGTGAATACCTGCTAGCAACCATGGATGTGAAGAGTCTTTATACAGTCATCCCTCACAGCCTGGGCATCTCAGCCTGCAGGAGAGCTCTCGAGACAAGGGAAGACAAAAGTGTACCAACTGAATTTTTGACGGATCTGCTCGAGCTTACACTCACTCATAATTACTTCAGATTTGAAAATACGTTCTATCTTCAGATCTCGGGCACCGAAATGGGCAGTGCCCTGGCACCATCATACGCCAACCTCTTCATGTGGCAGTACGAACAAGAAAATATCATAGGGAAGGCAGACTACCATCTTATCACATACCTCCGCTATATAGATGATCTGCTGCTGATTTGGGGAGATGATGCCCTATCGCTAAACACATTCTTCAATTATCTCAACAATTTGGACACTCCGATTTGCCTGACATTAAACTACAATGATCACAGCATTGAATTCCTTGATCTATGTATTTTTAAAACAGCAGTGGGCCTGGGCACAAGCCTATACAGAAAACCCACAGACCGGAACACAATCCTGCATGCTGACAGTGATCACCCACCTGCAACTAGGAGGGCCATCCCATACTCACAATTCCTAAGGACTATTCGTAACAATAGTGACCCCGAGATGGCACAAACCCAGCTAATAGAAACCTTTGATAGATTCCTAGAACGGGGTTACCACAAAGACTCACTAGACCAACAACTCGCAAGGGCCCTAACGCACTCTCAAGCTGACCTCTTAAAAAACAAACCAAAGAAGGAACAGACACACAGTCATCTAGTGTTCACATCGAAATATTCCCATATCTCCAATGCTCTGAAGAATTGTTTAAGAAAGAATTGGCCAATCATCTCTATGGACACGACGCTATCTTTACACCAGTCCCCGTGCCCCATGTTCGGACATGGCAGAAACCAGAACCTTAGAGACATTTTGGTACAGACTGACTTTACCTATAAAATTTCACAAAACACAAACTGGCTGAACGAACAGAAGAAACTTGGCTGTTATCGATGTCCAGATTGTACTGCATGCCGCTCCCTGTTGGTAGGCAAAGACTTCCCCCACCCACACACGGGTAGGAGGTATAAGATCCTTCATAGACTGTCCTGTACCTCTACGTTTGTTGTTTATATTGTGACATGCCCGTGTGGTCTGTACTATGTGGGCAAAACCACTACACAGTTCAAAGAGAGGATAGCCAATCACAGGTCAGCTATCAGTAAAGCCCTGAAGGATAAGACAGCCAAGCAACCCGTAGCCAGACATTTCTTACAGATGGGTCATGGACTCCCCACATTCCGCTGCATGGCTATCGATTTCCAACCCCCACTATCTAGGGGTGGTAACCGGGATCTGGCTCTGCTTAGAAGAGAAGCAAAATGGATATATCGTTTGGACACGGTCACCCCACGTGGCCTAAATGAGACTTTACCATTGGGATGCTTCACTTAGCCTTCTCTTTTTTCTTTATGTAACACCTAAGATGATATAGCCTCCTTAATCTAACCATTTGTTGCCTTTATCCATTGCCTGCATTTATGCAACAGTGTAATATTGTGTTACTTCCACTATTTGCTACTTTTCTTTAACCTCCTCCTCCCACTTCTTGCCTTGTCTGTCCCCCTTTATTTTAACCCTATCTGCTGCACAGGCCATATACCACTGTGTCATAAGTTTGGGTCGTCCACGCGCAGTCTGTTACCCCTGATACACTATGTGGGGATAGCCGAAGTATGGTCCTCTTAGGTTTCAGCCAGGCTTCGCATGTTGAGCCTCTATCTAAACCCGATGCTGCCGCTACACTAAGACGGAGCCCGTCAGGACGTTGTCATGGTAACCCGCACACACACTGGGAGCGCGGGTGACACGTCAATATGTAGGCATGACGTGAAGGCAGTACCAGAGGCGCGGGGAGCTGCGCCCTCTGGTAAAACTGCACACACGCTGTCCTCGGTTGCTATAGCCAAGGGGGCTGGAAACCGGAGACCATACGGAAGCTTTGATTGCCTACAGGCACGCCCACCTCCAGTATATCTGTTGATTGGCCGGTTGATTCCGACGGCGCCGCTGATTGGACAATAACATATTGATATTGTATAGTGGGCTTTGCTGGCACAGCGATAGCGAGTTTCAATAAATCTTTGCTTTTACTCAGCATTTTTCATTTCACTTCCTTACTACCTACACTTTATGTTCCTCCTCACTATATCCCAGCATCTCTGGTTTTTACACATACAAGCGATTTTGTAGCTTGTTTGGTTGCCTAGCAACGTCCCTTGGCGCCATTTTCTCACTGTTGGGGGTTTAACCCTTTAAGTGCCAGCAGAATTTCACATTTTGGTTACGCGAAATGCCAGCCGTTTTTAAGCATTTTGTGCTCTCTCACTTTAGGGGCATTTTCTGAGGGGAAACCTATAGTTTACCTAGGAAAACTATACATTGTTTTTTTCGGTAGAAACTGAGCTTTCTAAATCTGCCTGAGTTTTCATGTATTTCCACCTGTGCAAAAAAATTTATAGTGCTAAATAACAAAAAAAAATGAAAAATTACCATTTTTCATTGTATATCAATTTATACCAGAAAAATATTTCATTTTACAGATGAAAATCCAACTGATTTGGAAAGCCTTATGTCTCTCGAACGTGCCAATACCAGATATGTATAGTTTTAGGGAGATTTAGGATTTCTGTACAGCAAAAACTCCCGGCAGTATATTACTGAATTTTGAAAGCACTAAGGCAGAAAACGGCATGCTTTAGATTCCAAGGCAAAAAATCCTGAAACCATAGGTTTACCCCAGAAAACCATACATTTTTGAAAAGTACACATTCTGCCGATTACAAAATGGGTAACTATGTCTCTCTACTCCCAACTACCAAACAGAAAAGCTTGTCTGAACATAGCGGTTTTTCAAAATAAAATTCAAAATTTTGAAAAATCATTTCAAAGGTTTTATTTTGCTGCTCCGCATATCCCAAACTATATTACGTACCAAGAAAAAGCACCTGAAATATGATTGCCAGGGGTCCACTGAACAGTTTGATATCCATTATGCATAGGTTACCAAAGTATCTGGCATTTAGAGACACAAATATGAAGTTAGCGCATCCAAATTGTTCAGGACTTTACTTCAGCTACTGAGAAATCAACACATTGACTGCATTTTTTGTGGGGTAAAAACACAGAAATATATGTTTACCCCCCAAACCCATATATTTTTGGAAAGAACACATTCTACAGAATCTAAAATGGGTACCCATGCCTTTCTGCTCCAAACTACTGAGTCGCAAGGCTTTCCCAAAATTGTCGGTTTTGGTGAAATATCTGAAAATTGCCTCAAAACTTCAACTTCCCAGCACCATATCACCCATGTATCATTACGTACTAAGAAAAAGCACCCTAAATATGATTGCCAGGGTTCCTCTGAACATTTTGGTGGCCATTGTTCATAAGTTTACCAAAGTATCTGGCATTTAGAGGCCTCAAAATGAAGTTAGCGCATACAAATAGTCCTGTGGGTAACTTCATCTAATGAAAAATCAACACATTGACTGCATTTTTGTGGGGTAAAAACACAGAAATATATGTTTACCCCCCAAACCCATATATTTTTGGAAAGTACACATTCTACCGAATCTAAAATGGGTACCCATGCCTTTCTGCTCCAAACTACTGAGTCGCAAGGCTTTCCCACAATTGTCGGTTTTGGTGAAATATCTGAAAATTTCCTCAAAGCTTCAACTTCTCAGCACCATATCACCCATGTATCGTTACGCACCAAAAAAAAACACCCTAAATATGATTGCCAGGGGTCCTCCAAACAGTTTGGTGCCCACTGTGCATAGGTTTACCAAAGTATATGGCAGTTAGAGGCCCCAAAATGAAGTTAGCGCATACAAATAGTCCTGTGGGTAACTTCAGCTAATGAAAAATCAACACATTGACTGCATTTTTGTGGGGTAAAAACACAGAAATATATGTTTACCCCCCAAACCCATATATTTTTGGAAAGTACACATTCTACCGAATCTAAAATGGGTACCCATGCCTTTCTGCTCCAAACTACTGAGTCGCAAGGCTTTCCCACAATTGTCGGTTTTGGTGAAATATCTGAAAATTGCCTCAAAGCTTCAACTTCTCAGCACCATATCACCCATGTATCGTTACGCACCAAAAAAAAAACACCCTAAATATGATTGCCAGGGGTCCTCCAAACAGTTTGGTGCCCACTGTGCATAGGTTTACCAAAGTATATGGCAGTTAGAGGCCCCAAAATGAAGTTAGCGCATACAAATAGTCCTGTGGGTAACTTCAGCTAATGAAAAATCAACACATTGACTGCATTTTTGTGGGGTAAAAACACAGAAATATATGTTTACCCCACAAACCCATATATTTTTGGAAAGTACACATTCTACCGAATCTAAAATGGGTACCCATGCCTTTCTGCTCCAAACTACTGAGTCGCAAGGCTTTCCCACAATTGTCGGTTTTGGTGAAATATCTGAAAATTGCCTCAAAGCTTCAACTTCTCAGCACCATATCACCCATGTATCGTTACGCACCAAAAAAAAACACCCTAAATATGATTGCCAGGGGTCCTCCAAACAGTTTGGTGCCCACTGTGCATAGGTTTACCAAAGTATATGGCAGTTAGAGGCCCCAAAATGAAGTTAGCGCATACAAATAGTCCTGTGGGTAACTTCAGCTAATGAAAAATCAACACATTGACTGCATTTTTGTGGGGTAAAAACACAGAAATATATGTTTACCCCCCAAACCCATATATTTTTGGAAAGTACACATTCTACCGAATCTAAAATGGGTACCCATGCCTTTCTGCTCCAAACTACTGAGTCGCAAGGCTTTCCCACAATTGTCGGTTTTGGTGAAATATCTGAAAATTGCCTCAAAGCTTCAACTTCTCAGCACCATATCACCCACGTATCGTTACGCACCAAAAAAAAACACCCTAAATATGATTGCCAGGGGTCTTCCAAACAGTTTGGTGCCCACTGTGCATAGGTTTACCAAAGTATATGGCAGTTAGAGGCCCCAAAATGAAGTTAGCGCATACAAATAGTCCTGTGGGTAACTTCAGCTAATGAAAAATCAACACATTGACTGCATTTTTGTGGGGTAAAAACACAGAAATATATGTTTACCCCCCAAACCCATATATTTTTGGAAAGTACACATTATACAGAATCTAAAATGGGTACCCATGCCTTTCTGCCCCAAACTACTGAGTCGCAAGGCTTTGCCAAATTTGGCGGTTTTGGTAAAATATTCTGAAAATTGCCTCAAAGCTTCAACTTTCCAGCATCGTATTGTCCATGTATCATTACCAGCATAAAGCATCCTAAATATAAACATAGGGGTCTACTAAACAGTTTGATGCCCAATGTGCATAGATATACCAAACTATGTGGGGCACAGAGACCCCCAAATGACAATATGTATAGACATTTTCACGGCTGACGCGCTGGCTGCTGCAATATAACCACCCGGTGTGTGTATTATGCGACATTAGACCACCTAACAGTACAGAGACCCCAGAAAACCATATATTTTCAGAAAGTGCACATTCTGACGAATCCAATATGGGTAAATATGTGTTCCTACTGCAAACTGTCAAACTGCAAAGCAATGCTGAACGTAACGGTTTTTATCAAATTTCTGAAAATCGTCACAAAGCTTGAATTTTACCCCATTATATGCCCCACATTTCGTAACTTATCAGCATAAAACATCCTGAATATGAACGCCAGGGGTCTACTGAACACTTTGATGCCCAATATGCATAGATATACCAAACTATGTGGCGCACAGAGACCCCCAAATGACAATAGTGTATATACATTTTCACGGCTGACGCACGCTGGCTGCTGCAATATAAGCACCCGGTGTGTGTAATATGCGACATTAGACCCCCCTAACAGTACAGAGACCCCAGAAAACCATATATTTTCAGAAAGTACACATTCTGACGAATCCAAAATGGGTAAATATGTGTTCCTACTGCAAACTGTCAAACTGCAAAGCAATGCTGAACGTAACAGTTTTTATCAAATTTCTGAAAATCGTCACAAAGCTTGAAATTTATCCCATTATATGCCCCACATTTCGTAACTTATCAGCATAAAACATCCTAAATATGAGCGCCAGGGGTCTACTGAACACTTTGATGCCCAAAATGCATAGATATACCAAACTATGTGGCGCACAGAGACCCACAAATGACAATATGTATAGACATTTTCACGGCTGACACGCTGGCTGCAGCAATATAACCACCCGGTGTGTGTGTATTATGCGACATTAGACCACCTAACAGTACAGAGACCCCAGAAAACCATATATTTTCAGAAAGTACACATTCTGACGAATCCAATATGGGTAAATAAGTGTTTCTACTGCAAACTGCCAAACTGCAAAGCAATGCTGAACATAACGGTTTTTATCAAATTTCTGAAAATCGTCACAAAGCTTGAATTTTACCCCATTATATGCCCCACATTTCGTAACTTATCAGCATAAAACATCCTGAATATGAACGCCAGGGGTCTACTGAACACTTTGATGCCCAATATGCATAGATATACCAAACTATGTGGCGCACAGAGACCCCCAAATGACAATAGTGTATACATTTTCACGGCTGACGCGCGCTGGCTGCTGCAATATAAGCACCCGGTGTGTCTAATATGCGACATTAGACCCCCCTAACAGTACAGAGACCCCAGAAAACCATATATTTTCGGAAAGTACACATTCTGACGAATCCAATATGGGTAAATATGTGTTCCTACTGCATACTGTCAAACTGCAAAGCAATGCTGAACGTAACGGTTTTTATCAAATTTCTGAAAATCGTCACAAAGCTTGAATTTTACCCCATTATATGCCCCACATTTCGTAACTTATCAGCATAAACATCCTGAATATGAACGCCAGGGGTCTACTAAACACTTTGATGCCCAATATGCATAGATATACCAAACTATGTGGCGCACAGAGACCCCCAAATGACAATAGTGTATACATTTTCACGGCTGATGCGCGCTGGCTGCTGCAATACAAGCACCTGGTGTGTGTAATATGCGACATTAGACCCCCCTAACAGTACAGAGACCCCAGAAAACCATATATTTTCAGAAAGTACACATTTTGACGAATCCAATATGGGTAAATATGTGTTCCTACTGCAAACTGTCAAACTGCAAAGCAATGCTGAACGTAACGGTTTTTATCAAATTTCTGAACATCGTCACAAAGCTTGAATTTTACCCCATTATATGCCCCACATTTCGTAACTTATCAGCATAAAACATCCTAAATATGAGCGCATGGGGTCTACTGAACACTTTGATGCCCAATATGCATAGATATACCAAACTATGTGGCGCACAGAGACCCCCAAATGACAATATGTATAGACATTTTCACGGCTGACGCGCTGGCTGCTGCAATATAACCACCCAGTGTGTGTATTATGCGACATTAGACCACCTAACAGCACAGAGACCCCAGAAAACCATATATTTTCAGAAAGTACACATTTTGACGAATCCAATATGGGTAAATAAGTGTTTCTACTGCAAACTGCCAAACTGCAAAGCAATGCTGAACATAACGGTTTTTATCAAATTTCTGAAAATCGTCACAAAGCTTGAATTCTACCCCATTATATGCCCCACATTTCGTAGCTTATCAGCATAAAACATCCTAAATATGAGCGCCAGGGGTCTACTGAACACTTTGATGCCCAATATGCATAGATATACCAAACTATGTTGCGCACAGAGACCCCCAAATGACAATATGTATAGACATTTTCACAGCTGACGCGCTGGCTGCTGCAATATAAGCACCTGGTGTGTGTATTATGCGACATTAGACCCCCCTAACAGTACAGAGACCCCAGAAAACCATATATTTTCAGAAAGTACACATTCTGACGAATCCAAAATGGGTAAATAAGTGTTTCTACAGCAAACTGCCAAACTGCAAAGCAATGCTGAACATAACGGTTTTTATCAAATTTCTGAAAATCGTCACAAAGCTTGAATTTTACCCCATTATGTGCCCCACATTTCGTAACGTATCAGCATAAAACATCCTAAATATGAATGACAGGGGTCTACTGAACACTTTGATGCCCAATATGCATAGATATACCAAACTATGTGGCGCACAGAGACCCCCAAATGGATATATAGTAGATAAAATTTACATAGGCAAAACAAAATAACACAGAACAGTGTGAAATGCAAATAAATCACCAAAAACTAATAAAACCACAAAAATCAATGCTTTTTTTTTTCACACTAGTGTAATCGGCCACCAGAATTACCGTTTGAATATTTTAGCTGGGCCAAATCGATTATACGGGCAGAAACAAGTGAACAACACAAATGCAGAGCTGAAAATGCAATAAAATGGCTAAAAATTCAATAAAATGGCTAAAAATGCACCAAAATACCCAAAATTGCAATATAACCACCAAAATAACATACAAAAGCTATTGCACAGTACGGTTAGCGAATACGCTATTCGGAACGGCAATAAAACATTTTTTTTAGCCCAAAAAGAGACGATGCGATAAGAAAAAAAAAAAAAAAAGCCACAAAGCCATATATGTACATATGCGTGTGCACAACGGGTAAATTGCATGTTATTTGCGCATGTGCGCGTGTGCAAGTGTACATGGGTGCTGTGAGTGTGTGTGACCCCCCCAATCCCCAAAAATCTATGTGTGAGTGTGTGTAAGTGTGAATGTAAGTGTATATTACTGTAATAAGTGTGTGTTGGTGTGTTTGTGTGTTTTTGTGTGTGTAAATGTTACACTTACCTGGGGTAGATGCTGCAGATCGATCAGAAAGGGTCCCACGCAGCAGATCTCCAGCTCCAACGATCATCAGCCATGTGGGGGCGGAGCTGGGCGGAAGTGCGGCGCAGGCAGCAGCAGGACGCATAGGAAACGCGTCCCTGCTGCTGCTTTGGGGCCCCTGGGCGATCGCGCCCCAGGGGCCACACGATCCCCTGCTCTGCTCGTTGTCTAGGGGCAGGGGATCGTGAAGGAGCGGAGCGAGCGGCTCTAACAGCCGCTCCTCCGCTCGCAAACCCGGAAGTGCTGCAGAACGTAGAATCTACGATCTGTGGCACTTTGGTCCTTTGATCCACAGAACGTAGATTCTACGTTCTGTGGCACTTAAAGGGTTAAATTCTGTGGGTTAGTGTGATGCCTGAATGTTTGTTTGTTTTCCCTCCTGACGAAGATCCCTGTGGGGGATCGAAACGTTGAGCTTCAATAAAGATTTTTTCAATCTGGAATTTGTCGCAAATCCTGTGAGTGCCGCTATCTGCTACATTTGACTTTATTATATATTGGCAGGCACCCAGGTCTTCAACATTGGAAACGGTGTGCACCTTGGGACAGTGAATATATATATATATATATATAATACACAAAAGCTATGAATATCTTGTAAATGATATCCTTATAAACGGTGAGTTCTGATGTCATCAGTTATAAACGGTTCTGATGTCATTTCTGTCACATGACTCACTGAAATTTGTGTTTTATAATAAATAAAGTACCCCCAGTTGCAAGATCATATAAAAACACAGCTTTGTGTTTTTATATGATCATGAAACTCCTCGGTAACTTATCCTTATATTTTACAAGAGGGGTACTTTATCACTATATATATATATATATATATATATATATATATATATATATATATATATATATATAGATATAGATATAGATATAGATATAGATATAGATATAGATATAGATATAGATATAGATATAGATATAGATATAGATATAGATATAGATTATGAGTAAATAATTAAACAATTGAATAAATAATTGACAATTAAAACACAATCAGTTTTGTGACTTTTTCCCTTTAAAAATGAACCATCTCACCACATGTCACTGCTGTACATATGTGAGTACAAAAATCTGGTTTATACATCCCATCAGATTCACCAGATTGTGTGAAGAAGATTGGAATGTGAACTCTGGATTGACAGTTCTATGAGTCAGTGCCAGCATGGTTTTATGCGTAATAGATCTTGCCAGACTAACTGAATTTCTTTTTATGAGAAGGTAAGCAGCGACCTCGATTCTGGGATGGCAGTGGATGTGATTTACTTAGACTTTGCTGAAGCATTTGATACAGTGCCACAAAAGGTTACCGGTTAAATTAAGGAATGTTGGCACATAGTATTTGTACCTGGATAGAGAACTGGCTAAAAGATAGACTTCAAAGAGTGGTGGTAAATGGAACATTTTCTAATTGGAAAAGTGTTGTTAGTGGAGTACCACAGGGATCTGTACTAGGTCCTTTGCTTTTCAACTTGTTTATTAATGACCTGGAGGTGGGCATTGAAAGTACTGTTTCTATTATTGAAGATGATACTAAATTGTGCCGAACTATAGGTTCCATGCAGGATGTCATTTTGCTGGAGAGAGTGCAGAGATGTGCAATTAAACTAGTTAGGGGGATGGAAGACTTAAATTCTGAGGGTAAACTGAGGTTGGGGTTGTTTTCTCTGGAAAAAAGGCACTTGCAAGGTGACATGAGTAGGGATGGGCGAATTTTTTCACCTTGTTTCATTGCGGAAATGATGCCCATAAACTTGTATGGTGTTGTTCGTCAAAAAAAAGAATTTGCCGTGCAGCAAAATTTCTTTGACGCCCATAGACTTTAATGGGCATCAGAGTCATTTCCCTGGCGTGCAAATTTTTGGCGAAACAAAATGGGTCAAATTCACCCATCCCTAGATTACACTTTACAAGTACATTAGAGGACATTATAAACAAATAGCAGGGGACCTTTTTACCCATAAAGAGTATCACTGTGCCAGAGGCCACCCCTTTAGACTAGAAGAAACAGACTTTCACTTGAAGCAGGTGGTTCTTCACAGTGAGGACAGTAAGGTTGCGGAATGCACTGCTGGGTGATGTTGCGATGGCTGATTCTGTTAGAGAATGGCTTGGTTGTTTTTTTGGACAGACATAAAGTCTACTGTGATACTAAACTCCATAGTTAGTATAGATATGGGTATATAGAATTTGTGTGAAAGTAGGGAGGGGTGTATGTATGGATGCTGGGATTTCGTTTGGAGGTGTTGAACTTGATGGACTTTGTCTTTTTTCAACCAGATGTTTTTTGTAGATAAACATACAGAGTCTCCTACCTGATATTCGGCTGCCTTTTTCTGAGCAGCCGTAGCTGCAGAAAGAGAGTCGTGCACCCCAGACCAAATTTTGGGGAATTGTTTGACAGAGGAGTTGACAGAGGGTACAGGGGACAAAGAACCAGAAAAAGAAAATGCTTTGGAATGTAACCCATTAACAATAAACTATGTAACTATCCCTCCATATCAAAGAAAGAAACTAAAAAAGGCCATGACTTAACAAAGCTAGCATTAAACCAATATAACAAATAGCAGTGGTGAGGAGGAAGTCAGGTTATTTTATAGGTCATGGTTAATTTTGATTGGCTATGGTATAGGTCCAACCTCCTTATCTGAGTGAGGCAATACTACCCATCTGTACTGACATGGAGGGACACAGAAGATCTTATATATATATATATATATATATATATATATATATATATATATATACTGTATTTAAATATAGTGGATAATGTACAACTGATTTACTAAAAAATCAAGTAGATAAAAAGTGCTGGTCATTTTTTTATTTTAATCTCACTCTCATATATATCTCTATATCTATATCTATATCTATCTATCTATCTATCTATCTATCTATCTATCTATCTATCTATCTATCTATCTATCTATCTATCTATCTATCTATCTATCTATCTATCTATCTATCTATCTATATATACAAGATGGTGGCGCCCATGGTCGCCATTAGGGATGTAGCGAACCGCCGCCGATGTGTTCGCGAACGCCGTTCGCGAACACCGGCAAAATTTGCGAACTGTTCGCGAACTGTTCGCGAACTTCGATCATCCGAAAATCGTTCGATTCGAACGATCGAAGGATTTTAATCGTTCGATCGAACGATTTTCGTTCGAATCGAACGAAAATCGTTCGATTTTAGCGATCGAATGGTCGAATGGGCGACCGATTTTGACGCGAACGCCTATTGGCGAACGTCGCGCGACGTTCGCGAACTTGCGGCGGACGCGAACAGTCGAAGTTCGCGCGAACTAGTTCGCCGGCGAACAGTTCGCTACATCCCTAGTCGCCATGTGACGTCAATGTACCATACTGTGCTGTGGCACGTGACATCATTGTGGTGCATTTTGGCACAAACATTTGAAATTAAAGGACACCAAAGATCTGGGTTTAATGCCTGAATACAGATTCAACTCCTTTGTGTTCCTGGGTGTGCTACAATTCTTTATTAGCTGATTCCTGGATCCTGAGCTTCTTGCTTTGACTTTGCTAATTGCCTGTCCTGACCATTATGCCTAGATACAAATAAAAACTTTCTTTAATCCTTTGGATACCACAAATTGGACTTTCTGTATACAGCTTCCTCCTTGGTCCTGACTCCAACCTTATTATTTTTAATAAAAAAATAAAAATAATCCAGACTGTGTTTTATAGCAAAAAAATGCACTCACAACCTAAAATTGCATTGCTTCATTCATTGTTTGAGTCTATAAAATCTCCACTCTTTTAATACATTGGAAAAAATGTATAAGCGGTTCTTCAAATTTTTCGTCAAAGCAAAAGAGGACAGATTCGCTGATCGCTAGTTATAACACAGAAAATTAAGATGAGCTAATATGATAATTCTGTTGGTGGTTAAGGGCACGGCACAGATGTAGTAGGCACCTAATTTCTCTGAATGCAAACTGAATTATGTTGAAAATTTTGCTAAAGTTTAATATGCAGACTATTTTATTGCAGTCGACACACAGCTTAGCATGACTGATCAACTGGTATTTTTCCTTAGCCATAGACTGCCCTTGGGTGTATTGCACTGCAGGATAGATATGCTAGTCAGCTCTGACAGTACAGTGTTATTTCTTTCTTCCTTTTCTTACTTTCTCTTAATTCATTGACAACTGCCAAGGTTTCTCAGTATAAAACTTTTGCATGTATACAGTAGATAGTATGGCACACCAAGAAATAATAGTGCTGTATACCATTTTATTGGAAAAATATGAATGATATTACAGAGGAACATATAGCTTTAAAACATTTCATTAACTGGTGCCTGGTACTAAAAAGGGGCCGATTTATTAATATGTTCTCCAAAGTCGATTTCATGTTTTTTCCTTCTATCAGAGAAAAACGCGAACCTGAAAAATAAGTGCAAGTATTTTATGAAACCACAAATAGTCAGGATTTATTAAAGAAAAAAGTCACCAAAAAAGATTTGCACATAAAAGCTGCTGAGGTTGTATAGAAGTCAATGGGGATAACTCATATCAAAGGTCATTTATTTAAAAAAGCGATACATTAATTGTAGTGATGGGCGAATTTATTCGCCAGGCGCGAATTCACGGCGAATTTGCGCGATTCGCCGCCAGCGAATAAATTCGCGAAACGCAAATTTTTTTTCTCGAAAAAACGGCCGCCGGCGTCAAAAATGGGTGCCGGCGTCAAAAACGGGCGCTGGCGTAAAAAAGGCTATTTCCAAGTGTACCAAAAAAACTATAATTCTTTTACACGTCTGTCTCTGCTTCTATATGTTTTTGATCAACTCCCTCAGCTGAAGGTTCAGGGAGTTGCTCCTGGACCTCTTCCTTCATTTGGTGAATCAGTACGGAATGGAAAAATGTTATTATTAAGAGCATGTGACTTTTTTTACACAAAAAACTTGCACAAGATTATTTTGTTGTTTTCTTAAATATGCTAGTTTTCAAGAAAAAAGGTTGGTAAGTTTTTTTACCGATGCTCTTGTTTTTTCCCTCCACCTTAAAAATTAGTAAATACATAGGCCACCTAATATTCCATCAGCTTGCAGCTGAGACAGTTATGCTGAAACTAAATTGCACAGATCTCTTTGCACTTTTTACCATCTTAGTAAATAAGCTCTTTTAACAAATATTATCTGTTAAAATGTGTCACAGAATTTAGAATCTATGTTCTGTGGATAAAAGTACTGAAGTGCCGCAGAACGTAGATCATACGTTCTGTTGCACTTCCGTGTCTGTGAGCAGAGAAGCAAAATCTATGTGTCTGCACTGGGCTCTACTTCCTGGACCTCCCCAGTGCTGCCGTTAACATGGATCCACCAACGGTTAGTGTCACACACACAAACACACAACTTTTCCACTAATTCAAATTAGCATTTACACTTACACACGCACATATTTTGGGGATTAGGGGTTCCATGCATTCACAGGACTCATACATACTTGCACACATGCAAACACACACACAACACAGATTTTACGAAGTGCACACACACTTTAACAAAATTACACAATTTTTACTGCATCATGTGGGTTCTTTGCCTAAAAAATTGTTTTATTGCCATTGCAAATAGTGTACTCGCTAACCACACCATGCAATACCTTTTGTATTTTTAGCCATTTTATTGCATTTTCAGCTCTGCGTAGGTGTTGTTCACTTGTTTCTGTCTCTAAAAATTATTTGGTGAACCCAAAACAACCAGACTGTAATTCTGATGGCTGATTACACTAGGTGAGAAAAAAATCATTGGTTTTAATGGTTTTATTGGATTTTAGTGATTTTATTTCATTTTGCCTTCTTAATTCTTGCTTATTTTTGCCCATGCAAATTTTGTCTGCTATATATCCATTTCTGTATACCACATAGTTTGGTAGATATATGCAAATTGGGCATCAAAATAGAATAGAAAAGCACCACTTAATCTTCTTAAGATAAAAATGCCTTTATTGCAGACTTCTGGGCATCACAGCATCGTTTTAGGCCTCAAATGGCCTTTTATCAAGCTTGGTTTTAGCTTGGCTTTATGGGGAATACAAACTTGCAAACTGAAAGTTTTGAGGTGATTTTTCAGAATTTTCATACAGTTTTATAAAACAAAGCTTTGATGTTTGGTAATTAAGAGTAGAAAGACATGGTTACCCATTTTGAATTCGGCAGAATGTATACTTTTCAAAAATATATGGTTTCCTGGGGTAAACCTAATGTTCCAGGTTTTGGCTTTGGAATCTAAAGTATATCATATTCTACTGTAGTGCTTTGAAAATTTGGTAATTTACTGTTGGGAGTTTTTGATCTATCAGTCAGAAATCTCCATGAAACTATACATATCTGGCAATGGCATGTTTAAGAGACATAAGGCTTTCTAAACCAGTCGAAATTTTTGTGTATAAATAAACCATCTTTAACCCTTTAAGTGCCAGCAGAATTTAACATTTTGGTTACGCGAAATGCCAGCCGTTTTTGGAACATTTTGTGCTCTCTCACTTTAGGGGCATTTTCTGAGGGGAAACCTATAGTTTACCTAGGAAAACTATACATTGTTTTTTTCGGTAGAAACTGAGCTTTCTAAATCTGCCTGAGTTTTCATGTATTTACACCTGTGCAAAATAAATTATAGTGCTAAATACCAAAAAAAAATGAAAAATTACCATTTTTCATCGTATATCAATTTATACCAGAAAAATATTTCATTTTACGGATGAAAATCCAACTGATTTGGAAAGCCTTATGTCTCTCGAACGTGCCAATACCAGATATGTATAGTTTTAGGGAGATTTAGGATTTCTGTACAGCAAAAACTCCCGGCAGTATATTACCAAATTTTGAAAGCACTAAGGCAGAAAACGGCATGCTTTAGATTCCAAGGCAAAAAATCCTGAAACCGTAGGTTTACCCCAGAAAACCATAAATTTTTGAAAAGTACACATTCTGCCGATTACAAAATGGGTAACTATGTCTCTCTACTCCCAACTACCAAACATAAAAGCTTGTCTGAACATAGCGGTTTTTCAACAAAAAATTCAAAATTCTGAAAAATCATTTCAAAGGTTTTATTTTGCTGCTCCGCATATCCCAAACTATATTAGGTACCAAGAAAAAGCACCTGAAATATGATTGCCAGGGGTCCACTGAACAGTTTGATACCCATTATGCATAGGTTTACCAAAGTATCTGGCATTTAGAGACACCAATATGTAGTTAGCACATCCAAATTGTTCAGGACTTTACTTCAGCTACTGAGAAATCAACACATTGACTGCATTTTTTGTGGGGTAAAAACACAGAAATATATGTTTACCCCCCAAACCCATATATTTTTGGAAAGTACACATTCTACTGAATCTAAAATGGGTACCCATGCCTTTCTGCTCCAAACTACTGAGTCGCAAGGCTTTCCCAAAGTTGTCGGTTTTGGTGAAATATCTGAAAATTGCCTCAAAGCTTCAACTTCCCAGCACCATATCACCCATGTGTCATTACGTACCAAGAAAAAGCACCCTAAATATGATTGCCAGGGTTCCTCTGAACATTTTGGTGGCCATTGTTCATAAGTTTACCAAAGTATCTGGCATTTAGAGTCCCCAAAATGAAGTTAGCGCATACAAACAGTCCCGTGGGTAACTTCAGCTAATGAAAAATCAACACATTGACTGCATTTTTGTGGGGTAAAAACACAGAAATATATGTTTACCCCCCAAACCCATACATTTTTGGAAAGTACACATTCTACCGAATCTAAAATGGGTACCCATGCCTTATTGCTCCAAACTACTGAGTCGCAAGGCTTTCCCAAAGTTGTCGGTTTTGGTGAAATATCTGAAAATTGCCTCAAAGCTTCAAGTTCCCAGCACCATATCACCCATGTGTCATTACGTACTAAGAAAAAGCACCCTAAATATGATTGCCAGGGTTCCTCTGAACATTTTGGTGGCCATTGTTCATAAGTTTACCAAAGTATATGGCATTTAGAGGCCCCAAAATGAAGTTAGCACATACAAATTGTCCGGTGGGTAACTTCAGCTAATGAAAAATCAACACATTGACTGCATTTTTGTGGGGTAAAAACACAGAAATATGTGTTTACCCCCCAACCCCATATATTTTTGGAAAGTACACATTCTACAGAATCTAAAATGGGTACCCATGCCTTTCTGCTCCAAACTACTGAGTCGCAAGGCTTTGCCAAATTTGGCGGTTTTGGTGAAATATCTGGAAATTGCCTCAAAGCTTCAACTTTCCAGCATCGTATTGTCCATGTATCATTACCAGCATAAAGCATCCTAAATATAAACATATGGGTCTACTAAACAGTTTGATGCCCAATGTGCATAGATATACCAAACTATGTGGCGCACAGAGACCCCCAAATGACAATATGTATAGACATTTTCACGGCTGACGCGCTGGCTGCTGCAATATAACCACCCGGTGTGTGTATTATACGACATTAGACCACCTAACAGTACAGAGACCCCAGAAAACCATATATTTTCAGAAAGTAAACATTCTGACGAATCCAATATGGGTAAATAAGTGTTTCTACTGCAAACTGCCAAACTGCAAAGCAATGCTGAACATAACGGTTTTTATCAAATTTCTGAAAATCGTCACAAAGCTTGAATTTTACCCCATTATATGCCCCACATTTCGTAACTTATCAGCATGAAACATCCTAAATATGAATGCCAGGGGTCTACTGAACACTTTGATGCCCAATATGCATAGATATACCAAACTATGTGGCGCACAGAGACCCCCAAATGACAATAGTGTATATACAATTTCACAGCTGACGCGCTGGCTGCTGCAATATAAGCACCCGGTGCGTGTATTATGCAACATTAGGCCCCCCTAACAGTACAGAGACCCCAGAAAACCATATATTTTCAGAAAGTACACATTCTGACGAATTCAATATGGGTAAATAAGTGTTTCTACTGCAAACTGCCAAACTGCAAAGCAATGCTGAACATAATGGTTTTTATCAAATTTCTGAAAATCGTCACAAAGCTTGAATTCTACCCCATTATATGCCCCACATTTCGTAACGTATCAGCATAAAACATCCTAAATATGAACGCCAGGGGTCTACTGAACACTTTGATGCCCAATATGCATAGATATACCAAACTATGTGGCGCACAGAGACCCCCAAATGACAATAGTGTATATACATTTTCACGGCTGACGCGCTGGCTGCTGCAATATGAGCACCTGGTGTGTGTATTATGCGACATTAGACCCCCCTAACAGTACAGAGACCCCAGAAAACCATATATTTTCAGAAAGTACACATTCTGACGAATCCAATATGGGTAAATAAGTGTTTCTACTGCAAACTGCCAAACTGCAAAGCAATGCTGAACATAACGGTTTTTATCAAATTTCTGAAAATCGTCACAAAGCTTGAATTTTACCCCATTATATGCCCCACATTTCGTAACGTATCAGCATAAAACATCCTAAATATGAACGCCAGGGGTCTACTGAACACTTTGATGCCCAATATGCATAGATATACCAAACTATGTGGCGCACAGAGACCCCCAAATGGATATATAGTAGATAAAATTTACAAGGTAAAACAAAATAAGGCAGTAAAGAGTGAAATGCAAAAAAATCCAATAAAACCACAAAAATCAATGTTTTTTTTCCAGACTAGTGTTATCGGCCATCAGAATCACAGTTTGAATATTTTAGCTGGGCCAAACAGGTTATACGGCTAGAAACAAGTGAACACAACATACGCAGAGCTGAAAATGCAATAAAATGGCTAAAAATTCAATAAAATGGCTAAAAATGCACCAAAATACCCAAAATTGCAATATAATCACCGAAATAACATAAAAAAGATATTGCACAGTACGGTTAGCGAATACGCTATTCGTAATGGCAATAAAACATTTTTTTCAGCCAAAAAAAGAGACGATGCGATAAGAAAAAAAAAAAAAAGCCACAATGCCATGTATGTGCGTGTGCGTGTGTACAAATGGTAAATTACATGTTATGTGCGCGTGTGTGCGTGTGCACGTGTGTGTAAGTGCAGTGAGTGTAAGTGACCCCCCCAATCCCCAAAAATGTATGTGTAAGTGTGTGTAAGTGTGAATCTAAGTGTGTATTACTGTAATAAGTGTGTGTTGGTGTGTTTGTGTGTGTAATTGTTGCACTAACCTGAAAAAGTCGCTGGAGACTGTTGCACACGATCAGGAAGAGGCCCTGGAAGAAATCTGCGACGTCTTCTGTGTCTCTGTGCTGTGGGGGCGGAGATCTCCGGCGCGGTGTAGGCTGCAGCAGCAGGACACGTAAGTAGCACGTGCCTGCTGCTGTTTTTGGGCCCCATGGCGATCGCGCCCCAGGGGCCACTCGATCCCCTGCTCTGCTCGTTGTCTAGGGGCAGGGGATCGAGCAGGAATGGAGCGAGCGGCTCTAACAGCCGCTCCTCCGCTTCTGAACCCGGAAGTGCTGCAGAACGTAGAATCTACGTTCTGTGGCATTTCAAGTTACTTTTCCACAGAACGTAGATTCTACGTTCTGTGGCACTTAAAGGGTTAAAGGAGAATTAAAGGCTAAAATTAAGTAAGCTTTATCAGAAAGGACTATATAAATACACCAGTAAACCCTTAAAGTAATGCTGCTCTGAGTCCTCTGTCAAAAGAAACACAACATTTCTTTCCTTTTATTGTGTACACATGGACTTCTGTATCAGACTTCCTGTTTTCAGCATAAACCTCCAGGGCAGGGCTTGAGCATTAGAGATGTCGCGAACTGTTCGCCGGCGAACTTGTTCGCGCGAACATCGGGTGTTCGCGCTCGCCGGAAGTTCGCGAACGTCGCGCGACGTTCGCCATTTTGGGTTCGCCATTGTTGGCGCTTTTTTTTGCCCTCTCACCCCAGACCAGCAGGTACATGGCAGCCAATCAGGAAGCTCTCCCCTGGACCACTCCCCTTCCCTATAAAAACCGAAGCCCTGCAGCGTTTTTTCACTCTGCCTGTGTGTGCTGAAGAGATAGTGTAGGGAGAGAGCTGCTGCCTGTTAGTGATTTCAGGGACAGTTGAAAGTTTGCTGGCTAGTAATCGTTTTGATACTGCTCTGTTATTGGAGGGACAGAAGTCTGCAGGGGTTTGAGGGACATTTAAGCTTAGGTAGCTTTGCTGGCTAGTAATCTACCTTCTACTGCAGTGCTCTGTATGTAGCTGCAGTGGGCAGCTGTCCTGCTTCTGATCTCATCTGCTGACTGCTGCAATAACAGTAGTCCTTGTAAGGACTGCTTTTATTTATTTTTTTGTTGTTTTACTACTACTACTACTACTACTACTACTACTACTACTACTACTACTATAAGAGCCCAGTGCTATTAGTCTAGCAGTGTTGGGGAGTGGGACTGGTGTGCTAATCTGCTGCTCCTAGTAGTTCAGCAGCACCAACTTTAATTTTTTTTTTTTAATATTCATTTTTTTTTATTTTACTTTTTTTTATTTTACTACCGCTGTAGTAGTGTATAAGTTGACCTTTTAGGCATTATTTGCCCTGTAGGCATTATTTGCACACTGTTTTCTTCAACCCGCCATCGAGCTGTGTGACCTTGTTCACATTCTGTCTAAATATCCATAATATTACCGTCTCCAGAAAAAACACCGGAGTCACTTTTTTCAAGCAGCCATAATATATTTTACGTAATCCGTATCCACCGCTGTAGTAGTGTATACGTTGGCCTTGTAGGCATTATTTGCACACTGTTTTCTTCAACCCGCCATCGAGCTGTGTGACCTTGTTCCCATTCTGTCTAAATATCCATAATATTACCGTCTCCAGAAAAAACACCGGAGTCACTTTTTTCAAGCAGCATTCATATATTTTACGTAATCCGTATCCACCGCTGTAGTAGTGTATACGTTGGCCTTGTAGGCATTATTTGCACACTGTTTTCTTCAACCCGCCATCGAGCTGTGTGACCTTGTTCACATTCTGTCTAAATATCCATAATATTACCGTCTCCAGAAAAAACACCGGAGTCACTTTTTTCAAGCAGCATTCATATATTTTACGTAATCCGTATCCACCGCTGTAGTAGTGTATACGTTGGCCTTGTAGGCATTATTTGCACACTGTTTTCTTCAACCCGCCATCGAGCTGTGTGACCTTGTTCCCATTCTGTCTAAATATCCATAATATTACCGTCTCCAGAAAAAACACCGGAGTCACTTTTTTCAAGCAGCATTCATATATTTTACGTAATCCGTATCCACCGCTGTAGTAGTGAATACGTTGGCCTTGTAGGCATTATTTGCACACTGTTTTCTTCAACCCGCCATCGAGCTGTGTGACCTTGTTCCCATTCTGTCTAAATATCCATAATATTACCGTCTCCAGAAAAAACACCGGAGTCACTTTTTTCAAGCAGCATTCATATATTTTACGTAATCCGTATCCACCGCTGTAGTAGTGTATACGTTGGCCTTGTAGGCATTATTTGCACACTGTTTTCTTCAACCCGCCATCGAGCTGTGTGACCTTGTTCCCATTCTGTCTAAATATCCATAATATTACCGTCTCCAGAAAAAACACCGGAGTCACTTTTTTCAAGCAGCATTCATATATTTTACGTAATCCGTATCCACCGCTGTAGTAGTGTATACGTTGGCCTTGTAGGCATTATTTGCACACTGTTTTCTTCAACCCGCCATCGAGCTGTGTGACCTTGTTCCCATTCTGTCTAAATATCCATAATATTACCGTCTCCAGAAAAAACACCGGAGTCACTTTTTTCAAGCAGCATTCATATATTTTACGTAATCCGTATCCACCGCTGTAGTAGTGTATACGTTGGCCTTGTAGGCATTATTTGCACACTGTTTTCTTCAACCCGCCATCGAGCTGTGTGACCTTGTTCACATTTTGTCTAAATATTGATAATATTATCGTCTCTAGAAAAACCACTTGAGTTACTTTTTTTCAAGCAGCATTCATATATTTTACGTAATCCGTATCCACCGCTGTAGTAGTGTATACGTTGACTTTGTAGGCATTATTTGCACAGTGTTTTCTTCAACCCGCCATCTAGCTGTGTGTATTATCGTTTCCAGAAAAACCAACTGAGTTTTTGTTGTTGTTGTTGTTTTTTTAAAAATAATGCCAGGCAAAGGCAGGCCGCCACGCAGAGGCCGTGCTAGGGGCCGTGCTGCTATGCAATCCTGTGGCCCTAGCAAATTGCCCAGTTTTAAAAAGCCAATGACCCTGAACTCCCAAAATGCTGAAGAGGTAGTTGACTGGCTTACACAGCACACCCCATCCTCTACCGTTTCTAACTTTACCACAACATCCTCCTCATCCTCCACTGCTATGGCCACCCCACGTAACACTTCCTCCACCACCGGTGCCCCTTCTTCACTGGGGTCAGAGGAGTTATTTTCCAATGAGTTTCTTGAACTGAGTAATGCGCAACCATTATTGCCAGAAGAAGATGAAGGAGATGAGGACCTTACACCAGATTTAATTCTGGCAGAGAACACGATAGAGATGGACATAATGAGTGATGAGGAGGAGGTCCCCGCTGCTGCTTCCTTCTGTGATGTGTCAGAAGAAATTGATGCATCTGAGGAGAATGATGATGAGGAGATTGATGTTTTGTGGGTGCCTAGTAGAAGAGAGCAAGAGGAGGGTAGTTCAGATGGAGAGACGGAGAGTCAGAGAGGCAGTAGGAGAATAAGACTTAGAAGAAGCAGGGAGGACAGCCCGCAGGGATCAGCAGGGCAACAACATGTATCGGCACCTGTGTTCAGCCGGCCAACGCACCCGCCATTGCCGCCAATACCGCCAACTCCGCCAACTTCTACTGTTACCGCCAGATCGCACACTTCCAAAAAGTCAGCAGTGTGGGATTTTTTTAATGTGTGTGCCTCTGACAAAAGCATTGTAATTTGCAATGAGTGCAGTCAGAAACTGAGCCTTGGTAAGCCCAACAGCCACATAGGTACAACTTCTATGCGAAGGCACATGAGCGGCAAGCACAAAGCACTTTGGGAGCAACACCTCAAAGGCAACAGGCAAACTAAAAGCCACACTCCTTCTGGTCCAGCATCTTACTGCTCTACCTCTGCTCTCCTTGACCCGTCTGAACCACCCTCCACTCCGCCTTCCACCTTGACCACCTGTTCCCATTCCCAGTCATCTGCCACCAGCCAAGTTTCTGTGAAGGCCATGTTTGAGCGTAAGAAGCCAATGTCTGACTGTCACCCCCTTGCCCGGCGTCTGACAGCTGGCTTGTCTGCACTCTTAGCCCGCCAGCTTTTACCATACCAGCTGGTGGACTCTGAGGCCTTCCGCAAATTTGTAGCAATTGGGACACCGCAGTGGAAGGTACCCAGCCGCAATTTTTTTTCTAAAAAGGGAATACCACACCTGTACCAACATGTGCAGAGCCAAGTTACCGCATCTCTGTCACTTAGTGTTGGGCCAAAGGTCCATATGACTACTGACGCATGGTCCTCCAAGCATGGTCAGGGCAGGTATGTCACCTACACTGCCCACTGGGTGAACTTGGTAATGGCTGGGAAGCAGGGAATGGGTAGCTCAACAACAACAGTGGAGTTGGTGTCACCGCCACGGATTGCACGCGGTTCTGCCACCACCTCTACTCCTCCATCGCTCTCTACCTCGTCTTCTTCTTCTTCTTACTCTGCTGCTGGGTCCTCCTTCTCCTCCTCCACACCTGTGCACCCCAGCTCCCCCTAGGCTATTCGACGTGCCAGGTACGCCGTTGTCACGCTGTCTTGGGGATGACGTGCCTGGAAAGCAAAAACCATACCGGATCTGTACTCCTGTCATCTCTGCAGTCACAGGCCGATCGGTGGCTGACCCCACACCAACTGCAGATCGGAAAAGTGGTGTGTGACAATGGAAGCAATCTGTTGGCAGCGTTGAGACTAGGCAATTTAACACATGTGCCCTGCATGGCACATGTGTTAAATTTAATAGTCCAACGTTTTGTCTCCAAGTACCCAGGATTCCAGGACGTTCTCACCCAGTCCAGAAAGGTGTCGGCCCATTTCAGACGTTCCTACACAGCCATGGCACGCCTTGCTGACATTCAGCAGCGCTACAACATGCCAGTCAGGCGTTTGATTTCTGACAGCCAGACTCGCTGGAATTCAACGCTCCTTATGTTGGAACGTCTGCTGCAACAACAAAGGGCCGTCAACGAGTACCTTTTTGAACTGGGTGGTAGGACTGGATCTGCACAGCTGGGGATTTTTTTCCCCCGTTACTGGGTGCTTATGCGCGATGCCTGCAGGCTCATGCGACCTTTTGAAGAGGTGACAAATATGGTCAGTCGCACCGAAGGCACCATCAGCGACCTAATACCCTTCGCTTTCTTCCTGGAGCGTGCCGTGCGACGAGTGACAGATGAGGCTGTAGACCAGCGTGACGAGGAGCTGGAAGCGCACGATTTCTGGTCGGAATCACCAGAACGAACCCAGGCACCTGCTGCAACGCAGGGAGAGGTGCCAGAAGTGGAGTCAGAGGAGGAAGGTGGCTTTGTGGAGGAGGAGGAGGAGGACCAACAGGAGCAGGCTTCCCAGGGGGCTAGTGGTGACCTTTTGGGGACCCCTGGTCTTGTATGTGGCTGGGGGGAGGAGACCGTGGATGATGCAGTCCTTGATAATGAGGAAGCGGAGATGGATAGCTCTGCATCCAACCTTGTGAGAATGGGGTCTTTCATGCTGTCATGCCTGTTGAAGGACCCCCGTATCAAGAGGCTTAAGGAGAAGGACCTGTACTGGGTCGCAACGCTACTAGACCCTCGGTACAAGCATAAAGTGTCAGAAATGTTACCAACATACCACAAGTCCGAAAAGATGCGGCATTTACAAACCAGCCTGCAAAACATGTTGTACAATGCTTTTAAGGGTGATGTCACTTCAGGAACTCATCAACATTCCAGGGGCAGAGGTGCCAGTAATCCTGCCACGAGCACACCTGCAAGGACAAAGCCCTTTGGCCAGTCTGTAACGTCAGACATGCAAATGTTTTTCTGTCCAAGGCAGCGCCACAACCCTTCTGGATCCACCCTCAAAGAACGCCTCGACCGGCAGGTAGCGGACTACCTGGCATTAACTGCAGATATCGACACTCTGAGGAGCGATGAACCCCTGGACTACTGGGTGCGCAGGCTTGATCTGTGGCCAGAGCTGTCACAATTTGCCATGAACCTCTTGTCTTGCCCAGCCTCAAGTGTGCTCTCAGAAAGGACCTTCAGTGCAGCAGGAGGGATTGTAACTGAGAAGAGAACTCGCCTAGGTCACAAAAGTGTCGATTACCTGACCTTTATTAAAATGAATGAGGGGTGGATCTCGGAGGGTTACTGCACGCCGGAAGACTTGTTCTGACTTCTATGCAGCTGTCCTTCTCTTCAAGCCTCATGACTCCACACACAGCTGTCCTTTAGCGTCCTCCTCCTCCCTCCGCCACCGTTACAAACTAGGGTGCAAACCCTACTGGTTTAATTTTTTCTGGCCTCTGTGCTTCAGTGGCTGCAACCAAAAAAACTGGGCAAACAATGTCTACAAGGTCAACGTATGGCAAAAAATGACTATTTTCAGCATTTATATGGCATATTTTTTCTGGCAACTGTGCTTCAGTGGCTGCATCCAAAAAATGCATATTTTCTGCATTTATATGGCATAATTTTTCTGGCCTCTGTGCTTCAGTGGCTGCAACCAAAAAAATGCATATTTTCTGCATTTATATGGCATAATTTTTCTGGCCTCTGTGCTTCAGTGGCTGCAACCAAAAAAATTCATATTTTCTGCATTTATATGGCATAATTTTTCTGGCCTCTGTGCTTCAGTGGCTGCAACCAAAAAAATTTATATTTTCAGCATTTATATGGCATAATTTTTCTGGCAACTGTGCTTCAGTGGCTGCGACCAAAAAAATGACTATTTTCAGCATTTATATGGCATATTTTTTCTGGCCTCTGTGCTTCAGTGGCTGCGGCCAAAAAAAACTGGGCAAACAATGCCTACAAGGTCAACGACGTTGACCTTGTAGGCATTGTTTGCCCAGTTTTTTTGGCCGCAGCCACTGAAGCACAGAGGCCAGAAAAAATATGCCATATAAATGCTGAAAATAGTCATTTTTTGCCATACGTTGACTCAACGTATATGGCAAAAATGACTATTTTCAGCATTTATATGGCATATTTTTTCTGGCAACTGTGCTTCAGTGGCTGCGACCAAAAAAATGCATATTTTCTGCATTTATATGGCATAATTTTTCTGGCCTCTGTGCTTCAGTGGCTGCAACCAAAAAAATTTATATTTTCAGCATTTATATGGCATAATTTTTCTGTCAACTGTGCTTCAGTGGCTGCGACCAAAAAAATGCATGTTTTCTGCATTTATATGGCATAATTTTTCTGGCCTCTGTGCTTCAGTGGCTGCAACCAAAAAAGTTTATATTTTCAGCATTTATATGGCATAATTTTTCTGTCAACTGTGCTTCAGTGGCTGCGACCAAAAAAATGCATATTTTCTGCATTTATATGGCGTAATTTTTCTGGCCTCTGTGCTTCAGTGGCTGCAACCAAAAAAATTTATATTTTCAGCATTTATATGGCATAATTTTTCTGGCAACTGTGCTTCAGTGGCTGCGTCCAAAAAAACTGGGCAAACAATGTCTACAAGGTCAACGTATGGCGAAAAATGACTATTTTCAGCATTTATATGGCATATTTTTTCTGGCAACTGTGCTTCAGTGGCTGCGTCCAAAAAAAACTGGGCAAACAATGCCTACAAGGTCAACGTATGGCAGTTGTTTAAAGAGAACAGTAGATTACTAGCCAGCAAAGCTACCTAAGCTAAAATGTCCCTCAAATCCCTGCAGACTTCTGTCCCTCCAATACAGAGCAGTATCAAGCAGATTACTAGCCAGCAAACTTACTATCATCTGTCCCTGAAATCACTAACAGCTCTCCCCCTACACTATCTCTTCCAAGCACACACAGGCAGATTTTTCAGATACATTTTTGCCCTTGATCCCCCTCTGGCATGCCACTGTCCAGGTCGTTGCACCCTTTAAACAACTTTAAAATCATTTTTCTGGCCAGAAATGTCTTTTCTAGATGTTAAAGTTCGCCTTCCCATTGAAGTCTATGGGGTTCGCGAACCGTTCGCGAACCGCTCGCGTTTTTGCGCAAGTTCGCGAATATGTTCGCGAACTTTTTTTCCGACGTTCGCTACATCCCTATTGAGCATGCTCAGTTTGCTCCTCTCCCCCTCCATCCTCCCATCCCTACTGTAATCTGAGTTCAGAGCTGTAAGTGAGCAGGGAGTGACTCAGACAGGAAGTGATGTCACACCAAGCTTATATGGCTGCTTCTATCCTAAACAAACAGAGACAGTGTCTAGAGCTGTTTACTCAGGTATGGTAAAGCATTCTGCAGAATAAATATAGAGTTCTAGCTTGCACCATTGTGGCTAATCTGTTGGCAATAAACTGTCTTGGAGCTTTCCTTCTCCTTTAAGGTATACATCCCTATATCATGAAAAATAGTAAATTTTTCTTTGGCATTTATATCTCTAAATATTTCTCCAGAAGTGGAAATACACAAAAACTCTGACAGATTTAGAAAGCTCAGGTTCTCCTGAAAACAAAACAATGTATCATTTTCCTAGGTAAACTAACCCCCCACCCCAGGCAATGCCCCTAAAGTGTGAATGAAAATGGGAAATTCTGCTGGCACTTAAAGGGTTAATATCTGTTGTGTTTCAATTATTTTAGGAATATTATACTAAAAATGTGTCTTTTAATTAGCATTTACTAAACATTTTGCCTTCTGCCAGTGAGAGGAGGGTGGTCCGTGTGTGAGGGTTGGCAGTGATACCGTAAAGAAGTTAATCAAGTCAGTGGCTAACATGATGCTTGGTGAAACGTACCAGCATTATTTAAATATGCTGCTCTACTGTAGCTTTTAAATAAATCACTGACTGAACTTTGCAGAATTCTTGTGAGGTGACATTTTCATTTCTGTCATAAAACGCAGGAAGCAGTAAATGTATACGCGAGCTTCTCACTTTCTTTTGGTAATGTGTATATATTTTCACCCTGTCATGTTTTCGTAGATGTGCAGATTTGCAAAGATTTACTGAATATACATAAGTATACATTGGTGTTTACAGATAAGAACAGATTTATTAATGATCATTTTTTTCAGATTGTTAATGCTAGCTGATTATACAATATTGCCAATCATTTAAGATTTACAAATCATTTATTAAGTTACTATAAATCAGTAACATGAAAAAGATTTGTATCGAATTGTTAAGTCCCTAATAGATTTGCATAGTTATTTTGGTATAGCTCAGCACTGTGACTGAGCAATATAATGGAAATAGTGAAGTTAACAGCCTTAACCTAACCCCATTCCAGGCTTCCAGAACCATAGAATGCACAGCATCAGCTTGATGCAATTTATCCTGGCACCATAGATTCTACAGAGTGTGGCATTAAACAGTTAAGCAGTGAAACAATTTCTGACATATTATTCCTTCGGGAAAAGAAGGAATTGATTGATAAATGAGCCAATTTGTTAAAAACTTTCCTAACTGTCGGGAAATGTTCTTGACAGTCAGGAAATAAGTTAATAAGTGTGATAGAATTTGAACTGTTAGCAATCCCTCAGGAATACCAAGTTTGAATTTTAATATATGAGCCCTATAGCTAGCATATATAAACATTCAAATTATCATCATATCTGGCTAATTGATACCTTAAAATGTATTTTTACTAAAAACAAAGCCCCACATTTCACTGCATACACTTCTAGGGCCATATTGACAAAATCAAGTGTAATATGTTACAGCTAAACAACGATTTAAAGGTGTGTAATATATTTCATGCCACACTAACATAGGGATGCCAATTTATTAAAGGTTGATTTTTGTTATATTAGAGGTTTTTTTAAACCACAATTAAACTCTATTTTGCTTAAACCATGAATGCCATGAAAGTTATTAAAATATGTGAATAAGTACAAGTACAAATGGAAAAAAAAACCACAAAACAATGACCTCATCAGGTTTGAGATGACATATTTCTGGATTTAGATTTTTAGCAGCTTTGGAGTATGATAAACCTTTAAATATCAAGTTTTTATTTTTCACTAAAAATTTGAGTTTTTCCCTAAAAACATTGAACAGAAAAAAATCAAGATTTAATAAATGGACCCCTAATTGTGGTTTCAAAAATTTCTAATACCACCATTCAGTAAATGGGCCTACTAGTGTCAATGGGAAAAATTAAATTGGCAAAGTGGTGTAAAACAATGTATAAAAAGCATAAGCTGTAAATGTTATTTTTTTATGTGTTTTCTTGGGAGCAGATTTATGGTCACTTTATGGTCACTTGGAAGCAGATTTATCAAAATGGGACATTAAAGTTTACTGCAAAAAAACACTCAGCAAAAAAACTCTGATTCTATTCATTCCTATGGGATTTTTAAAAATGGATTTAGCAATAGGTAAAAGTTAGAGTTCACAATTTGACCAATATACTTTTAAAAATCCTATAGGAATGAATATAAAGTGGGTGAGTTTGGGTGCAGTAAACTCTAATGTCACATTTTGATAAATCTGCCCCTATTAGTATTCTCATATCTGTTTATTTACTTAGTACAGAGCAAGAGAGAAAAGGCCAAAAAGGGCACAATCAACCATGTATTTTGTACCTTTAGAGCCTGTCCCACACTTGGCAACATTCTCAAATAAATGATTGGGGCCAGTTGGGGGCAGCATGTGTGGTCCCCTTTCATAAATTAGGGAGCCACCAGTTACTCAGAGCTTATTGCCTACATATGACAGACAAAGATATTCTTCCCCCCATGGGGACTGAAACTTCAGTTGTGCATACAAACATTCTTAAAACGTATTGAACATGTGTTTCATAAGTCCCTTGGTACTGATGTTCGTTAATATTCGATATACTGTATTTATCAATAAATTCTTTTATAAATTGCACTTGCATGTAATGGTTTAAAAATTAGCCCAGCTGCTGGTCCACATGTCAAGGAAGTAGACTTCTAGGCATTAAATTGTAAGATCTTGTATGCAAGGCCCACCAATTCTATGTTTATTCTGTAACCCTTGTTTGGTAAATAATTGTAAGATCCCTATTTGTTCCCAGCTATTGCAAAGTGCAATGTAAATCACTGATGCTGTAGAAAAATGTTGAAAAAAGGAAAACTATACCCCCAGAATGAATACTTAACCAACAGATAGTTTATATCATATTAAGTTGCCTATTAAAGAATCTTACCAAATCAAAATACTGTATATACACATATCAGTAAACATTACCCTTTAACTAGTGAAGAGTGAATTTATCCTGTTTTGCCAAAAAATTTGGGAACATTTGCAACATTTTTGTAGCAATTAGAGTCTATGGGTGTTTTTTCGTGGCACCCTTTTCCCCACTTTTGAGCTACCAATAAAACAAATTTCTTACTTTCAAGTCTTGTTGACTGTATTGAGCAAATCTGCCATGTTTTGCATTCTGTCAAAATTTGCCAAATTGCATTGGAGTCACATGAATATTTCACTACATACATTGTTAGAGGACCTCCTATCCACTAAACTACAACTGATATTTCAATAGAATAGAACAAAGGCTCCATGTTGCCAGTTTCTTAAAAACATGTCAGTGATTTTTGACATTACCTCTGGCCGACTGGTAATGGTATCTACTACTACACTAAGGGCAAATTTACTTATGGTCAAATATCGAGGGTTAATTAACCCTCGATATTCAACTGCCAAATTGAAATCCTGCGACTTCGATTTTTGTTCGATCGAATGAATTGCGGTAAATTGCGGTAAATTTACTGCAATTCGTTCCGAAAAATCGTTCATTCGAACGAAATATCGTTCAATCGAACGATTAAATACTTCGAATCATTAGATTTGAAGGATTTTAATCCATCGATTGAACGATTTTTCTTCGATCTAAAAAAGCTAGGACGTTCCCCATAGGCTAACATTGACTTCGGTAGGTTTTAGGTGGCGAACTAGGGGGTCAAAGTTTTTTTTTAAAGAGACAGTACTTCGACTATTGAATGGTTGAATAATCGAACGATTTTTAGTTTGAATCGTTCGATTCAAAGTCGAAGTCGCAGTCGAAAGTCGAAGTAGCCCATTTGATGGTCGAAGTAGCCAAAAAAAAATTCGCAATACGAAGTTTTTTTATTCTATTCCTTCACTCGAGCTAAGTAAATGGGCCCCCAAGTAACTCTGTTGCTGTTTAACCAAAAAGTACCATGTATAGTTTTATATATTACTAGCTTACTAACACAGGCACAACTAATAAATCTGACCACCAACAGATAATGGACTGGATTCAATTCAGCGCGATATTGTACTTTTTGTATGATAAGTGCTACCGTTCATATGCTTGCAATTCAATTCCATGCACTAACCATAAACCATTAAATTCTCACACATACTGTTCTCGCACATATAGTACAACAACACCAGTTGCAAAGTGTCGATGAGAAACAGTCTTTACATAAGAATGAATGTGAAGGTTAAAAAAAAAAAAGATCATTAGGAAATTTGGGTTGTATGTTAAGGCAAAAAAAAAATCACCAGGTGTTTGATAAGTGGATGGATCTTCTGTATCCACATCATCAGGTACCCCAGACATGGCTGATTGAGGAATGTTCTCCTGTAGTAATGATTCCCATGCGGAGAACTGAAAAGGCTGATATGGTCCAGTTTTTTTGACCTGCAGTGGTTCTGTGTATACTGCTCATGTTGTTGACAGATGCTGTGATTTCATTCCAGCAGGCAGATTTTTGGTAATAGGGTGTATGGACCTTGCCAGTACCAAACATATCATCATATCTTTCAATGATAGCTGCGATGAGTGCAAGATTTTCTTCAGAGCTAAACCTGTAGCTTCGTTGCTATCGTCATCATCCACTGGATTGGTTGTTATCTTCAGACATAGGTGGATTGACTTGGCTTGAAGAACTCCTTGTTCTTCTATGAGAACTACATGAGCCACATATGGAGGTTGTAGTGGACTTGATTTGACTTGGTTGTTTAACCACATCATCATGTGGATTTGTATCATCAGGACCACGGTGGACTGTGTTATGTTTCATTATACTTAAAAATTGTAAAGATTTTTTGGCATCTAAGGGGAAAAATATGTTTAGTCGTTTGAGACACACTCACAGTGTCATTAACATGAACTAATGGGATTGGCTACACAGAGAAAAATGTATGTAATTGAAGCTTTCAAAACAAACATATTATGGTGATAATGCTTAGCTTCATTTTTTGATCATTGACCCTATATTTGTGCTGCATGATAGCTACTGCTGTTTTTCCTAACAACACCTATGTAGTTGTTACAGTACATGACCCTAGCAAGCAGCTCGGGTTAGAAACACCAGATTAGAATAGTATTGGAAATTGACACAAGTACAAACTAATTAGAAACCGAAAAATAACAACCTGACACAACAAAATTTTGATGGGGCGATTTAACCCTTTATATGCACATTCTGAATTATATTTAGACTTGAACTAAGTGAAAAAATTAGAAATGGTTCTGAATAAGTAAGCATATGTTTGTTTGGATTGTTGTAGATGATGGATGTTACAAATGTATTTGTTTAGATGTGAGTATTTTTGCCATTCAAACATGAAACCTCATTTCATTTTGAAATACAAAACACACATGAGAGAAGATGAACACTTGCCACAAATGAAAAACAGATGATTTGTTTGGAAGACAGTCAAAGGTCCTTTTCAGACAGCAAGGGTACACTATAAGATGATATAGAACATATGGTTAAGTGGGCAGGTGGAAAAATGTGAAAAAAGAAAAGTTAGGGAGGTTTTGGAAGACAGTTAAGTTAACATGGTGGTCTTGTGGGTTGCTAGAATGCACATGGGTATTTGTTTTGCGATGTCAAACATACCTGGAATAGCAGAGTTGAAGCAATAAAGCACCTGCAGCATGGAGCACAAAGCAGTCATAGAAAAAATGAGATATGATATCACTGGAAGGCTAGAGAAGGTCCTTTTTGGGAGGCATGGGGAACACTATAAGATGATATAGACTAGAGCATATGGTTAAGTGCGCAAGTGTAAAAAGAAAGGAGTGAAGTTGAGGTTCTTTTTGAAGACAGTTAATTTAACATGGTGGTCTTATGGGTTGATAGAATGCACATGGGTGTATGTTTTGCAAGGTCGAAAGTACCTGGAATAGCGGAGTTGAAGCACGCAAGCACCTGCAGCATGGAGGGGTAAAGACAGTCCCAGGAATCTTCCAGAATAGCAACTTCTTTTTATAGAGAAGTTATAGAACATATGTTAACAAACAATTGTAGACAGTGGTAGAACTTTGCATATTAAGTTGCGGCATGATTTGCAAAAATAACAACCGTTTCTGCAGGGAACTGCAATAGCGCAGTACCGCAAAAGTTTGTTCACTAAATTCCATAGCAAAATGAATTTAATTAGCACATTATTTTTCACAGATAAACACAACTTTTCATTATCTCACATTAAGCACATTGAATCAAGCCCAATATTTGGGTGCTCAAATTGAAGTCCCATTGCTTAGGGGCAGATTTATCAAAGTTCGAAGTAAAAATTCGAATTTAAAAAAATTCAAATTTCGACCTAATTTTTGTGTACTTCGCCTAGGGAATAGTCCAAATTCTATTCAAATTTGAAAAAAAAAATTGAAAATTCGAATTTTGAAATTTATCATGTACTATCTCTTTAAAGATTTGACTTCAACCATTCACCATCTAAAGCCAAATTGCTGTTTTAGCCTATGGGGAACCTCCTAGAACCTATTTGGAGTCAATTGGTGGACTTTGAATTGAATTTGATCAAATGCGCTATTATTTCGATTTGTATTTGATCGAAAATGGACCTATTTGATCAAAAACTGACATATTTGGCAAAAAAAACCCTTTGATTTTTTTTTAAATACATTTCGGTTGATCTTTTTGAATTCGAATTTCGAAGTTTTTAAAATTTGAAATTCGACCCTTGATAAATCTGCCCCTTAATGCTGAAGGAGAGGGGAGGATAATCTGTTGCTCACAAAACTGACCGCATCATGGATTTTTGGCATCCGTGGTGAAATTTGCTGTGAAATCATTCATGGCAAAAAAATTCGCTCATCACAAAACTGCTTTTGCCAAGAAAATATTCACACAAAAAAATGCCAATCTATTTTAACTGTTATGTAGGAAAAGTGAACACTTGATGTGGTTAGTAATTGCAGATATACTGTAGCAAAAGGAATAATGAGTCTGGCTCCCACAATAATTTAGTCATCTAAAACATTTTCAAACGATGCATTCGGTACTAGTTTATTATTTATGAACTGTGTGGCTCAAAGCAGACACTTGGATTAGTGTTAGGTAAAATAAATGTATAAATGGAACATCACAGAGAGTCATTAAATAAAGTTAGCTTTAGAATACCACATACATTATTGGTACCTAACATTATGTGGAAAGAACAGCTGATAATCCATTAAATGATACACAGTGTTCAGTTTTTTTTTCTGGTAAAACCATACAAGGTGTTCTTATTATCTTTCTGAAACAAATTGGATATCTGGCCATTTGCAGAAGCTTTTGCTGGAAGAAAATGATAGTAGTGGATTATTGGTAAGTGACTATCAAAGATAATTAGCATTTTCTCTTTTTATTTTATTTTTAGAACTGTTTTAAAGTTTTAAAAGAACCATTCTGAGTTGGTTTAGCAAAGGATTCATAGCTGAATGCTTTTAAATAAGTGATCTAGTCTGGCATGTATAGAAAGGAGCTAAATGCTGGATAACAACATTTGTGAATGAGAGTCTCCAGTTTATGTCATTAGCAGATATAATAGATGTGCAATTCCATACACAATGTACAAATGATAAAGTGGATTTGTTTTAAATTAATTGACATATGGTACTAATGCATTCATTTAAAAATGTAGCTGAATCGTAATATAATAACTTAACTAGCTGCATGATGGAAGTGGTGGGAAATAAACACATAGCGCTTGGTTTCGACTGATAATCTGATAAATTAGAGTTTTTCAGCGTCAATTCAAATAAGTCATACTATTCAATTTGACACTCGTTTTTCTCTAGGACTTTTTCTAGAAGCATTATTGATAAATGAGTTAAATTCATGAATGATAGTTAGGTCGACTTTGTTTTAATAAAAAACTGAGATAAACCTCCAGATTTAGTAAATAACCCCCAAAAAGTACAAATGGAAAAAAATGTAAAAATACCTCAAAAGAGTTTTTCAGATAATTACTAGCAAAAAAAAAATCCAAAAAGCTCTAAAAGTCTGAATGGCTAAAAAAAAAGGTCCAGTACGATAAGCGCAGCTACCCATTGACTTCTATGGGACCTTGACTGCTTTTTATTGCTTTTTGCTAAATTTTTATATTAGGGTTTCCCATGGTTTTTACACTTTATAAATCTAGAATTGTAAGAGTTTTTGATGTAATAAACACTAATTTTTAAAGACAAAATGTAATTCTTGGAAAAATAGAAATTTATATGTTAATAAATAGGCCCCTTGTTGTGCTTTAGGTGTTCTGTTTTAGAAAAAACTGTTCAAATGGGATGCCCGGCCAAAACTTTTATTTTGCTTAATTAAACAAATGTAATCAATTCCAATATACATTGATTAACACTATCATGCAGACAAAAAAAAATAACTTTACTAAGGGTCGAATTTCGAAGTGCTAAAACTTAGAAATTCGACCATCGAATTGAAAACATTCGATAGTCAAAGTTTTTTTTGTTGTTTGAATTTAGCTGTTTTCAATCGAATTAAAATCGATTTTCAAAAAAAAAAAAACTTTGACTTCTAAAAACTTAGCCAAATTTTGCCTATAGGTTCTAGGAGGTCCCCGTAGGCTAACATAGCAATTCGGCAGGTTTAAGGTGGCGAAGTGTCGAATTCAACGTTTTTTTAAAGAGACAGTACTTCGATTTTCGAATTGTCGAATATTGAAAGTTTTTTCAATTCATATAGAATTTTGGCCCATTCGATGGTCGAAGTACCCAAAAATTACTTAAAAATTCAAAGTTTTTGAATTCGAAAATTCACTTCGAATTCACGTCGACCCTTAGTAAATGTGCCCCTTAGTATACATCACCTTTGATGCCTCCAGCTACAATGAAAGAATCAAAAACATGGAGCAAGGTGTACAAAGGCAGTAAGGACTCTCTTTAGCCTCTAAACAAACACCCCAGTCCTGAGCTCCTCACTCCAGTCATTAAACGCAATGCTCCCCCTTTTGCACACCATATACCACACACCATTAACTTTCATGTGACTGTGATCATGGGAGAGAGGAGTGGGCAGAAAAACAGGCCTGGCATGGTGGGGCCCGCCGGCCCTGTCCAAACTGGCTGAGTAACAATTTTCACATTGCACTGCATTGTTTGTTTCTGTGTAACTCCATCTAATTAAATAATTCAAATTTGTAAAATGATTCCTTTTTTATCTGTACTAATAACACAGTACCTTATACTTGATCCAAACTAAGATATCATAAATCCTTATTGGAGGCAAAACAATCATATTGGGTTTAGTTAATGTTTAAAAAAAAATGTTAGTACACTTAAGGCATGGAGTTACAAATTACTGAAAGACCCCTTATCCGGAAAACACCAGGTCTCGAGCATTTGTGAAAATAAACACATCCACAGAACCTACTGCTTGGGCTTCCACTTTCTTGTGTATTTTAATACTGATGTATGATTCATCTGAATCCTATAGTGAGAATTGTCTTTCTTTTTTGCTACTCTAATGTACTGTATGTCTTATTAAGGAACATTACATCCTTATATCTTGCAGGGAAGAAGTGTGTGCAACATAATTGCCAAATCAGCTTTCTGAGGTTTAGGCTTTTAACATGAATTTTAATGCTGGCTTTCATTTGACACGCTTTCTTCTTTCAGTGCTGGTATGTGTTTGCATTTTATCATCATGCCAAATAATCAGGGTGCTTTGGGTTCTGTATTTTATCATCATGCCAAATAATTAGGTGGTTTGTACACATTTCGTGTTCTGTAAACCAAAATACACAGTGGAGAGATTTTTGATGATATGTAAACAGAGGTGGCTGTAAAATTCTATATTTATTTTAAATATAACAAATAAAGTTTTGCTTTATAGTATTGTTATGCAGTATAGATGCCAACATCTATGCTGAATTTCTCACAGCGCAAAATAAACATTATGGAGAAACATAGGTGGACTTTTAGTCACGCTGAAGGTCACAGGCACAATGCACTATTGGATTATTGTGTTATTCCTCTGGGAAAATTACAATGATTCAATAAGGAAAACGGTTTATTTCCTTATCTTGCCAAGAGGAAGTGCTAAAGTTATGGCAGTGACAGAAATAAACACTGATTTAATCATTCTATGGCACCAACAAGCGATATTGTCCTATTGAAAAGAAAGGAAAGTAATCAGCAGTGCTTCCCCTAGTGGATTGCTGTCATTTTCAGAGAAAAGCAATGGTATTCCTAAAGCTATGCCATTTTGCCTTGCCATTATAAACCTCTAATTAGAACTTAAATTAAATATTTGACTTAGTTTTAGCTCTTGCATATTAAATATTAATCATTGTCATCATCCTTGAAGTATGAAAGAGTTCAAAGAAGGGAACAAATATGAATAACTTTCCGTGCTAATGACAAGGGCTTATGTGTTGCAACAAATGACAAGAATGGATCTTGGCCCATTTAGCAGTTAATAGAAGGCTCATTTTATCTGCCCTCCAGCTTCTATAGCTTTACTGAAATTACAAACTGATATAGACGTTCTGAGATCTAAAGGAGTTACATGATGCGCTTCTTATGAGCAAATAGTACTGCATCACTTAACACTGAACTCGTAAAAACTTTCTATAAGGACAGTGTTATTAATGGGAGAAGCCCCCAGCAGCTGGGGTGTCAATTTGATGCTTTTAATGTATATAGTTTTGTTGGTGTACCTTACTATCAGGGGATTCTGGGAGACAAAATATAACTGACATCAAGGCTCATTATAAAATTGTGTGCTAATTGCAAAAATGCAGAGAAATATATAGTTTACTTGGGCGAATTAAACACTCAACGAAAGAGGACATTGTGCAATTGCAAAGTAAGACTCCAGTTATGAAGAATGTCTTACAAAACTGATCTGGTATTATGAAGTTTCATTTCTATAAGTATGCAAATGACTGCAAAAACTGGGGAAGGAAGATTCAAAAAACAGCATTGTGGTTAACACAAGTACTTGTAGTCGCGTTTGGCACTACCTATATCATATTCCATTATATTATTGCTGAGGATTTAGGCGAACAACAATAACATTTCTGGTGTGTCCTTTATCATCTTTACCAAAGGGAAACCTTCGCTAAGTCACTTGACTCAATATAGTATTAGAATGGTGGCATTGCAGAATATGTCGAAATTCATAAAATAAAAAATAAACAGCTTAAAGATTGAATGTGATAAGGGGATATCATGTGGCAAAATCAAGTAGTTGTGTATAAATGTTTTTTGTACTACATCCATGCCCACAATATAATCAGTCCCTTGTGCATATGGAAAAAAATTTTGACCTTGAATATGGTTTTTGATATGATATATTTATATATATATATATAAGTATATATTTTTCTTTTTAAGCACCATAGCACTTTTCATGCTGTTTATCTCTCATTATGTATACATTTGTGTTTATATATCATTTTATCCTCTTATCTTGCTAGGCACACAGTTGCTTTAACATATTCAATCTATTACTTGAATAGAATTTTAATCAAGGTTTCATCTCTTAGTAAGAACTTTCTTTGCTGCACAAGCATGGTTTAAATTAGCATTCGTTTTAGATCTTTTTTTATAAGCGTACCACTTTGCCCTCTTTATCCCTGACCCATTGATGTTCTAGCCCTTGGTTGTAATGAATAAACTAATACACATTATGCTGTCATTCTTGACACTGTGTGGGCTGCCTGTAGCTTTCGTGTGAATAATAGATAATCCATACATATATGGCCTTGTCAATGAATAATCATACCATGACAATACAAACTGTTATTATTGACCACCACATGTATGTTTAAAGGAACTGATCATTAGATTCAGAATAGTGTACACTTCTATAATATATATTGAATTTAAATGTCAGCCAAACTTATAAAACAAATGTAAGAAAACAGGTGTTTATATGCTATGACTGTTCTTTCTATAGTATTTGTTTTATTGATGATGACCATAACGTTAAAAAGTCCATCCAGTGGGCTTTGTACCCTATTCATAAATGGTCATAATATAACTGAATTCTATCTCTGTGGCTAACCAAAAAACAGTTTACAAGGGTGTAAAATTCATTCCATTGATGTATATGTAAAATATATATAACATATTCACCGAATTTGTACATTTGGATGAGCTTCTTACCCTCACATAGAAATAAAAAGCTCTAAAAATGAAAAATCAAGTTTCATAAAACTTTAATTAAGAAAAAACAAAATAGAACATTTTCAGAAAGTTTTAAAAAAGTTAAAACAGGTTTATAAAATTATTTGATGATAAATTAGTCTTTATTTCAAACCTTCATAAATGTAACAATCTCCCACCTGCTAAGTGATTGGATATTTATATAGTTTTAGGTGAATCAATCCTATATTTGTACAATTTGGCCACAGTTTTCATAGCTAAACTTACTGATCTGCCAGATCGAATATGAGACCAGTCTGTAGAACTAGTATGAAGATTTTCTGGCTCATGCAGTTTTCAGTCAGTTGATGACCCCATACAAATGATTGTGGCTAATCAAATTGCCCATTAAATAGATCCAAACATTTAGGGGCAGATTTATCAAGGGTAGAATGAAAAATTCAAAGTAAAAAAAAAAAATCGAAATGTCGAGCTATTTATGTGTACTTTGATTGGGGAATAGTCCAAATTTGATTAAAATTTGAAAAAAAATTGAAAATTTGAATATCAAATTTATCATGTGCTTAAAATTTCAACTTCGACCATTTGCCATCTAAAACCTGCCATATTGCTGTTTTAGCCCATGGGGGACCTTCCAGAACCCATTTGGAATTAATTGGTGGACTTCAAAAACTTTGAATTGAATTCGATCGAATTTGATCTTACTTCGATTTGAATGATCAAATACAGCCTATTCGCAGCAGGTTTAAGGTGGTGAATAGTGTAATTCGAATTCTTACAGGGCCAGTACATGATAAATTTCAACAATCAAATTAAAAAAAATTGAAAAACTTGAATCAAATTTTAACTATTCCCTAGTCAATTTTCACAAAAAAACCTCGAAAATTTAAATTTCAAAATTCTAATTTGAAATTCAAATTTTCACTTCGATCCTTGATAAATCTGCCCCTTATCTTTTAGTTCAGTAGCAAAATGATGTGATAACTAAGAACAATTGGTGTATGGCTGCACAACTTATATTAGGGTTCCACTATTAAATAATCAATTTTTAAGCAAACGATCCATCACGGTTGGGTTGGGTTGGGAAGGGTTATAAGGAGCCAAAGAGCCCTTGACAAAGCAAGACATGCAGTGTAAAACCTTCTTAAAATGGAAGGCATTTGCATGTCTCTTGCTACACACATTGCACTTCCTTAAAATCAAGGCTTTACCCTTAGGTGGAGACAGAAAATTGATCCCGTGGCAATTTATACATCCAGCAATGCTGGTTTGATAGCACAGATCCAGCCTAATAATTCAGAGCCATGTCTCCATACCTTCTGTTTACATTGCATATTGCTTTTGAAGGGCTAGCTCCTCTTAGACATTCTCACCCTAAAAGTTATATTTTAATATCTTCACTTCAATTCTCTGTCTTCATAGCAGTATAATTTGTGGGGTATTTAGTGTGGGATAATTCAATTATAGCTACTAGCAGCTCTTCACCAACTTCTACTTAGCTCACAGGAAATTTATAACAGGTTCAGATGGAAGAACTCACTTTTGTCTCTTCTTCAAAGAAAATACATTTTTTATTGCATAATTCAACAATGAAATGGCACAGTTCACATGTCTTTCTCTGATGATGTTTCCAATCCTTGTTATCAGCTCATGTCCATGAAAGCCAAGACTCTTTTGCCTAAATCTTTCCTTCCAAGAACAACTCTCCCTGCCACTATAACCACCAATCTTTCCTGTAATACACCAATAACAGTACCAGAAAAACATTAAAGTAAATAATAATTACAGTAATCCAGAAATGAGCAAAGTGGTGATAACATCATACTTCACTACACACCCCCTTTCAGATTACTTAGGCTGACCATCTTCAGTTGGGAACTGGGGGGCTGAATAACTGCTAGACTTAAAAGAAGAATGTTGCCAATGGCTTTGATCTACCCACTATAGATGTGACACTTACTTAAATGGGCTCATAAACATTTAAATATTAGTAACTAGGAATGCACCGAATTTGGATTTTGGATTCAGCCAAACCCCTGAATCCTTCGAGAAAGATTTGTCTGAATAACTAACTGAATCCGAATCCTCATTTGCATATGCAAATTAGGGGTGAGAAGGGGAAACATTTTTTACTTCCTTGTTTTGTGACAAAAAGTCACTTGATTTGCCTCCCGCCCCTAATTTGCATATGCAAATTAGGATTCGGATTGAGTTTGGTCCGGTTGAAGGGTTCGGCCGAATCCTTCTGAAAAAGGGCGAATCCTGGCTGAATCCCAAACCAAATCCTGGATTTGGTGCATCCTTATTAGTAACTGTGTAGCTGAGAAGCTCTAAATACCCTTACTAATAAGCTAGGATTTGCCATTCCCAAAGTCTGAATGAAATATACTGAAACAATACTATACTTGGTTCCATGAAATGCAATACTATATTAACTATGATGGCAGAAAGCCAGTAAGGACCTGCTGACTCCGTAATGTTCTAAACAACAGTACACAGATAAAATATGATTCACAGTATGCTGCCAGACTATGCTTCTATCTCATGAAAAGGTCTTCTAGTTACAGTGCCCTGGAGCACACATTCTGCGTACAGAGGACCACTTTATCTTGAATTTTTCATTGATTTTATTTTTAGACAATGTGTGAGGTGCAAAGCAGATGGCATACCATTTATTTCATAATGTTGTTAGGGTGTATTGTTCAATATTACACATGGGTGCAGTGAAAATTGCATTCATAGCTGCAATCTCTCATATGACAGTTGCTTTTCTGTTACACACTGATTTCCGTAAAATATATGATGGAGACAATGTGTTTATTGCCCTTCCCCACCCCACTGATCCCACAGCTTTAGCGTAATACCTTTGATCAGCTGCAAACGCCATTATATCCTTTAAGTACATGTTGGTTTTGATGATAATCCCTTCACTGAGCTATTTATCTAAAATAAGTATTTCCCCATTTGCTCTGTAATACATTTAAGAAAGAAATATGTCTGGATGTTCAGAACTTTTACCAAGTAAAACCTTGGGGGAAATAATTGCAATATTCATTGTATCTAACAAGCACAGCCCTTGAAACATTTCAAGTTAGACACATTATATCCTGCTGAGACCATATTAAAAATCTAGCAGTGAAGAAGTGTCCAAGACATTATACTTTCTCATTATTGAAATAAGCAATCATATAAAAGACATAATAAGAGGCAGGGAGTAAGTGCAGCTTGCTGTACAGCTTATTACATTTCCTTGTTTTGTGTTTTGTTCTCTTTTTTTGCCTCTTCATATGGGTGATTTATGGTTTACAACACTCACAAAGTATTTGTTATCTTTGTTCTTTTATTCAGTTTCACCAATTGAAAATAATATATAATGCATTACTATTATGGAAATCCCTGTTGACTAACAGACAAGAGAGCTGGGAAACCAGATCACAGCAGAAAGAAAATAGATAAAGCATGTTTATAAGCTTGTTGATCTCCTACTATAAAGGTGCTGTGCAGTTCCCTGGAAATCACTGCTTCACTACATTATTTTCAGTTTTTCCACAGTAGAAAATGTAATATTTTTAAACACATTTCCACTGTTACCTGAGTAAATATAAAAGAAGACATATGGGTTAGATATACTGGAAATCATTATGAAGGCTAAAGCATGAGCTAGCAAATATATGGCACTGAGTGTTGAATTTTCTTGTTTGGCTGTATCTCACATCCTTTTTGAAGCAGGGTTATTAATAATATAAATGCAGGTGCTGCCCCTCTCCAAGTGCAACAACAGTGATATTTCCGACAGCATATGTAACAGTCTGCAAACATTCCTCCAGGATTTTTGAAGCAGTGAAGAGTTTTCTATACAGAGAGTTTATTTTACTGTTTCATTGTATATTCTAGTTTACTATTGTACATGAGATCTGGCATCTGTTCCTTGGTGTCCATGTGTCCAAAGAACCAGCCCTTTCACATGCTAATGGTCTGTTATGTGACAAGGGATTGTGACACCTGTGCTTAACTGTTGAAACTGGTGTGCAGTAATATAGGAATTTTGGCTGTGAAGTGCGATTCTAGGACACTGGTGTCCTATGTCCATAAAAATTTGACAAACCAGTCGCTATGGACAAAAGTATACTTAATTTAAAATAACATGGGAGCAGTAGATGCGATACAGTTTATTGGCTAAGTGATATATGTAATAATTCAAGCATTCGAAAAATGATGACTTTTTTGTGTCGGCAACATTTTTGTCTCTGCGACTTTTCTGTCACAACAACTTTTTCCTGCAGTTTAGTGTAAAAATTTGCAGATGGCGAAATCGATGACTGACGAAAAAAATTTGCTCATCACTAGTTGTAATGACCCTGGACCCTGTAGCTGTTTATTAAAGGAGAACTATACGCTCAAACAATGTAGTATACCTCCCAACTGTCCCATTTTCACCGGGACAGTCCCGCTTTAGACAGCTCATTTGTACTGAAATGTCCTGACTTGCACTGAACAGCCAGAAAAATATACAACGTTTCTAACTTAATTGGCTTTTAGCAGAGAGATCAGAACAGACACCAGGTGCAACAAAGATACTTTTGTAACAATTTTGGGATAAGCAAATATGTAATTGTAACAATTTAGATAAGAAGGCCCCTTGGGAAAAGTTAGACTCACAGCTTAAAGGGCAATTCACCTTCATTAGTAAAACTGTAATAACTGAGAAAAACCACAGAAATATGTTCCAACTTTCATAACCTGCCAAATTTTGTAAAATGAACATGGTATAAATGGGCGTGATCAAAAAAACTTTTTTTTTGTCCCTCTTTTTATTTCCAAAATGTTGGGAGGTATGATGTAGGTCTATATAATATATTGATTCTTAAGTACTAAGGGCTGTCCCCTGGGATCATATATCATGGGGCAAACAAACAAACAAACAAACCAAGGGCACACATACATGTTAGGTCACATGAGCCAATTGATGGACAAAGTTTTATCTTTTACTCTAAACTTCTTCCGGTTACAGTTAGAGCTGCATTATTTCTGGTCAGATGATCGCTGAGGGAGCACAGAGGACATCACAAAATAGTGGTTCAATGTAATAGATGTAAAAGTTAAATATTTACTTAAATATATATTCCAGTTTAGTAAGATTTTTTTAATAGGCCACTCAATTTGATATAAACTATCTGTGGATTTAGTATTAATTCTGGGGGCATAGTTTTCCTTGAAAAACCAAAAGTCAAACATTTATACAGTACATACTATTTTCGGTGTAAATTATTTTTAAAATTTTCGTTTGTTCTTTCTAAATACCTTAAGAAGTTAAAAAAAACAATATATTTATGAATAACATATTCAATTAACATAGAGAAATTATAATTAAAAAAAGAATACCTGAATAATTTAATTTACAAATCATAGATTCTAACGACATAGCAGCCCTTCTGCATGCAAAAGATGCAGAAGGGCTGCTGGAGGGCAGTAATGACTCCGAAGGGGGTGCACCAGGTTATCTGGTAATCGTGTTTCAGATTCACAAATCATAGGTTCTAAAAAAGTTAAGGTAGATTAATTATTTTAGAACCCATATGGGGCTATTGAATACAATATCTCTAGTAAGCAAGCATAAAGGGGACAATTTAATTAATCTTAGGTAGGATAGCAGTAAACCCCCACACTTGGTGGGGTTTTATTGATATCCTACCTAAGAGAAATACTGTTTGGTAATTACACCTCTATACAATTTGAAAGTGAGTAAGTGAAAGTGCCTTTTGAAAGTTAAAAGGAAAAATAAAATAAAATACCTTTGGTTTTACAAAGCCCTTTTCCGTGCTCCAAGGGTATTTTCATGCATGGCAGAGAGCTTTTCTGAATCATTCAACCTCACATTATGTTGTGTTCTATTACTTCAATGATATTAAAGGGTACCTGTCACCAAACATTTTTTTACCCGGCCATAGGTGCAGGAGGCACAGCACTTGCAGAGGAAAATTTCTAAAACATTCTTTTACCCCAGCTGGAGTGCAGGTTATATTAGGCTACAACTCTGATAGGGGAAACAGTTTTTGGCTGACAGGTGCCCTTGAATGATTCCATTGGATGGTGGAGTTCAGCACTACATGTTGGCTCTTATACCCCATGACAAAGTGTGGTGTTTAAATTAAAGCAGTCAAGCAAGTTCTGACAAACTGAAAATAATTGATTTGAAAAAAATGTGTCAATTTGATAAAATACTAACCAAAAAGTGTTAATAACTATGATGAAATTTGGACTGCTAGAAGTCCATCAGGATTTACCAGTTTAAATTTTAATAAATCAAACCCTAAATTATTTAAAGACTGATACTATTTTATTAATTTATTCTGTTCATCTTGTCTCTCAGATACACATATAACAGATGCATTTCACCTGCTTTGTAGTCGGATTAGTGGTTAAGGGATTTAGCCTTCCCTCACTTTCATTGGGTATAGTCAGAGATACAAGGCTTGTTTTGTGCAATATGAATGAGTATAGGTGCTGCCCATTTAGGTTTGTCATGTCCTGTGGGTAGTGGGGTGGTTCCCATTGGGACAGCGATGTCAGGTGATTTCACATATAAAAGGTTAGTTAGTATGTGCTCTTAAGATTTAACTTGTAGAAGGTGGTGGATGACATAGGGAGCCTGAGTTAAGGTCCTCCAAGGGCAACCATGGAGAAAGAATTTAACCTTAGTGGAAGTCTGGGTGGAACATCTCACTGCACAAGTACTTGCATCTAGAAGGCTAGATTCTATGCCAAGTTAGCTCTAGGAGTGATAGATAGATCAGGGTAGCTAGTAGAGCAGCCAGACACTTAAATGAAAACAGCAGAAAGATTAGTATATAAATCAATATAAAACATTCTCAAGCTAACGGTACAGTTTGTTTTTTTTGACTACCACTGCATTCCTGCAAAAATATCAGCCATTAAACCCCTCATGTCCATTTTTTACCAGCATTTTTGCTCTAAAGGGTCAACTATTACAACTCGCATGCATCAGCCAGGGTGCTTTTGATTCAGTAGCATTATGAGGACTATTTATTAAAGTCTGATTGCCAATATTTATTTATTATTATTATTATTAACATGTATTTATATAGCGCCAACATATTGCGTAGCATTGTAAAGTAAATGTGATTATACAACTACATCACATGAATTACATATATAGAATATATGGAGTAACAAACATCACAATCAATACAGGTACAAAGAGGTGAGGAAGGCCCTATGCATAGGCATACAGTCTAAAGGGAAGGGAGTAATACACAAGGTGTGGGAGTGGGCAAGATCGAAGTAAGTGGGTGAGAAATGTGGTGTTGTATGTGGTGTTGCGTTTGGTAGTTAAGCAGAGTGAGGGTAGGCTTCTCGAAAGAAGTGCGTTTTCAGAGATTTTTTGAAAGCAGAAAGGTTGGGAGAAAGTCGGACAGACCGCGGGAGAGCGTTCCAGAGGAGGGGTGCAGCCCTTCCAAAGTCTTGAATGCGAGCATGTGAGGAGGTAATGAGAGAAGAGTTGAGTAGCAGGTCAGTAGAGGAGCGTAGTAAGCGAGTGAGTGGGTATATAGAGATGAGTTCAGAGATGTAGGGTGGAGCAGAGTTGTGAAGTGCTTTGAAAGTCAGTGTCATTTATTTGAATTTGATTCTGAAAGGTAACGGAAGTCAGTGCAGGGATTGACAAAATGGCGAGGCAGAGGAGGAGCGGTTGCTGAGGTGTATGAGCCTCGCAGCAGTGTTCATTATGGACTGGAGAGGTGACAGTCTCTGGAGGGGGAGGCCAGATAAAAGAGAGTTACGGTAGTCTAGACGCGATAACTCTAGTTCTTTTAATTATAAAATCCAATTTTTTAGTGGAAAAAGACTAGCATTTTTTTGAGATTTATTATACCCCAAAGATGGAAAAAGTCAGATTCCAAAAATCTGGCATCTCAGACCTGCCGAGGTTGTATATAAGTCAATGGGAGAGGTATGTATCCTATTTGGAAGTATCTGTGGTCTGCACTGGAATTAGTCAGAAAATACAACTATTTCAGACTTTTCAGGCAAAAATTTGAAAAATTCAGCTTTTGTGGGAAAAGCCCAAAAAATAAAATTTAGGGCAAAAAAAGGGAAAATGGACGATTCGGGTTTTGCTTGATTTTATTGAGTTTGTACTCGATACAACTAAATCCTGCTTTTTAAATAATAAATAAGGTCACATTGAGGATTCTAGTTTGGTTGGACTTTTTTTATTTTTTTAAAAAAATAATTTTTAAGTAAATAACCCTCTGTAGGTTGCAACAGAGTTTTTACTGATGGTTTCCAGCAGATGAAAGCATTGTCCAAAATGCCTAAACGTTACTTTACCTCTGGTATAAAAGCAAAATATGATTTACTTATATTGTCTGCTTTCGCATATACCTATACACATAAAATGAGAGCATAGATTTACAGTAAATGATACGTGGTAAAATACAAAATAGATTGTGTATATACGGCATGCAGAAGATTCCTAACAAATAGGGCATGTTTCATGTTTATGAAGCTACTGTGTATACTTGGTGTAAAGGTGAAACCTATTACTCAGTATATTACAGTATAAATCTTCTTTACATTTTAGCTACTGTGTGCTAGGCAACACCTAATCTAAAGCCTATTGCATTATTCTAAAATGTCAATTTTTATATATATATGTGTAAAGTCAACTCACATTTTTAAAACAGTTTGAAGAAATACAACTGTCGTAGTCTCCACAACTTGAAGTTACTGAATGCATAAATTCAATTTGCTAAGGCTTGACTTTAAATGAAATAAGAGCCCAGCAGATCTTTTTCAGAAGACATATATTGATGAAAGCATGCCTCACCCCTTATTACTGAAGGACTCATGATAAATCAGTCTGCTTTAAGCCCACCTGAACACAATATAGACCTGATAAATTTTATCAGTCAGTATGTTACAGCTGGCTTGCTAATGCAGTTATTTTACATGCTGCTATTGCCATGGAGCTGTTAGATGGATCTATCATAAAATAATTAAAATTGATCTTTTTTTCCCCTTAATACACATATGGTGAAAATTGAAAAGGGGCAGATTTAACAAAATGGTAGATTCACCCACTTTCTATTCATTCCTATGGGATTTTTAGAATTGTTTTAATCAGTGGGTGAAAGTTAGAAGCCGATTGTTTAAAATTCTCTTTTTATAGTAATTAGGGGTTTTCTAATTCACAATTAAACAAATTTTTGCTAAAGCCGAATGCAATGAAAGTTATTAAAAGATCCGATTTTAAAAAGTATGAATGAAAAAAGCTACTACATGATCCAAAAAAAACCCTGAAAACCTCTAATTTTCATGAATGAACATTTATACTACAATGAACAAACGGATCTCCAAAAACCACTAAAATGATGAACAAAAGATTGGTCTTTGCAAGAGAAGAAGGTCAGCTTATATTGACTTCTACGTGATCTTGAAAGCTTTTGTTTGGTGTACTTTTATATTTGTGGATGTTATGGCTTGGGTACTTGACAAATTATGAAAAAAGTGGATTAAGGTACAATGAGAAAAATAATTTGCTCTAAAAAGCTGGAATCAGAAAAATGAACATTCACCAAACGTTCTTAAAGTGGTCCCTTAGAGTTCACAGTTTGATAAATACCATTCAATCAATCAAACTGTTCTCACATTTTGATAATTCTGTCCCCTAGATTTTACAAACACTTACCCCTGTCAAATCTAGCAGTCCCAATAAGAACTGTATAATATTTATGATATGCATATGCACTTCCAACATCTCTGCAACATCAAAATGTTTTTCTCTTGATCTCAAGCACCTGCTACAATTATATCTGTGATGTGAGATTGCTATGAAAATAAGATGTAATATTATAGAGTACTCTTTTTCAAATACCTACATAAAATGACATTCTAATATAAGCAGTTTAAAGTACCCACAAAATATGCTTGTGTTAACAGTAAGATAGGTTAGCTCTCTTCCTCTAAAAGAATCAACATGTGAATTCTTTAAAATTTTAAGTGAAATGTTAGATGTTCCAATTTAATTTTCAGACTATTTTTAGCCTTTTCCTATGGTTTAACAGAAAG